>NC_135331.1:23241097-23544878 GCF_023851605.1 Tamandua tetradactyla | reverse complement strand
CTCGAGGGCTCCAGCTCACCTTGCCTGACTTAAGCTTGCGCTGCTGCGGGAAGGGCCTGGTGTGCAGGCGGAAAAGCCCAGAAACTTCCATTCAGGAGACCCTCCCTCAGTGTGCCGGCTCATGAGACGAAGTCAAGGACTTCCCAGCCCTGGGCTAGCACTCTGGGCCATCCTGGCCCTTGGGCACTCTCCTTAGCTTGAGAATCTTCAATTCCAAACCTGTGGCTGTTTCGGTGACCCCTTCCCCCACAGACCCTGGGACCCGGGCCCCGAACCCATACCCCACCGGGGGCCAACAGGGATAGCCGCCGTGATGGGCCCCTGTGTACATGTGAATGCTGGTCACAGCCACTGTCGCACAGGGTCATGTACTTGAACATTGGCTTTAATAGTATCTGGTCTGTTTTTTTCTTTTTTCAGTTTGGCTTCTTTGTTTTACTGAAACTTAACAATCATACCCTAGAAATTAGGACTTAGTCCTGTCCAGGCCACGGTAGCAAGGGGTCTATTTTCGTGGCTTAACATAGCCCCTCAGGACCCCACCTTGCTACTTGAGGGATGAAGGGTGGTAGGAAAGGGGGGGATGCAGGGAAGGAGGTGGGGAAGGAGTGGTAGGGAGAAAGTAGGGGCCTAGCCCCCAGCCCCGCTTCCTCGGGTTTTGCCTGCCAGAAACAGGCATTAGATGGGCAGAACCTTCCAGACTTCTTCGTTCTCATGTGCCCGGTAGAAGAAGGGGATGCAGGACGTATTGCCCAGTCCAAGGTGATCCTGGGGTATTGGATCTCATGTAGCAGTTGGCATTCTCTGCTGGGCCGTGGGGGTCTCTGGAACAGTCTGGCTTTGGAGGGCCCCTCCCTTTACAGATCCCACATCATTTGCCAGGTTCACTTCGGGAAGGTCCTGGCCGTTGGCTGCTCCGAGCTCCTGGGGAGCTTACATACAATATGCTGAAAGAAATATTTTAGAATATAAAAAAAATCAACTAGAATAAAAAATTCACACATTAAAAGCAGAAACGGATGAAAGAAAATGGCTGGAATTAAAGAAAGTTGACTGAACTTAGGCAAGAAAAGACAATAGCAAAGTTTGCTCATAAATGTTGGATAAATTTCAAGGATTGCAAAGAAGAATGGGCTCAAATAAAAATTTAATAAAGAACCTGAGGAAAGAAAACAATAACCCAGAGGATGAAATGGCATAAAGATAAGAGTGAAAGGCTCTGAGGGAGACTTGTAAATGGAAGAAAGGCCGAGAAAGAATTAAAATTATACTCTCAGCATCCCCCAGAAACAAAAATAAAAATATTGATCAGATATAATATTTAAAATAACTGTCTAGTAAAACTGAACATTGGAAGTGCTCTTCCTGTAACTGGTAAAACTAACCTAAGGATCATACCCAAGAAAATTTTTGGATTTTGCTGATAGAGATGAATTCTTCAAGGGTCCCAAGCAAGAAGTTCCAATAACTTGTACAAGCAAAAGTAGTAATGGGGAGAAGAATTTCCAAACTGAAGATACAAAGTGAGCCAACAACAGAGCATAGTTTAAAACAAACAAACCAATAAAAAACTCAAGAAAAGACTGACCCAAGAATTTTAAACCTCGTCAAGTTTTCCTTCAAGTATTAAGGCTATTGAAAAAGTTTTCAGTCTGTGGTGAACTTAGGTATTTCTGCTCTATCGATGCTTTTTGAAGAATCTGTAAGAAGTTGAATTTCATCTAACCAAAGTATGACTGCAAAAGTCACATTTAAACGACTGTTAGCAGGCATTTGAAAATTCATTAATGTACCTTTGAGATTCAGACACACGAGTAAAAGGGTGGGTGACTAAGTTTAAAACGTTATTCATTTTGACAAGTAGAAATACTACAGATAATATATGGGATGTGGGGTGCGGGAGTTGAAGGAAAGTCGAGAAATAAATGAACTAGTGGGTATACAGACAAAAGATGGGCATACAAGGATAACAATTAAAACAAATAAACCAGGTTACAGATGATACATAAGAAAATGGAAATGAGACCATCAAAAAGGCTTAAGTCCAAAGGTAACCAAGGGAATACCAATATAAACTTCGTAAATATGAACTTTTTATAAATAAAAGATGATACTCATGTTACAGAGAAAGAAGCACGGAATATGTACTTTCCAAAGACATTAGCACAAAGATATACTTGGGGCAGCATGGTTCCTAAGAATAAATTTTGAGAAAAATCTTTGCCTATCAGTGTGATACTGCACAGTATATCTAGTATATTGCCACCTTAGCAAAAAAGGAGCTAGCCAATTTTTGTGTGCTTAGAATATCTCAAAGACACAGCATGGTTTCCTGCTGAAGAGAGAATCTCTAAGCATTTGTAATGGAGTGGAAAATAAATACAATGAATATAATTTTTTAACATTTATGTATCCAGTCTTTTAATTTTTTTACATTTATACATCTACCCTTTTGGTAAAAAGCAGTAGAATATAGAGTGGAAAACAGGAGAATAGGGAAAAAGCAAGAATGTCATTTCCTAAAATGAGTGGGTTACCGTGCCTAAAGTCTTTGTGCGAACACTGAAGTTTATGATGAACACCTCTTTTGTTCTGGTGTTTTGAATTTATGTATATGCCAGTCCAGGGGTGGCTATATGAACAACTGCCTATAAAAACACAGGACGATCGGTCTCTAATAAGTTTCCCTAGCAGACAATATTTGAAGCAGGTTGTCACAGCTGTTTGCCGGAGGAATCCAGTGTGCTTGTGGGACTCCATGTGCGAGGTCTCTTGGAGGTTTGGGACTGGTGCCCGCTGAACTTTGCCCTATGCACATTTGACCTTTGTGGATTTTCCTTAGTGTCCTTTCATCGTCACAAATCATAGCCCAGAACAGAACTATACACTGAGTCCAGTGGGTACTCACAGAATCATTAAATTGATACTGGTTTTTGGATCCCCTAACACAGAGCAATCCGTAAGGAAAAAAAATCAATCACTAGAAACTAGCCCTGCATAAGTCCAGAGATTGGAATTATACTTTGAGAAGCTGACTAAAGAGAGCAAACTAAACCCAGGAAAGCAGATGAAAAGAATTAAAGATGAGAATAAAGATAAATGAAATAACGAATAGAAGTACAATAGAATCAATAACCAGAAGTTCTTACTTTGAAAAGATCAACAGTTTTGATGAAATTTGAGCTAGACTGATGTACACCAAAAGAATGAGAACTCAAATTCCTAAACTCAAGTGAACCAAAGTGTACTAATACCAACTCTGCATCCATAAAAAGGATTACAAGGTAATACTGTGAACAGTTCTATGTCAACAGATTATGTTGTTCATACCAAAGTTTATAGTTCCTGCAAAGAAAACCAGATTGATTTTTATTCACTGACAAATATTGATAAAATAATTAAAACAAACTTTTACAAACTCTTCTAAAACATTGAAAAGGAGAGATCATTTCCCAACATCTCATGCTAATACTAAAAACCAGACAAGAACATCAAAGAAAATAACAGCTCAGTGTCCATTATTTCTAGAGATGTAAACATAAAATATTAGCAAACCAAATGCATCCAAAGCAAAAGGATTATACATCCTATTCATCTGTAGTTAATCCCAGGAATGCAAGGTTTTTTGCATACATGAAACTCAATCAATGAAGCCACCTTATTAATAAAATAGGGTTTAAAAACCATATGATCATCTCAATAAACTTTTTTTTAAAAGCGAGTAAGAAAATTCAAACCCATTCATGATGAAACAATCAACAAACTGGAAATAGAAGGGGACTTTCTCAAACTGGTAAAAGGAATCAATGAAAATCCAAAAGCTAAGATCATTGAAAATGGAGAAAGACTGAAACCTTTATTCCTAAGAATAGACAAAATACTAGGACGTACACTGTTAAATCACCATTCTGTGCAGCACTGCACTGGTGATTCTAGCTATAGCTAATAGGTGAAAAAAAATTTTAATAGTGTCCAGATTTGAAGGGAAGAAGTAAAACTGTCTCAGTTTGTGGATGGCATGAAAATTTAGTTCATCCAAGATGTGCATATGAATGTTCATAACAGTATTTTTAATGATAGCCAAAAAGTAGAAAGAGTCCAAGTATCCATCAGCTGATGGATGGATAAACAAAATGTTGCATATCCATACGGTGAATCATGATTGGTCATGAAAGGGAATGAAATAATGATACATCCTGCAACATGGATGAACATGAAAACGTGAAAGAAGTCAGGTACAAAAGTCAACATAGTTATTATTCTATTTATATGAAAGATCAAAAACAAGAAAATCTAGACTGTATGACAAAATAGTTGTCATGGCTGGGGGTAGAGATAATGGGGATTGACTGAAAATCACAAAAGAGTTTCCTTTTGGGTTCCTTTTGTATATATATGTTTCTTTTCTTGGGAAATATTAAGAAAAAGTAGTAGTAGTATAACATAATATTGTTTACTGTGATAAAATCCAGCATTATATATAAAACATATTTCTGCAGCACAGTCTAAATATATACAGGTAAAAAAACTAAACTGTTATTGAATTGCTTGATTAGGGGTGAGATATGAAGGGATGAGCAGAGGTGTCTCTGTTTCTTTTGAATCTTGTCCTATTTTGACCTCCAACAAGCATATGATATCCAGATCCATTAACACTAAGGCAGAGGTCTCCAGCTCACTCTTTTTGCAGTTTTCAGTGGGATGATCTGAAACACAAAAACAGGTTCTGGAATCAGTGGGGAGGCACGGAGATGGCTGTAGGAAGAAGGTCACTGGGGTTGGTATTGGGAACTAGTAGGCACCTTGAACCCTGTAGAGGTGAACTTGGGCTCCTGACATCCCCAGGATTCAGAACTACAGGCATTGAGGCATCTTTGCTGCCCTGTGCTGAGGGTGTTGTCTCTTGGCATGGAGTGGTTTTAAGTGTCTCATGGCTAGGTTGCCTTAAGGTAACTTTCCCCTGAAGAGTGAAACTGATGCAGAGGAAAGAGGAGGGCTCTAGGATTCTGAGTTGAGAGGCAGAATACCACATACTTGCACTGTGTGAGGAGCAGGGGTTGTGAAGGAGCAGAGGTGGACGTGGTGACCCTGTCCCCTCCACCCCTACCTTCAACACAGTTGAGTCATGACATCTCCTTATTAAAAATGGACAGCACCCTTGAGCGCTTCCCTTTTCCTGGCTAGTAATCGTTTTTCTTTCTAAAGCCACAACCAAACTTTGCCTGTGCCTTTAAATTTAGAAGAAAACTTAAGCTTGATAATGAAAGAACACAAATTGGCTTAAGTCACTATATTCTAAGATAAAAGGTTACAGAAGATGCCCCTTTAAAAAATGTAATAAAGCCAGTTATATTTAACTACTTTTGAAATTAGAAAACAAATAGAAGGAATGTAAGTAACTTGTAATCTAGTCCCCTTTAATCTCAAGTGAGCACTGCTTTAAAATTTCCTTTAGGTTTTGTGAATATTTACATTTTAATACATAATAGAATTCTATAGAATTCTCCACTTGATGAAAGATGTCATGAGGCTACCTGGACCCTGGCCAAGGCTTCATGGAGGCTGATGGCACTGGGGCTGGGAAACTCCTAATCAGGTCTCCTAAGGATCCACTGAGATAGAAAACTGGGCCAGGAGAGCAACTCTGCTTGCCTCAGAGAGTGCCCTGGAGCACTTCTGTCTCTTTTATGCATTGGATCGTGTCCCCCGCAAAGACATGTTCAAGTCCTAACCTCCAGTCCAATGGATGGGAACTTATTTATAAATAAGATTGTGAAAGGTCCTGTCAGTGAAGGTGAGGCCACCCTGAATCAGTGTGGCCCTTAACCCAATATGATGTGAGACCTTATAAGCAGAGGAAATTTGGACACAGGAGTAGAATCAGAAGAAGATGGAGACAGAGATTGAGTTGCAGATTATCAGCAAGCTGCCACCATAGAAAGTGTGTCCTATTGACACTTTGATCTTGGACTTTTAACCTCCCAAACCGAGAGACAACAAATTCCTGTTGTTTAAGCCAAAAAGACATTAGTATTTGTTAGAGCAGCCCTAGCAAGCTACAATAGTCTAACTTACTCTTTGCCCAGGAGAACTTAATCTGTGGCAGTCAGGGCCGCCCCACACCATTCACTCCTCTCAGTACTTAACTAATGAAACTTCCTGTTGACTTTAAGGGTGCTGGGTAGGCAAGGCTCAGTCATGCAGGACTGAGATGTGGAAGGAATCCAAGGATACTTTTAATAAAGAAGGCCCTGTGAATGTCACATGGCAGCCCTATAAGCGCTAGAATACTCTCCTCCAAATCAAGAAGACTTTGATCAGTGGTTAAAGCATAAACAGAGCAGAGCCTGTGGGAAAGATAATCATACAAAGTACAGCAAGAAAAGATGATTGCAGACACAAAACACTCAAAGCCCATGGTCCTGGTACTTCTTATGTAAACAAAATGTGAAAATAACAAGTCAGACCTCCATAAATATTTCCTTTCCTTTCTAGTATCTGACTGCTTTGCTCAGTCTGAAAAGTAGCAGGTGTAATATCACTGCTCCTGAGAACCTTTACCCATTGGATCCTTCCTTGGGTATTGTTACCTACCTGGATTGTCTACCTCCTCACTGCTGGTGGAGTCATACCAGTGATCTGCCACCCAAACTTCAAGAGCACAGACATCCACAGGAAAATTGTTAGAGTGGCACACCCATCCCTCCCTTCTCCAGTTGAGGCCTTGTTGGTCACCCCAAATCACCATGCTTTACCTTTCAACTCAGATTTTCCCTGGGCTCTGTGGAGTCAGGTCTTCAATAATACAATTCAAACAGTTGCAAATGAGAGGAGGTGAAGGAATCCCCTCTCAAGTTCTCACTTCCCCATTTGGCTGATCCATCACAACTCTCCCCTCCAATCTTATCATGCTGAAATTCTGACTCATATAAACGTGCTCTGTGTTATGTGAGTTCAATGAACAGACCCAGTGACAGACTCTAAGCAGATGCCCAGGAAAGTTTCTTGTGAGGTTGAACGTGTTTTCTCTACATTGTCTGTACCAAAGCGACTAGCAGAAAAGGCTAATGAGTTTTTGAAAAATTGCTACAACTGAAAATGTTCTACAGATGCCCTGGCTCTGTGGCTCTCAGGATTAAGAATTTAAATCATAGTTTTTGCAAACATTGGAGCACATACACGTTGAGGATCACATCACATGCAATCACATATAGACACACATACTCACATGCACAGGAGCCCATGCCACTTAAACAGAACCCAACTACTTAAGAAGCACAACCCTAGTTCTTGCCTTTCACCACATCCCAATAGTCATTTCCATCGGCAAACTGCAATTGAGGGCTGGGGAGGAACCTTTCTAGACCAAAGCAGGCAAGGAAGCCCCACCTTTCTAACCACACAGATTTTATCTAAGCATGTTGTGATCCTGAATCCATACCATTGTTGCTTACTCATATCATTGTTGCCACTTCTACTTATAGATAAACCACTGTGTGGACCAGAACTTGCTGTGTGGCACTTGCAGAAGGTTTTTTATCCTGTAGTTGATTTTAGGAAAATATTTAAGTTTGAGTGGTCAAGTCGCAGAAGTCTAGAAGCAGGGGAGGGGACGACTATGGAAAGACATGAGCTTTTCCTGGATGATGTGTACCTCAAGTATGTTTTGGTTGGCAATTACAGAATCACAATGAGAAAATATTGATGCTGAGGGCCATTCTCCCCTACAACATAACTGATGCTATCATTTGTAATTTCCCTCTTAAAACTCGGATTGGTTAGTAATAGAGTCCTGTTAAACACTGTCCCTACCAAGGAAATTGTATATATCATCTCCAGTGTACGTGGCCAGATTTCCATATGTGAATTGAATTGAAAAAGAAGGAAACCAAGAAAGCAGCAGTTCTATCTCAGATAAAGAAAGGCAGCCTTACCTTGGGAATACTTGGGGCCTCCTCTAATGCTCTAGCATGCAGAAGCTCCTCCATCAGGCCCTCGGGAGCAGCTAGGAGGACACAGGGTAACAGTATACTGGGGATGTTGCTTTTGGATAACTCAGGGCCCTATGCTTGATTTGGGCAAGGTTAAGTGATATGGAAGTGACCGGTTAGAAGCACAGAATAGCTGCTGTGTGATGAAAGAAAGATGGCAAAGTGAAGGAGTAGGAAAAATGGGTGGTGTTCCTTGACTTTGTAGCTAAGGATATCCCAAAGCAACATGAACTATTCAGTTCATTTTTCAATGCTATTTTTCAATGACAGATTCTTATCACTCCTCCTACCCATTTTAAAGCCCAACTAAAATGCTGCTATCTTCTTGATATGATCTAAGACCATCTCAGTCTATCTCCACATATGCTGACGCTGCATTTACCATGTGTTGTTTAGGATTTTGTCCTTGCAGGTACCAAGCATTTTAATTTCCTTCCAAATTTAAGAAAAGATTGTTTTAGAGACATTTTTATTGATAATCTTTTCTTGTAGGACTGGATTTAATTCTAGGCCAAGTGCTCTGTAGTATCAATTCACTAATCCTTTTTCATGAATATAATCAATTATAGGAGATTTGCAGGTACTCTGATCTTACCATTTAAAGGTAACCACAATAGGGCAGTGTGACGGTGGCTCAGTGGGAGAATTCTCACCTGCCATGCTGGAGACCTGGGTTTGATTCCCTGTGCCTACCCAAGCAAAAAAGAAAAAAGATATACATTGGAAGTATGGATTAAGAAATATATATATATAGCTGTTGCAAGAGACTCATCTTGGACTCCAGGATGCAAAGAGATTGAAAGTGAAAAGGTGGAAAAATATGTTCTATGCAAGCTAGTAACCTAAAGAGAGCAGGAGTAGCTATACTAATATCAGACAAGATAATCTTTAAATGTAAAGAATCATAAAAGACAAAGAAAAATGCTGCATATTAATAAAAGCGACAATTCACCAAGAAGAATTAACAATATAAATGTTTATCTCACAAGAAGCTCTAGAGTACATGAGGCAAACATTGGCAAAACTGAAGGAAGCAACAGACACTGCAACAACAATTGTGGGAGACATTTATACACTAATCTCTTCTATAGATACAACAACCATCAGAGAATCACCAACAAAACAGAGAACTTAAACAATTTAATAAATAAATTAGATGTTACAGACATATATAGATTGCTATGCACCAGAACACCAGAATATGCATTCTTCTCTAGTGTTCATGGAAAGTTTTCCAGGATAAATCATCTCCTGGGCCACAAAATAGGTCTTTATAAATTTTAAAAGACTGAAATTACTCAAAGCACTTTCTCCAATCACAATGGAATGAAGCTGGAAATGAATAACCACCAATGAAGCAGAACTTTCACAAATACATGGAGATTAAATAACACACTCTTTATCACTGTGTCAAAGAAGAAATTGCTAGAGAAATTGGTAACTATCTGGAGATGAACAAAAATGAGAACATGAGCTACCAGAACATAAGAGATGTGGCATAAGCAGTGTTGAGAGGGAAATATATTGCACTAAATGGGTATATTAAAAGACAAGATGGAGGAAAATCAAGAATTTAACTGTTCACCTAGGGGAACTAGAGAAAGAACAGCAAAGTGACCCAAAAGCAAATAGAAAAAGAGAAATAACAAAAATTAAAGTAGAATTAAATCCATCAGCGAGCAAAAGAACAATAGAAAGAATCGAAGAAAGCAACAGTTGGTTCTTTGAGAAAATCAGTAAATTCGATAGACTCCTAGCTAGGGTAACAAACAGAAAAGAGAGGAGATGCAAACAAACAAAATCAGAAATGAGAGGGGGGTTGTTACCATGGACCCTGAAGAAATAACAAAAATAGTAAGTGGATACTATGAACTACTATGCACCTGCAAACTAGACAACTTAAATGAAATGAACAAATTCCTAGAAACACATGAACAAGCTACACTGACTTGAGAAGAAATAGAAGATCTCAACAAACCAATCACAAGTAGAGATTCAATCAGTCCTCAAAAATCTTCCTAGAAAGAAAAGCCTAGGACCAGATGGCTTCACAGGGAATTTTAACAAATGTTCCAAAAAAGAAGTAATAGAAATCCTGCTCAAATTCTTCCAAAAATTTGAGAAAAAAGAATACTACCTGACTCATTTTGTAAAGCTACATCTCTCTAATAACAAAACCAGGTAAACATGCTATAAAAAGGGATACTACAGGCCAATCTCCCTAATGAATATAGATGCAGAAATTCTCCACAAAGTATTAGCAAATCTAATCGAATAACACATTAAAAGAATTATATACTTGACACGAGCATTATACCAGGAATGCAAGGGTGGTTCAACACAAGACCAACAATCAATAAAATAAAGCACATTATCAAATTGAAAGGGAAAAATCTCATGATCATATCAATTGATGCTTGTCATGGTTAGGGACAGGTGTCAACTTGGCCAAGTTGTGGTACTTGTTCATCTGATTGGGCAGGTGCTGGCCTGTCTGTTGCAATGAGGACATTTCATAGGATTAGGTCATGATCACGTCAGCTACATCCACAGCTGATTCCATTTGTAATCAGCCAAAGGGGAGTGTCTTCTGCAATTAGTGATGCTAAATCCAATCATGGGAAGCCTTTTAAGGAGGACTCAGAGGAGACAGGTTGCATTCCTGCTTTGGCTGGTGAGCCTCTCCTGTGGAGTTCATCCAGGCCATCCATTGGAGTCGTCGGCTTCGCAGCCTGCCCTGTGGATTTTGGACTCTGCATTCCTATGGTCACGTGAAACACTTTCATAAATTTTATATTTGCAAGTGTTCCCTGTTGATTCTGTTTCTGTAGAGAACCCTAACTAATACAATGCTGAAAAAGAACTTGAAAAAATTCAACATCCTTTTCTGATAAAGCATTTCCAAAGGTAGGAATCAAAAGAAATTTCCTCAATATGCTAAAGGGTATATGTGAGAATCCCAAAGCCAGCATTGTGCTCCCTGGTGAGAGACTGTAAGCCTTCCCCCTAAGATCAGGAATGAGACAAAGATCCCCTCTGTCACCACTGTTATTCAGCATTGTACTAGAGGTTGTAGAAAGAGCAATCAGAAAGGAAAAAACAATAAAAGGCATCCAGATTGGAAAAGAAGAAGTATAACTTTCATTATTTGCAGTATAACTAATACTGTACTTGGAAAATCCTGGGAAATCTATGACACGGCTTCTTGAGGTAATAAATTCAACAAAGTGCTGGGATGTAAGATGAATGTGCAAAAATCTGTAATGTTTCTATATACAAGCAATGACCTACCTGAGGAGACAGTTAAAAAAAATTTCCATTCAGATAGCAACTAAAATATTCAAGTATCAAGGAATAAATTTAACTAGAAATGTAAAGGACCTGAACACAGAAAACTACTTGACATTGCTAAAAGAAATTAAAGATTTAAATAGGTAGAATGACATTTCCTGTTCAGGTATAGGAAGGTTAAATGTAGTTAAGATTTCATTTCTACCCAAATTGATCTATAGGTTCAATGCAATACCAATAAAAATTCCAGCATTCTACTCTGAAGATTTGGGAAATCTAGTGATCAGATTCATTTGGAAGGGAAGGAGATATCAAATAGCTAAAAATATCCTAAAAAAAAGAACCAAGTGGTAAGATTAACACTTCCTGATTTTAAAGCTTATTATAAAGCCACAGTAGTCAAAACAACATTGTGCTGGCATAAAGATAGAAGTATTGACAATGGAATCAAATTGAGAGTGTGGAAATAGAGCACCAAATCTACAGTCAACTGATCTTCAACATAGCCCCCAAAACCCCTGAACTGGGACAAAATAGTCCTTTTAATAAATGGGCATAGAAGAACTGATTATTAATAGTCAAAAGGATGAAAGAGGACCTTAACCTTATACCCTATACAAAAATTAGCTCAAAGTGGATGAAAGACCTAAATATAAGAGCCATAAAACAGCTAGAAGAAAATACAGGGAGTATCTTCAAGACCCAGTAATAGGAAATAGCATCCACAACTTTCACCGAAAGCACAAGCAATGAAAGAAGAAAGAGATGAATGGAAATGCCTCAAAATCAAATGATTTTGTGCCTCAAAAGACTTTGTCAAAAAGGTGGAGAGGCAGCCAACTCAATGGGAGAAAATATTTGGAAATCACATATCAAATGAAGGTTTGATATCCAGTATATATAAAGAAATCATACGATGTAACAACACAAGAACAAACAACCCAGTTATAAAATAGGCTAAAGATATGAACAGACATTTTTCTGAAGAGCAAATGCAGATGACTGAAAAGCACAAGAAGAGATGCTTCTTTTCATTATTTACAAGGGAAATGCAGATCATGATTCCAATGAGATACCACCACACACCTATGAGAATGGCTGCTATTGAAGAGGAAACTGTAAATGTTGGAGAGGATGTGGAGAAATGGGAACACTTATGCAGGACTGGTGGGATTGTATAATGGTCCAGCTGCTTTGGAAGACAGTTTGGCGGTTCCTTAGAAAACTAAATATCGAGTTGTCCTATGATCCAGCAATCCTACTTCTCAGCATATACCCAGAAGAGCTGAAAGCAGTGACACAGACAGAAATTTGCACTCCAGTGTTTATACCAGCATTATTCACAATTGCCAAAAGTTGGAAACAATACAAATGCCCATCAAGAGGCGAGTGGATAAATACAATGTGATATATACATAGGATGGGATGTTTTGCAGAAGTAAGATGAAATGTGGTCCTGAAGCATATGACAATATGGTTGAAACTTGAGGACACGGTGCTGAGTGAAAGAAGGCAGACACAAAAGGATCGATACTATATGATTTCGTTTTTACATCCTTGGTAAAGTTAAAAACAGAGGCTTTAATAGAGGATGTATGGGATCTAGAGATACATGGAAACTAGAGATGGGTGAATAGTTAGCTAATATGGTTAAACTTAAATGTAAGCATCTGGATACAAGTGAAGGCAGTTCATTAGTGGATCTGTAAGTAATATTGCCATATTGCAAGTGAACGTGATTGAATGGCGTAGTATAGAGCCATGCATCCCACCGATTAATACTGTAAATATAAATAAGTTCTTGTATGAACTACTTCAAAGGTATGAATCTTGTACAAAGCGTAAATAATATTGGGGTACAGGGGGAAACTAGTATTGTGTGCTATGAGTTAATGTTTAACTGGAAGACACGAACAGTACCACAGCAATACCAGGGGTACATAATTGGGTGGAAGGATGAGAGTTATAGGAAACTTTGCATTTTCTATTTGGTGAGAGTGTGTCTATTGGTTATTTTTCTCTTGGGGGCAATGAAAGTTGTCTAAAATTGAGTGTTGATGCTTATACTACTAAGTGGGGATAATGTGAGACATGGGCTATGGACTTTGGACATTATGCCTGATGCCCAATGGATGGAGGTGGCTGAAGGATACACTGAGAAGTAGAATGGCAAGCTGTCGTGTATACGTATGATGGACTATTGTGCTGCTATGGAAAGGAACGAAGTTGTGAAGCATGCAGTGAGGTAAGTGAACCTGGGGGACATTATGTGATGCAGAATAAGCCAGAAACAAAATAGCACCTATTTTATGGTCTCATTTAGAAAATACTTATATGAAAATTGGGGCTGAGATTGTAAGCTCCTATAGCGATCACCTTTAGTTCAGACTTGTAATTGTTATTTCTAGATTTTGAAAGATTGTGCTGTATTTGTATAACCTGGAATTTCCCTGGAACTTTGGGAACCTGGGTTACTTAAGACTCAGAGTAGTAGTTCTGAAGTTTTGCAGGTCAGCATTGCCACATGAAGTAACTATTAAGGAAATTAAAAAACAGATCAGGCCTAAGAATGAAGCAGGTCACATCCTGATTAATGTCATTCAGAATACAGGGGTAAGGAAGACTTTGTTTGTGTTTAGAACTTCATCTACTCTCTGAGACCAAAGGAAGAAAGGTTTATTTTGTCCAGAATCAAAGTTTTCAGTAGTGTATAATCTAACTCAACCTCTGTCTGGATAGATCATTTCAACAACCCAAACACAGGGAGCCCAGAGTGGGAGTGAGGGCCTGTCATTCTGTATCACTTAACGTAATGCCCCAGTACATCCCAGAGTATGCTAAGGAGATAATAAAAAGCATTGGCAAAATCCCTTGATGGATGGGAGAAAAAAATTGGACCTATTAAACTTTTCCACCAGGGAACCCCCTGATACAGAGTCAAACATTAGGGACTCCCAAGTCAATAGGCCAAACCCTTGATCTTGAAACATGCTTTTGTGAAGCTTATTTATGTAGCAGAAAAGCTAAGCCTACCAATAATTATGTCCAAGTGTTGCTTCCAGAGGCTCTCTTTTGGGGGTCAAATGTGGTCATTCTCTCTTTCTCTAGGCCAAACTCTGCAAGTTAAATCATTAACCTCTTCCTTACATGGGATATGACATCCAGGGCTGAAAGTCTCCCCGGCAATGTGGGTTGTGAGTCCCCAGGATGAGCCTGACCCTGGCATGGTGGGATTGACAGTGCCTTCCTGACCAAAAGGAAGAAAAGAATTGTAACAAAACAAGGTTTTGATGGCTGAGAGAGTTCAAATAGAGTTGAGAGGCTGTTCTGGAGGCTACTGTTACGCGTTTCAGTTCAATATTGCTATTAACTGTGGTGTGCCAAACCCAACCAAAACCATCCCTCCCAACCCTAAAGAATACCTCGGGCTCTGTCTGAGATTCTACAAAGGCCCCATATACTATGATTACTTTTCAGAGACTTACAACCTCCAGAAGGGTTCCTAGGCCACATAATCCCTGAAACCCAGAAGGGTCACCTCTCCAGAACTTCAAGTAGTTCCATCCCCTATCCCATATTACTGACAGCCCCTTCTAACATGAAAAAGTTAGAAAGGGCATTGCACAAATACCTCCCAAAGACTGAAAAAAAGATTAGAAGGTATAGTAGATTTATAACAGAGAAGATAGGATTTAACAAGTAAGTATGACTGCTATATCATTATACTGATATTTCTTTTAGTCTCTAGTGTCTTCGAGCAGGTAGAAGGAAAAACCTAAAATTGTGGAACTGTAATCCATACCAAACTCTGAAGTCTGTTCTATAACTAATTGTTGCAGTGTGTTTGGAAATTTATTGCTTTTTTGTATATATGTTATATTTCACAGTAAAAAATAAAAATGAAGAGATTAAGACCTACCTTAAATGGACTGGGTCTCATCTCAATTGAAATGACATAACCTAAAGGTCCCACCCACAGTAGGTCTGCATCCACAGGAATGGATTTAAAGAACATGGCCTTCAAGTCTTTGACGTTGAGGCTTGCTTTTGTGAAGCATGTGTATATAGCGGAGAAGGTTAGCCTACCTATAGTTATGCCTAACAGTTATTTCCTAAGAGCTTCTTCTGTTCCTCAGTGTAGACTCTCTCTCCTAAGCCCAGCTCTTCAGAAAAGCATTGCCCTCCCCTCCATGAGGGACACAACATCCAGTGGCGAAAGTCTTCCTGGCAGCGTGGGAGATGACTCCCAGGGATGAGCCTCGCCCTGGCAGTGTAGGAACAACAATGCCATCCTGACCAAAAGGGAAAAAGAAGTATAACAAATAAGGTATTAGTGGCTGAAAGAATTAGAGTCGAGAGGCTACTCTGGAGGTCACTCTTACACAGGCTTCAGTTAGACATTGCTACCTGTCATAACTTACCAAACCCAAACCCAAACCATTCCAGACAATCCTAAAGAACACCTTGGGGAATATATAAGATTATACAAAAGTACTGTGCATTACTGTGACTTTCAAAAAACCTAAATGCTCCAACGGGTCCGTGGACCAGATAAATCCTGACATCTAGAGAGGCCATCCTCTCTGAAACATCAGCTAGGTCCATCGCCCATCCATATTATTAACAGCCCCTTCCAACATGAAAAAGTTAGAATGCGCATAGCTCACATACCCAAAGAGTGTGAGAAAGAGCAAAGGTGATGGTGGAATTATACAGAAAAGGTACTGTTTAACAAATTATTATGACTGCTGAATCATTCTATTGTTATTTCCTTTAGTCTCCAGTATTTTAGAGCAGCTGGAAGTAAAAACCTAAAATTTGTGACATCGTAACCCATACCAAATTCTGAAATCTGTTCTACAACTAATTCTGCTGTGATTTGTAATTTATTGCTGTTTTGTATTTACATTATTTTTCCCAAAGAAGAAAAATTAAGGTGAGTGTAATGATTTAAAAAAAAATTCCTGGTCCGCCGGCCCGGCGCGCTGCTCACACCCCGCCAGCCAGCCCGCCCTCCTCTCCCTCTTCCCCCTTGTGCTCCAGCGGCGCTCCATCCGCCATGTTATCCTTCCCTTTCTACTCCTGCTCCGGCGGCTCTCCAACCACCCTGTGCCCTCTTCCACCTTCACCGGCTCCTCCGCCACCAGCCTCGACAGCCTTGCCACCCTCACCTTTCCTCCTCCAGAACAGCTACTGGGGGAGTGGAGACGATACAGCTGCTCCAGCAGCTCCCGGAGCCACAACAGAGATCAAAGGGACGGCGTAACCCATCCTGGAATGGCTGACTGTCTGGGAGAACCAGCTCTGGTGAGATCGCCGAGGGACGCGGGCTTTCCCGGGCGGGATGGCAAGCGGCCGGAGTCCCTCCCTTCCTCCTTCCCAGGCCAGCTGGCAGAACTGGGCAGGCGGACCCCTTGGGCCACGGCGGCTGGCACCACCACCACGCGAGGTCCCCCAGACCAGCTGAGAGAGTTGGATCGGGAATCCCCAGAACGCGGAGAATGGTGACCGGGGGGTCCCTTCCAAACACGTGACTCCCCGGTCCGGCTGGGAACAGTGCACTCTCCCGGGCTGCGGCAGCTGCCGCCCTCCCGCCACGCTTGGCGCCCTGGGCCGACTAGGAAATTCGGTCGGGCGCTCTCCCGGGCTGCGGCGGCCGGCAACCCTCCCCGCGTTCAGACCCCCGGGCCGGCTGGCACTCTTCCAAGCCGCTTCGGCCAGCGAACCTCCCCCACGGCGAGAGATTTCCAAAGTTAAAGGACCCACAGCAACCTTTACTGGTGGAACCCGTAGACACACATGTGCCACAAGCGCCACCTACTGGGCAGGATAAGAAAAACAGAACCCAGAGATTTCACAGAAAAATCTTTCAACCTGTGGGGTCCAACACCCAGGGAAATCTGACTAAATGCCCAGACGCCAGCAGAAGATAACGGATCACGCTCAGAAAATTGAAAATATGGCCCAGTCAAAGGAACAAACCAATAGTTCAAATGAGATACAGGACCTAGGGACAACTAATGCTGAATATACAAACAGAAATGGAAAACCTCTTCAAAAAGGAAATCGATAAATTGGGGGAGGACATGAAGAAGACATGGGCTGAACAAAAACAAGAAATAGAAAAACTGAAAAAACAAATCACAGAGCTTATGGAAGTGAAGGATAAAGTAGAAAAGATGGAAAAAACAATGGATACCTACAATGATAGATTTAAAGAGACAGAAGATAGAATTAGTGATTTGGAGGATGGAACATCTGAATTCCAAAAAGAAACAGAAACTATCAGGAAAAGAATGGAAAAATTTGAACAGGGTATCAGGGAACTCAAGGACAATATGAACCGCACAAATATACATGTTGTGGGTGTCCCAGAAGGAGAAGAGAAGGGAAAAGGAGGAGGAAAACTAATGGAAGAAATTATCACTGAAAATTTCCCAACTCTTATGAAAGACCTAAAATTACAGATCCAAGAAGTGCAGCGCACCCCAAAGAGATTAGACACAAATAGGCGTTCTCCAAGACACTTACTACTTAGGATGTCAGAGGTCAAAGAGAAAGAGAAGATCTTGAAAGCAGCGAGAGAGAAGCAATCCATCACATACAAGGGAAACCCAATAAGACTATGTGTAGATTTCTCAGCAGAAACCATGGAAGCTAGAAGACAGTGGGATGATATATTTAAGTTACTAAAAGAGAAAAACTGCCAACCAAGACTCCTATATCCAGCAAAATTGTCCTTCAAAAATGAGGGAGAAATTAAAACATTCTCAGACAAAAAGTCGCTGACAGAATTTGTGACCAAGAGACCAGCTCTGCAAGAAATACTAAAGGGAGCACTAGAGTCAGATACAAAAACACAGAAGAGAGAGATATGGAGAAGAGTGTAGAAAGAAGGAAAGTAAGATATGATACATATAATACAAAAGGCAAAATGGTAGAGGAAAACATTATCCAAACAGTAATAACTCTAAATGTTAATGGACTGAATTCCCCAATCAAAAGACATAGACAGGCAGAATGGATTAAAAAATAGGATTCTTCTATATTCTGTCTACAGGAAACACATCTTAGACCCAAAGATAAATATAGGTTGAAAGTGAAAGGTTGGGGAAAGATATTTCATGGAAATAACAACCAGAAAAGAGCAGGAGTGGCTATACTAATATCCAACAAATTAGACTTCAAATGTAAAACAGTTAAAAGAGACAAAGAAAGACACTATATACTAATAAAAGGAACAATTAAACAAGAAGACATAACAATCATAAATATTTATGCACCGAACCAGAATGCCCCAAAATACGTGAGGAATACACTGCAAACACTGAAAAGGGAAATAGACACATATACCATAATAGTTGGAGACTTCAATTCACCACTCTCATCAATGGACAGAACATCTAGACAGAGGATCAATAAAGAAATAGAGAATCTGAATATTACTATAAATGAGCTAGACTTTAACAGACATTTATAGGACATTACATCCCACAACAGCAGGATACACCTTTTTTTAAGTGCTCATGGATCATTCTCAAAGATAGACCATATGCTTTGTCACAAAGCATGTTTAACAAATTTAAAAAGATTGAAATCATACACAACACTTTCTCGGATCATAAAGGAATGAAGTTGGAAATCAATAATAGGTGGAGTGCCAGAAAATTCACAAATACATGGAGGCTCAACAACACACTCTTAAACAACAAGTGGGTCAAAGAAGAAATTGCAAGAGAAATTAGTAAATACCTAGAGGCGAATGAAAATGAAAACACAACATATCAAAACTTATGGGACGCAGCAAAGGCAGTGCTAAGAGGGAAATTTATTGCCCTAAATACCTTTATCAGAAAAGAAGAAAAGGCAAAAATGCAGAAATTAACTGTCCACTTGGAAGAATTGGAGAAAGAACAGCAAATGAATCCCAAAGCAAGCAAAAGGAAAGAAATAACAAAGATTAGAGCAGAAATAAATGAAATTGAAAACATGAAAACAATAGAGAAAATCAATAAGGCCAGAAGTTGGTTCTATGAAAAAATCAATAAGATTGATGGGCCCTTAGCAAGATTGACAAGAAGAAGAGAGAGAATGCAGATAAATAAGATCAGAAATGGAAGAGGAGACATAACTACTGACCTCACAGAAATAAAGGAGGTAATAACAGGATACTATGAACAACTTTACGCTAATAAATACAACACTTTAGATTAAATGGACGGGTTCCTGGAAAGACATGAACAACCAACTTTGACTCAAGAAGAAATAGATGACCTCAACAAACCAATCACAAGTAAAGAAATTGAAGCAGTCATTCAAAAGCTTCCTAAAAAGAAAAGTCCAGGACCAGACGGCTTCACATGTGAATTCTATCAAACATTCCAGAAAGAATTAGTACCAACTCTCCTCAAACTCTTCAAAAAAATCGAAGTGGAGGGAAAACTACCTAATTCATTTTACGAAGCCAACATCACCCTCATACCAAAACCAGGCAAAGATATTACAAAAAAAGAAAACTACAGACCAATCTCTCTAATGAATATAGATGCAAAAATCCTCAATAAAATTCTAGCAAATCGTATCCAACAACACATTAAAAGAATTATGCATCATGACCAAGTAGGATTCATCCCAGGTATGCAAGGATGGTTCAACATAAGGAAATCAATTAATGTAATACACCATATCAACAAATCAAAGCAGAAAATTCACATGATCATCTCAATTGATGCAGAGAAGGCATTTGACAAGATTCAACATCCTTTCCTGTTGAAAACACTTCAAAGGATAGGAATACAAGGGAACTTCCTTAAAATGATAGAGGGAATATATGAAAAACCCACAGCTAATATCATCCTCAATGGGGAAAAATTGAAAACTTTCCTGCTAAGATCAGGAACAAGACAAGGATGTCCACTATCACCACTATTATTCAACATTGTGTTGGAGGTTCTAGCCAGAGCAATTAGACAAGAAAAAGAAATACAAGGCATGAAGATTGGAAAGGAAGAAGTAAAACTATCACTGTTTGCAGACGATATGATACTATATGTCGAAAACCCAGAAAAATCCACAAGAAAACTACTAGAGCTAATAAATGAGTACAGCAAAGTAGCAAAAAATCTGTAGCATTTCTATACACTAGTAATGAACAAGCCGAGGGGGAATCAAGAAACGAATCCCATTTATAATTGCAACTAAAAGAATAATATACCTAGGAATAAATTTAACTAAAGAGACAAAAAACCTATAAAGAAAACTACAAAAAACTGCTAAAAGAAATCACAGAGGACCTAAATAGATGGAAGGGCATACCGTGTTCATGGATTGGAAGACTAAATATAGTTAAGATGTCAATCCTACCTAAATTGATCTACAGATTCAATGCAATACCAGTCAAAATCCCAACAACGTATGTTTCAGAAATAGAAAAACCAATAAGCAAATTTATCTGGAAGGGCAGGGTGCCCCGAATTGCTAAAAACATCTTGAGGGAAAAAAACGAAGCTGGAGGTCTCGCGCTGCCTGACTTTAAGGCATATTATGAAGCCACAGTGGTCAAAACAGCATGGTATTGGCATAAAGATAGATATATCGACCAATGGAATCGAATAGAGTGCTCAGATATAGACCCTCTCATCTACGGACATTTGATCTTTGATAAGGCAGTCAAGCCAACTCACCTGGGACAGAACAGTCTCTTCAATAAATGGTGCCTAGAGAACTGGATATCCATATGCAAACGAATGAAAGAAGACCCATATCTCACACCCTATACAAAAGTTAATTCAAAATGGATCAAAGATCTAAACATTAGGTCTAAGACCATAAAACGGTTAGAGGAAAATGTAGGGAGATATCTTACAAAACTTACCATTGGAGGCGGTTTTATGGACCTTAAACCTAACACGAGAGCACTGAAGAAGGAAATAAATAAGTGGAAGCTCCTCAAAATTAAACACTTTTGTGCATCAAAGAACTTCATCAAGAAAGTAGAAAGACAGCCTACACAATGGGAGATAATATTTGGAAATGACATGTCAGATAAAGGTCTAGTATCCAGAATTTATAAAGAGATTGTTCAACTCAACAACAAAAAGACAGCCAACCCAATTACAAAATGGGAAAAAGGCTTGAACAGACACCTCTCAGAAGAGGAAATACAAATGGCCAAAAGGCACATGAAGAGATGCTCAATGTCCCTGGCCATTAGAGAAATGCAAATCAAAACCACAATGAGATATCATCTCACACCCACCAGAATGGCCATTATCAACAAAACAGAAAATGACAAGTGCTGGAGAGGATGTGGAGAAAGAGGCACACTTATCCACTGTTGGTGGGAATGTCAAATGGTGCAACCACTGTTGAAGGCAGTTTGGCGGTTCCTCAAAAAGCTGAATATAGAATTGCCATACGAACCAGCAATACCATTGCTGGGTATCTACTCAAAGGTCTTAAGGGCAAAGACACAAACGGACATTTGCACACCAATGTTTATAGCAGCATTGATTACAATTGCAAAGAGATGGAAACAGCCAAAATGTCCATCAACAGAAGAATGGCTAAACAAACTGTGGTATATACATACGATGGAATATTATGCAGCTTTAAGACAGAATAAACTTATGAAGCATGTAATAACATGGATGGACCTAGAGAACATTATGCTGAGTGAGTCCAGACAAAAACTAAAGGACAAGTACTGTATGGTCCCACTGATGTGAATGGACATTCGAGAATAAACTTGGAATATATCATCGGTGACAGAGTCCAGCAGTAGGTAGAAACAGGGTAAGATAATGGGTAATTGGCGCTGAAGGGATACAGACTGTGCAACAGGACTAGATACAAAAACTCAAAAATGGACAGCACAATAATACCTAATTGTAAAGTAATCATGTTAAAACACTGAATAAAACTGCATCTGAGCTATAGGTTTAGTTTGTTTGTTTGTTTTTGTCTGTCTGGTTGGGTTTTTTTTGTTTTTTTGTTTTTTTTTTACTATTATTATTACTTTTGTTTCTTTTCTCTATATTAACATTCTATACCTTTTTCTGTTGTGTTGCTAGTTCTTCTAAACCGATGCAAATGTACTAACAAATGATGATCATGCATCTATGTGATGATATTAAGAATTACTGATTGCATATGTAAAAAAAAAAAAAATTCCTTCTAGCCTCCAATATTCTGGAACAGCTGGAAAGAAAAATCTGGCAAGATGAAATTGTAGCCCAAGACAAACTCTGGGGGCTGTCCTGTAACTACTTTTTGGAGAGTGCCTTGAAAATTACTACATTTTTCTTTCTTTGCTTTGAATAAATGTTATATGACACAACCAAAAAGTTAAAAAAAAAAAAAAGGCCTGCAAGAAGCACACAGCAGATTCCAGTGGCTGCAGGACAGGGGCTCAGCCTGGGAAGCACCATGTTCATGGGACAAGATTGAATTTTATTTTTAAAACATAGATGATACCTCTGTCAAATGGTTAAGTAATAGCAACTTTTCTTATGGACCTTTGGGGAAAGGGGAGAGGGATGGAGTCCTTTTCTGTCGTTGTGTTGTTCGTGATCAGCAAACTCTCTAAGAAGCCAGTAATAAATCATTTGCTTTAGCCCTTAAAAAAAAAAAAAAAAGAAAGAAAGAAAAAAGGACATGGCCTTTTCTTGGCTCCAAACTATCATATCCACATATGATAAAAGTTGAATGTATTGGTTGCACCAAAACTAAAAAATTAAATATTGTAAGTAAAAATTTGATTTCCCTAAGTATATATATATATATATATATAATTTGAAAAATCTCAACAGATTTTGTTTTCTTGCTGGGAAATATTATTTTTTCTGCGTTATAATACTTGAAATAGATTTGTGTCTCCTTGTATTTGGGACTATAGTGTGTGTGTGTGTTAATAGGAGAATCTTGTACATAGTCTTTAGTAACTTCTTTTTTTCCTTTATATATGGCATATATACTACCACATCAATAAAAACTTTTAAGGTATAAGGTTGTTTATATTGAAAGTTATCAATTCTTGCCTCATTTCTCATCTTTTCTGTTTTTGTTGATATTGTCTTTATAAACCACATGCTGTGAAAAGCCTTACCATAGTGTCCGGGGCCAAGCGTCCTAGCCCTGGCCTAGCTCTGCAGTTGCACTGTGCACACTGACCCTGGAACAACATGGGCCCACACCTCCCCACTGGCACTCACCTTTCCACTGTCCCTGTCCCTACTTCAGGGAATCCCTCACCCTTCAGATGGCAGCCTCTGCCCCTCCCCTTTACTCTCTCTCCTGTCCCAGCTCTCAGTCTAGGCCGGGAGCTCCAGGAGGCAGTGGACAGGTGTGGCTGGTTACATAAAGCTTTCTCTTGCTCTGGTCAGTCCTCCTTGTATATAGGATGTATTCAGATACCCAATCATAAATTGTCCCTACCTTCTGACCACACCCAATGTAGAGCACCAGCAAATCCTCCAACAAAAGCCCAGTGTGAAAATCATTTAAGTCTCACAGCCTCTTATGGAGACAGCCACCCCGCATTTCCCCATGGTGCGTGTTCTCCCCTGCTGCCATGAGCAGTAACCCAAGTGTAGGTGTGTCCTGGTGGTCTCCGGCTGAAAAGCCCCGGCTGGCTTTTTCCAGCGACTGCCTGGGCTGTGATCCTCTTGTCACGTAATGATGACGATGACAGAATCTGATGATGATCACAGACGTCTTTACTGGCATTACTTTGTCCCAGACTTGTTCCAAGCTCTCCACATATATAGTTCTGTGTTTAATCCTCCCAGCAACTCTGCAAAGTGGGTGCACCCTGTTAACACCCCTATTTACAGTTGAGAAAACGAGGCGTGCAGAGGTTTAACACACTATTACCCAGCTGGTAAGTTGTTTGAAGAGGGTCTTGAACTTAGGTGGTCTGGCTCCAGAGTCGATAGTCTGAGCTGCGCCCTAACCAGGCCTCAAGAGACGTGGTCAGGGCATGGGTTCCCGACCTGCTTTCATCCTGTGAGGTCTTAGAGCTCATTGCAGTACAGTGGGGAGGAGGTCAACGTGTTGGGCAGCTTGGGCCTGGGACAGGGGTGTCCTCTCAGAGGCCCCCACAGAGCATGCCTTCCTAGGGGCTATAGAATTAGGCACCCTGGAGGTGCAGCCTCCTGCCAGTTAGATGTCAGGTGGGCAGTGCATGCATTGGTGTTTCACTTCCTTGGCTGCCGACCTACATTCCTGGATGTGACTAGAGAGTTCCATGGGGCTGCCCCTTGCATTAGGAGCATGGAGCCCACTCCAGAGACTGGGTAGGATCCCTAGTCCGGACGCCCTGGTCGGGTGAGGTGGGCTGGGGGCATGGCCTGCATGTGTTGAGCTTATCCTTTAATACACTGAACCCCGAGGGGAACTGCAGAGCATGGATTGTATAAATTAGCATACTCCCATGAACTGGATTATGATGCAGCTGTTAAAAATGATTGATTTGCTCCGGGATAACTATGTTCCCAATTGTCTGGAGAAGTCCTGGTCTATGCCTGCTGTCCTACCTTTCAATGTCACTCCTTTCGGTCTCAGGAATATCCTGGTATGGACTTTCTCTCACTTCTTCAGCCTTAGGGACTGAGGAAGTTAATAATTTAACGAAATTGAAAATTCACACACAAAAGATAGGTTGGACAATCAGACACAGACATGTGCCACGATGGCCTATCTATGGGGTTGCAAGAAATTGAAAAGTGGATGTTGCGGGGTTGGGGTAGAACAGAGGGATCGGGCTGGAGGAGAGGAGGCTCACCTTTAACTGTGCACATTTTCCAACATTTGATTTGTGTTCATTCCCATGAAAATGTGTTACTTTTTCCCCCTGTATACATTAATAATAACAGAGATGATGGGGAGGGGTCATGACGGGAGCGTGAATTATGGCCTGTTATGTGAATATGCCCTCCAGGAGGTCGCTAGTCAGCTGGACATTGCTGGACAGTCGGACGAGGGTTTGGCTTTATGTTCATGAGACTTATTTGTGAGTAATTTTCCATTTTTAAAAGTCTTTCTCTGGTCTTGGTATAGGATAATGGTCTTAGTTTTAATATAATGCTGGCCCTTAGAATGAGGCCCTCTGCTCTGTTTTCTGAAAAAGACGATGGATAATTGGTTTCATTTCTTTCGTTAAATGGCTGGTAGAATTTGCCAGTGAAACCATCTGAGCCTAGTGTTCTTGTCTGGAATGTTATTAATTATGGATTCAACATTTTAATGGCTCTCGGGTTCTTCTGATTATGTATTTGCTCTTGTGTGAGTTTTAGTAGTTTGTGCCTCTCAAGGAATTGGCCTTAAAATTATTTAAGGCGGGTATAAAACAGAAAAGCATTCATATGCATTTTACATAAAATAGACTAGATTACAGCATAAAACAAGTAACCAGGCAATGGCGTTAAGTCTCTCTCTTGTAAAACTGGATAATTGTAAACATAAAAAAGAAAAAGACTGAAGGACCATTCAAATAATAGAACAATCACAGATGTCTCTGGTACGCAGGCTGTTGGGTTATTTGTCATTCAGGATCATCAAAAAGTGACATCTCATTATTCACAGATGCTCATTATTCCCCCATTTTACTCTTTACATTATATACAGCACAGTTTTTGTGTTTATGCTATTAAATTACTGGACATAGTTTGTTTGTTGTTATTGGTTTTTTTTTTTGCATGGGCAGGCACCGGGAATGGAACCCAGGTCTCCAGCATGGCCGTGGACATAAGACTTTTCATGGTATTCCTTGAATATAATTTTAACGTCTGTGGAACCAGGAGTGGATCCTCTTGCATTCCTTATTTTAGCAATTTATGTTGTCTTTATGTTTGGTTAGCTAGAGCTTTATCAGTTTGGTCAGTCTGTTCAAAGAATGAATTGATGTGTTTGTTTAGTCATAATTTTCATTCCTAAGTGCTAAATGCCAGGAGTGCAATTGTTGGGTTGTATGGTAAGTGCATATTTAGTTTTACTTAAAAAATGCTATTTTCCAGAGTGACTGTACCATTTTACATTCCCACAAGCAATGTATGAGAGATTCAGTTTCTTCTCACCAGCACATGGTGTTTTTTATTCTTGTTAATTTAATGTGTGTAGTGATATCTTATAGTGGTCTAATTTGCATTTCCTTAATGTGAAATGATATCAAACAACTTTTCATGTTCTTATTTCCCATCCTTATTTCTATTTGGGTGAAACCTTTGTTCATATTTTTTTGCCCATTTTCTTATTTTATTGTTGATTTTTATGAATTCTTTTATATATTCTTAGATTTCAGTTCTCTGTCACATATGAGGATTGCAAATATTTTTTCCCTGCTCATAGCTTACCTTTTCATCCTCTTAATAGTCTTTTGCAGATCATTAGTTTTAAATTTTGTTGATGATCGATTGGTCATTTTTTGTTTTTCACAGACCTCATTCTATGTACTCCCTCTCAAAAATCTGTTTCCATGCTCCCCAATATCAAATATGCATGTGTTACCAAAATCTTCCTCTTGCCTAGCCTAGCAACTCCATATATTCCTCTTCCTCTCTCAGCTTCTCACCCCACATTCAATCCAGCAATAACTTTTCAGATATCTGTAAAATAGAAAGGGGCAAGATGGTGGCTTAGTGAGGTGTACAATTTAGTTCACCCTCTAGAGCAGCTAGTAAATAGCCAGGAACACTACAGAACAACTGCTGGGGCCACGGCTGTGAATGGACACACAACGTACACCAGTATGGACAAGGTGCACCAGCTACAATCCCAAACAAAACTGTAAGTCCCCAAGCTGCAGAGGCTGGTGCCACTCCCCAAGGGGAAAGGAAAGGGACTTTACTAGCAGCAGGGGCTTAACTCAACCAAGTTCCACTTGTGGAATTAATTCAAAAATTTTGACTACTGAAAATAGGTCCCCAACAAACGTAATCCTACTATAAGTGGTAAAGATACTAGGAGTTTTTGTCCCAGGAGAGGTGGGTGGGTGGGTGGGGGCCTGATGGAAAAAGGGGGAAAAAACCTGAGTCTTTTTGGGTTGGGCAGCATATAATACTGGGAAAGGACTGGACCCTAAAAAATAAAAGGTGATGGGGGGCACATAAAGCCAGAAGATATATACAGCATGTACCAAACTCTTGATTAACAAATCCAAGGATCAGGGGTTCTGCTCCTGAAAAGGATCCCCCCCGCCACCCGCCCTCTTGGTATGCCTAGACACAGATGTTTGGAGATGCAGAGCCCAGCACATGTCACCATGTGCCTTCCCATGAGATGCTAAGCATGCCAGAACCCAGAGTTTTGCCCTGAAGAAGCTAAGTGAAGGCCTGCAGATGCTTGGAGAGGAAGTCAATGAAATCAGAAGCTGAAAGCAACAGAACTGGGAACACAGACCTGCAGATGTCAGCCACATACCTTCCCATGTGACAGAGGAAACTGGATGCCATCTGGTCCTTTTTCTCAGAATCAAGGTATCTGTCCTGGTTTGAAATGATGTATATACCCTAGTAAAGCCATTTTTTAATCCTGATCACATTTTATAAAGGCAGCCATTTCTTCTAATCCCTATTCAGTATTGTATATTTGAAATTGTAATTAGATAATCTCCCTGGAGATATGATTTAATCAAGAGTGGTTGTTAGGCTGGATTAGATAGAGGTATGTCTCCAACCATTTGAATGGGTCTTGATTAGTTTCTGAAGTCCTATAAAAGAGGAAACATTTTGAAGAATGAGAGATTCAGAGAGAGCAGAGTAGAATGACATACCCATGATAAGCAGAGTCCACCAGGCAGCAACCTTTGGAGATGAAGAAGGAAAATGCCACCCGGGGAGCTTCATGAAACAGGAAACCAGGAAAAGAAGCTAGCAGATGATGCTGTCTTTGCCATGTGCCCTTCCAGATGAGAAAAGAACCCTGACCGTGTTCACCATGTGCCCTTCCACTTGAGAAAGAAAGCCTGAACTTTATCAGCCTTTTTGAACCAAGGTATCTTTCCCTGGATGCCTTAGATTTTGCATTTCTATAGATTTGTTTTAATTGGGACTTTTTCTCAGCCTTAGAATTGTAAACTAGCAACTTATTAAATTCCCCTTTTAAAAAGCCATTCTGTTTCTGGTATATTGCATTCCAGCAGCTTGCAAACTAGAACAGTATCTTTTTCTCAGTGCCTTAGTTTGGACATTTTTAAGGCCTTGGAACTGAAAACTTGTAACTTAGTAAATCCCTTTTATAAAAGCCAACCCATTTCTGGTGTATTCCATTCCAGTTGCTTTAGCAAGCTAAAACAGATATCCTCTCTCCTCCCTAGGAACATGCGCACTGCTGAAAGCCCAACATGGAAGGGTCTGGGGTTGTGTTGCCAAATATTGACAAGTGCTGCCATTGTTCAATCTACTACTGTTCACAGCACTGGACAAGGGGGTGGCAGCACAGCCTTTAAATTTTGTTGATAATGGATATTTTGAATATTATAATGCTGCCGGTTGTAGGTTGTGCTTGTTTAATGACTTTTCTAAATTATTTTTTGTAAAGACTGTAATCTTTTTTATGTGGTCACAGGAGTTTCTGTTCTGTTAGCTTAGTGGTCAGCTAGTGATTTGCCAGAGATTTTCTAATATGCCTGGAACCAGTGGGAAACAAAGAAAACCTCTCTGCTTTGGTTTGTAAAAGCTATTGGAATGCAATACACCAGAAACAGAATGACTTTTGAAAAGGGAATTTATTAAGTTACAAGTTTACAATTCTACGGCTGTGAGAATGTCCAAATTAAGAAGCTTATAAAAATGTCCAAACTAAGGCAACAAGTAAAAGATACCTTGGTTCAAGTAGGCTGATGACATTTGGGATTACTCTTTCAGCTGGGAGGACACATGGCAACATCTTTCAGCTTTCTTTCCAGGCTTCTTCAGCAGCTTCCCTGGGGATGTCTTTTTTTTTTTTTTTTTTTTTAATGTGGGCAGGCATCAGGAACCAAACCCGGGTCCTCGGGCATGGTAGGCAAGCGTTCTTACCTGCTGAGCCACCATGGCCCGCCCTGGAGATGTCTTCTTTATACATCTCTGGCTTTGTGGTTTCTGTTTGTTCTATTGGCTCTCAAGCTTTGTCCAAAATGGTTGCTTCTTAAAGGGCTCCAGTTAGCAACCCCACCTTGAATGGGTGAAACACATTTCCATGGAAACCATCCTATCAAAAGTTAACACCCACAATTGGGTTGGTCTCATCTCACCCAGCAATATTGAATGAGGATTAAAGGACATATCTTTTCTGGGGTAGACAACAGATTCAAACTGGCACACTCTCCTGGTCTTTCCACATTGGCTTTGTGTCAAGGGATTCCTTCGATGCTTAGCCAGGCCATTTACCACTCTGTCTTAGTCTTCCCATACTGCTTATGTGGATTTAAAGGTCAGCCAGAGGTAAAAGCTTAGGGGGTTTGCTTGTCTCTCTCAGTATGCATCCAGCCCTGGGCATGCAGTGACCTTCGTTCTAGAATCCCAGGTATGTGACAGAGGTTTCCAAAGCCCAGATTACCCCACTTATCTCCTGTCCCAGAGCCATTCTTTCTTTCTTTATGCTTTTTTGTCTGTTGGTTTTCCCCAGTCTGTTATCCCTCATCACAGGCAGCTATGGGTGCTATATTTGCCTTGAAATGTTTTGACAAACACGACCTGGGAGATGGCTCTAGGTTTGAAGAACTTTCTAAGGTGCGCAAAACAAAAGCGAGTAGCCAAGCCAAGCCCTCAGGGAGTCACCAGACAGGTCAAAACACACAACCACAATCCTTTGAAATGATTATCTATGTTTCGTTTTTTGGCACCACCAAGCCACACCAGGAAAATAGGACACCATCCTTATGGCCACTGCTAAGTTGAGGACTGGGGATGGCAGGCAGGTAAGTTAAAATGCCAAAACCCTTTTTATTGGAATTCTGTGCTTCCTTCATTCTGCATTCACTTGGTTGTTTTAAGTATTAATGGTGCAATGTCAGAGCTCCACAAGAGTTGATTCTGACTGTATCCATCAGCTTTATCCAGAGTTGGGACCCTTTTGTAGAAGAATGGCGTTTTGAAGTTCTCTACTACACCAACTGGTGACATCACCTGTTCTCAATGATTTATATTTTCAGGACAAATTATTTACTTGAAATATATCATCATGCTTTTTTGCCTCTTATGTGGCTATTGACACAAGTGCTTAAGATTCATCGCAGAGCTGGAGCTACTTTTTTCTTGGTTTTCCCTTTGTGCTTACAGTACTAATATTTTCAGTCTTTGGCGTCATTTCAGGTACTGCTTTAAGAGATTTGCCTATTCTGATAAAGTTAATATGTGAAATTAGATTATTACTGCTGGATATCAACACATCCACACACAAATATAACTTACATGTCAAACCCCTGAATACTCAGAGTCAGTTTAAATCTCCTGACTGTGGACTAAGAGAACCTGTTCAAACTATACATTAATAGTAGCAAAGCTAAATAATGTCTCTGTTTCCTTGTTAAATATTAATATAAATTGAATTTTCAGTATTTATTTCCACAAATCACTGGATTGGTCACCATGTGCAGTTTGGAGGACTCTTGTGCAGACCAGAGGTCCTCAAACTGTGCTCCACTTTCAATGGGACACGTAGGCATGGATGGTCTTGAAAACCTCCTGGAGCATCGGCAGAGGCACAATTAGATATTCCTTCCATTACATCACATAAATGTTTCTTGGATCCATCTGATCAAGAAGATATTTCCAATAACATTTTACACTTGGTTTAATAATTATTTGTTAAATGTATAATATACTTTAGTTGTTTTCATTGTGTTTAACAATAAATTTCCTACAACCCAATCCTGAAGAAAATCTTTCTTTCCTACTCAGGAACATGAGTTCATGAATCCCCTCACCCCATGTACACGAGTCCCCCCACCCCATGTACACGAGTCCCCCTACCCCATGTACACGAGTCCCCCACCCCATGTACACGAGTCCCCCCACCCCATGTACACGAGTCCCCCCACCCCATGTACACGAGTCCCCCACGCCATGTACACGAGTCCCCCCACCCCATGTGCACGAGTCCCCCCATCCCATGTACACGAGTCACCCCACTCAATATATAAATATATACATCACTTCAGGTTTTTCCTCTACTGGGTGATTCCATCATCATAAAATCATACTTCTATTTCTCCATCTTACAAAAACATTCTCTAGACCCTCTCCTTTCTCCGTACCATCAACTCAATTCCCCATAACCCATTGACAGTGGAAGTCCTCAGAGAGCTCTCTAGATTCATTGACTCTAATTCTAAAGCTTTTTTTGTGAGAGAATTTACACACCATGTATTGACCCACTGGAAATGTACAATTCAATAATTTTAGAAAATTTACTGAGTTAATTAGATATCATCACAATTCAGATTTGGAACATTTCTACCATGCTGTCTTTTGAAGGGCAAAACTGTTTGATTTTAATGATGTCTAATTATCTTATTTTCTTTATGGCACATATTTTTGGAATCACTTCTGAGAATTCTTCGCCTAACTCAAGGTCACATATATTTTCTCCTATGCTTTCCTCAGATGTTTTATATTTTAGTTCTTACATTTAAGTCATCAATTCATAAAATGCAACGACAAATCACAGACCAGGAGAAAATATTTGCAAACCATATGTCTCAGAGAACTGTTTCTAGAACATGTGAAGTATTCTTATAATTCAATATGAAGACAAACAACACTTTACAAATGAGCAAAATACACAAAATGATGTTCAGTATCATTCATTGTTAAGGAAATACAGATTAAAATTGCAATGAATGACCCCTATACTGCACACTACGATAGCTATAATAAAGATGGATAATACCAAGTGCTGATAAAGGTGATGAAAATTGGAACCTGTATATATCTCTGGTCAGAATGCAAAATGGTGCAACCACTTTGGAAAAGAGTTTATCAGTATCTTAAAAAGTTAAATATAAACTTACCATATTACTCGCCAATTCTACTCCAAGTAACCTGTTCAGGAGATATGAAAATGTCCACACAATGAGTTGTTTATGGATGTTCATAGCAGTCGTTCTCATAGCAGCCCAAAATGGGACACAAAATAAAGATATCCATCAACTGGTATATATGAATAACAAAATTTTAATTCCATTAAAATAGAATACTACTCCACAATACTTCTAGGAATACTGCTAATTAATGCAACTCTAATGAACCTCAAAAACCTTACACTAAGTAAAAGAAGACAAACCCAAAAGACTGTACACCGTATCATTCAATTTATCTGTAATATCTAGAAAAAGCAAATCTATAGACACAGAACCCAAATCAGTGATTGCCTGGGCCTGAGGATGGGAACAGGAATTGACTTCAAACTTATACTGGGGAAACTTGTTGGCTTGATATAAATGTCCTAAATTTGTGTTGTGGTAATATGTAACTTTTAATTTACTAAACCTCATTGAATTGTGCACTTAACATTGGTGAATTAAAAGTCATGTAAATGATATCGCTATAAAGCTATCAAAATACACTAATAATAGGTAAAGGGTTGGGAGATATAGTGAAACAGGTTTGGCAATATATTGATAACTGCAGACGATGGCGCTGGGTAATGCAGATTCATTATACAATACTTCCCACTTTTGCATATATTTGAAATTTCTCACAAATGCTTTTTAAAGAAGCTTTGTACATGTTGTATAGGATGAAAAAAGCTCTTTTACAAGGCTCGATTTGCTCTCTAGTGAACGAAAATTTCACAGGGTGAGATAATATACACAAATAACTCTAGGTTGAAAAGCCCAGGGAAAAGACTGAAGACGGAAAGAATGGAGGCTGTACAAAGGGTTCGTGCAGGAGATGAACTTTGATTCCATGTTGGTGAGAGGATGCCTGTGACGTCAGTGTGGGGTGGAGGCTGATGTGGAAGAATGAAGTGTGGGAAGTTTAAGGGTACAGGGGAGGGCTGCGGAGTAAGTTTTAGCTGAATATCGTGATGTTTGTAATAACGAAAATGAGATAAATGCATTCATTCAACATGCATTTGCTAAATACTTAAAGTGCTCCAAGTATTGTTCTACGTGCCTCCTCTTGTTCAGGTCCCCACTCAAAATTAGCAGCTTCTCTGGCCACTTGATAAATGGGCCGGAGTAGCACACCCAAACAAGGACTATGTTGTCGCCAGAATCCAAAGAGACCACCTAGGCATTGTGCCTCTTTTTTGGACAACCTTAACCAAAATCAAGCAAAATCAACCTCAACCAAAGCAGTAGTTGTCTAGGAAATTAAAATGGCGCACCTCAACAAAACTAAAAGGTAGTGAAGGAATGACAGAGAAAATTCTAGCAAGACAATCAAGGGAAAAGGACATAATATTAGGAATAGAAGGCTAAAATTGGGAATATATTTTTAAAAATTATATGAGATTAATGTAATTTACTTCATGCTGGTGAATTTAGAAACATCGATGAAATGGTTCATTTCTAACAAAATATAAACTGCTAAAAATTGATGCAGATGGTGTCCAGCCTCAAAACAGAAAAACATCATTTTGGAGGACGAGGCCGCGGTCAGGATGTCATGTGGATCAGCTATCCCAGCGAGGTGGAAGGCATGAAGACCGAAAAAGTGGAGACAGGGAATCAGCCAGGAGCACTACAACATGCAGGGAGGGGGCGACAGGGACCAGCTAGAGCCCGGGATGGGGAAACGGGGACCAGCTAGATGGGAAGACATGACACCGAAGGGTGGAGGTGAGATCGGGTGGGGCCAAACCCTGGTGTAGGACCTGCAGGAGGAGATGCCCTGGGAGCAAGGCCCTTATTTTCTCTGCAGACTGACAGCTCCTCACATGCTGTGATGACAAGTGCCCTGCCTAAATGGGCATCAGAGTGGCCAGCCCCAGTGAAGGGCCAGCAGACCCATCTGTTATCACTGACTCTGCACACTCCCTCGGGCCCTCTGGTTTCATGTCCAGGAGTGGGTTCTGCAGTTACCCTGGCTTGGGAGAGCCAAGATCCAATTTCACAACACCACTGACTGAGGCATGAGATGTGGGGAAACAGCCTGAATTCCTAAGAAGGAATTCAGTGGGGAAATCAATGACCGAACAACTTTCTCCCTGACATGTGGGCATGAGGAGCTGAAGAAGAGGCCTTGCTAAGTGAACAGAGAAGCGAAAAAACCTCTGCATCAGAAAATTCCCATTTGGGTTACAATTTTTTGAAACATATATACAGATGCAGTTGAATATGCACTGAGGATTTATGGAATTGTGTCCAAGTAAATGCTAATAATAGATAGTAGGGGATAAAGACAGTTAAGTTTTCATTTTATTCACATCTGGATATAAAACATTTTTTAATTAGAATATTGTTTTATTAAAGTATCTCCCCTTGTCCTCTTCCCCTAGCCACCCCCCCCCACCATCTCCCAGAGGACCCCATGGTGCCAAGAAGAACAATTAGGAACCTAGTGTTAAGTGTAGCCTGCATGTGTCACAAAACTAGGTGTGCAAATATATATATTTTTTCTTATTTTCCATCAATTGCCATGAATTTCTATTTCAAGTTCCCAGTTCTGCATAAGACAGAAAACATAATCTAATCAAATCCTGGTAGTTCTCAAGCCTTTCAGGTTAAAAAGTAATGCCCTGAAGTCACCCATCTCTCTCCCAACCCTCCATCCTGAGCCTTGTGGTGTGGACAGCGTCCTTCCCACTGCTGGATGCTGCCTGTTCTGCATGACTACCAGTTATGGGTCCATGCTGCCCTTGGCAGGAGTCCCGTTGCATGGACCCCTCAGATGAGGCAGGTCACAGAAGCCCTCGAAGCAGATGAGGTCAACCTGTAGCGCCCTGCTTGGTGAAGGCTGTATCCCAACTTCTCACTAGTGCTATTATGCAGGGGGCTGGAAACTTCTTACCCTTTGGCAGGGCCTGCTACACAATATCCAAGACCCAATACAAAATGAAAATGTGGGACCCATTGTGCAAAAAGCAAAAAGTGCAGTTAAAGGCACTAAAATATAAAGCTTTTTCCTTTAAAATATTTTAGTACATATGAAATATAATATGGGTGATGCTGATATAAAAGTAATAACTTCAGCTTATGCATTGCAAAAACAACATTTTGGTGTCTTACTTTGAATAATGCAGTAAATAGTAATTTTATTAGTGTGATATCTTGACTGGTCATAAGAACTTTCTGAGTCACTTCTAGAAATTAGTTTAGTATTGCATCAAAATGTATGCTTTTAGCAGATTCATTTTTAATCCATGTAATTGAATGCATTGTTGCTTTCGGAAATTTAAAATTATATATAATTTTTGATAATTTTTAATTTTGTGAAGGATCTTCTGTTCAACAGATTCTGGATTGGTTAAGAATATTTTATAGGCTGTGACAGCAATGGGATGAGTTTCTGAAATTATTTCAAAGTATAAAATGGTACACCCAGAGCTCATGATTCTTTTGTGAACTAATTTTTCTAAAAAGTTAATTCTGCAAGCAAATCAATTTAGTGTAATTCTGAATTCAGTTTGTTTTTTTTTCATGGGCAGGCGAGAAATCTGCCTGCCGAGCCACTATGGCCCGTCCCTGAATTTAATTTTAAATGTAAATTTAAACAATAGCATTTTAATGCTTCCTCTGACATAGCCTGTAAGAAATGTTCAGTCAAAGAAACCAAAAGTTGATTCCTGCTTAGAACATATTTCACAATGCCTGCTTATTCATCCTAGCACTGTGTCTTCCATTACAAAGAAAAATTAGTTTTACAATTGTCTTCCTTATTAATACTTGGATCTTTCAAAGCTTCATGTGAAAAGTGTTTTTTTCTGCTGGTGGCAATGATCTTTTCGTTTGATTTATTATTTCTCAGCTTGTGGATATTTGCTTTGCAGTGTAGCAGTAGTTTTTAAGCCAGATATTGTAAACTTTTTGAAGAATTTTAATAAGTCTCTAATATACTGCATAAAATGTCCACGTCCACTTTCATTTTGTAAGAATTTGCCAAGTTTGCTTTCTGAGCACCTTCAGTTAGCACCCTGACATTCATACAGGACATTTAGTATTTGTGCAGATACCTCATGAATGGTCTCTGAGGATAGACAGACCAGCCAGCTGCGCAACGCAGAGCTTACTCCCCTCCATTGAACCCCTCAACTCCCACAGTCCTGGAGCTGCTGCTGGTTCTAATGTTGCTGCTGCTGCTGCCATCGCCACTTGGGGCCCTGCTGCCCCTAGATGCCCCCTACATGCTCACGGGCACCTGGTGGTCAAGCTAGCACCACTGCACGCTGCCCCCTGCCTACCGATCCCGCAGGCCTGAGGCCCCAGGCACACCCTCTACTGCCTGCCGTAGCTCCTTTGTCCATGCACATGCTCTTTCGTGTTGGCTCATCACATTTCACTTACAAAACACAGGTTCAAAGATAAAAGTTCCTGTGCAGCTATCCAGGTTGCAGGCCCATGAAACTGGTACCATCCCCCGTCCCACTAGCTGCCTTCTCCAGAAACCACGGGAGAGAGCCTGACTATGTAATCCCTCGACCACACAGGATTCGGTGCTAATCCCTCCTCCCGCTGCCCTCCCCTAGCACGCAGCACCTAGCTCCTTGACACCAGCTCCCCTGCACACATCTTAGCTCTTATGTTTCCTCTTTTGCCTTGGGAAAAGCCAAGGATTTCACATCCTTGTCTCTGGTCCCAATTTTTGAGGTCGATCAAGGCCTTCTGCTCCTCATTTGGAATAATTACATTTTGGTTAGATGGTGGCAGATGTTCCTTTCCAAGACATGCCTCACTGTGAGAAGCAAACATCAGGTGCAGAAGCAAAGTAGAGGACGACAGGAGCCCTAGAGGTACCTCTCGTGCTCCTTCTGGTTCAGTGTTCACAGCTGGGGGAAGACAGCAGCCATGCATGTCTGAGTCACCAGTGCAGGAAAACACCTGCGAAGGAGTACTCAGGGAAGAATAGAATTCACTGGTGCTGCCTCCACAGATCTCCCTCCCAGACCCCCTCTCTCCCTGAGCTATTCAGGGTTGCTCAGCGTAGTTTAGTGGTACCTACTAGAGTTCAGAAACCAGAGAAATAATAAGAAAGTGGGTGAGGAGGGCTGCAGAGAATTTTTATAGGCATTGACATTGCAGTGCCCTCACTGTCTAGAAGAGACCTGGTCCTTCAGGATGAGACTCATAAAAGGGGGGAAGATGGAAGGGGAAGGAGCTTATGAATAAAAGAGAAATTTTAAAAAGAGAAAGAGGAAATTATATGCAGAGTGTTGCTGTCTGTATCTGATATTTCAGAATCTGTGAAGTTGGCTTCCGAATGAATGAGGGCAGTGACTATGGCTGGTCGACCTCAAGAAAGGAAAGGGGAAGGTTAGGGTTGATGGGAGGACTTGGGCCTGTTATTCATGGGAAGGTTGGCCTGGTCCCAGGACTCGGTTCTGTCCTCATCTCTACCTTCCTCTTCCAGGGCTCAATTTCTTCAGCTCTGCAATGCGGGAGTGGATCTAGGATCTCCAAGGTCCCTTTCTAGCACTCAAATATAACCATGACCAGGGAGGGCTGCCTATGTCCTGTTCCTCCAAGAACCTGGTCGCTGTCAACATATCTTCCCGTGCATGACATTGTTTGGTCTGAAACCTGAAATTAAGGCCCAACGTTATGTGTGCCTTGACTCTGGAGAACACCTGGAGGGCCTCCAATGCCCTGACTGGAAGTTTACTTCTCCCATCTTCTCCCACGGGTAAGATCCCCTAGCCAAGCAACCCTCCTTTTCATGGGTTCTGGGCACAATTCCTGCTCATTTCTGAGTAGTTGACTTCAGTTCTCTGCCACCCTGTGAAATGACTCACATTGGTCAATCACATCCTCATGTGAGAATCAAACGTCACCTCAACCTCTTGCTAGTAAAAAACCTGCCTCCCACGGCGTCTGCCTGTACATGGTTTTCCCAAGTGCCATGAGGCCCTGCGTGGCCTTTTCCTCATGGCTGTGAATATACGTAGTTAATAAACTGCTGTTGAACTTATTTATCCAGTGGCACATGTCCTGTATTTAGCCATTCCCCAAACCCTAAGGTGTGAAGCCTTCCTTCTCTGATAAGGTGATAAAAATACATTGCCTTCCCTGACTTCTCTTCCTCACTTACCTCCCTGCCTCTTTTCTCTTTCCTGATTACTGCCCATTTCCTTTCTCCTTGTCAGCTCCATCGTTGTCACATTGTTCACTAATATGGGAGCACTGCAGGAATCATCAAGGGTATACTGCCACTCTCTGTCATCAATTGGCTGATGAATTAACCAACCCGATCCTCTCCAAGAAGCAACTGTCAGGGGACAACCACACAAATCAAGTAACTGTCCTGTGTCTATGACTGTGGGTACTTTGGAGACATTTTATACTCACAACAACCCCATAGGTTTTACAGCTCATTAAAAAGGATGAATTTGGGATTAGACATAAAGTAACTTGTCCAGATTCCCTTATACTGTAAGTGAGACAACAGGAATTCTATAGGAGGGGTGACCACGTGACTAAATGGAACCTTCTTGGATTTGCAGCAAGCCTTTTAAGGTCCGGGGGGGAAGTGGACCTGGCAGGCCTGAGGAAAGAGGCATGTCTGGAATGTGAGGACAAGGAGGAGCTGACTGGCTGGAGCCTTGAGTATGAGAGGAGCAGGGGCCCCCTTGCCTACTTCCTGGGAGCTTGTCCTGGGCCTGGTCAATTCCAGGAGACTAGGTCATTGGGACTGTGAGAGCCAGTGTGTGAAGTGAGCCTGCAGCCCATTCACATGAATCCTCCAAACAGCCCTGCCAGGCTTTGGAGGGTGCTGAGGGGGCAGCTGGGCATGAATTTACAGCCAATGGAAGCAAATTCAGGTTTTATTCCTTACCCTAAAATTTAGTACTTGGCTTGAGAAGTGGACACTAGAGATGTGCTTAAATAAATACTTCTTGATACACTTCTCCAAGACACAGGAACATGTGAATAAGCTCTGAGCCAATGTTCTTTGCCTCATCCCACCCTAATTTCTCAAACACTCATCAACAGTAGAATGTATAAATAAATTCAACCATATTTCAGCACTTGTAAACCATAGTTTTGTAAGAATGAATGATCCTTAAATATGTGCAACTATGTGGGTGAATCTCACAAAATGCAGAGCCAAAGAGGCCAGAAACAAAATGGATTATCAATTCCTATATACAGAGTTCAGAACAGGGCATGATTAATGGATTGTGTGAAGATGGGATGCTGTAGACTCTGGAGTGAGAGGTTCATGACTGCAAGGGGCCCTAAGAGGATTTCTCGGGTGCTGGGTTCCTGCAATGTTTTTACTTTTAATCTAGGTAATGATTACACAGGTTGTGCAGTTCGTGAAAATCCATTGAGCTGTACAATTAAGATTTTGAAGATTTTTAAATATGTATTTGATACTTTAATTAAAACAAAAAAAAAATAGACAGTATGTTCCCCAAATGCTGTGAATCTCAGCAGTGCTCTGTGGTTGCAGACAGGATAGTTGAGTCATTTATCACAAACCCCAAATCACACAACTCAACCCAAGTTCAGTGGTGACATAGCGATTTCTAGAGCCCCTCTTTTTTCCCTGCACCAAAAAAGCCCCAGTTGACTGCAGGAGCCCCTGAGCACACACACACCCATGTAACCACATGGCCGAGCCCACCCAAAGCAGTATTGCCCAGTGCTCCCACCTGGGCAAGTAATTCCTAGGATGTGACCAATAGAGTGTTCAACATCTGCTGCTCTTTCCCTCCCCCCAACGGAATATAACCTTCATAAGATTGTCATTTTTTTCTGTTGATCTTTGAACATAGAAAAGTGCGTGACACACACTAGGTACTCAGTAAATATCGGTGAATAGTTGACTGTTACACAGGCATCTTGCACTATCCTAAATTGAATTTATTATTTTTGTCCAAAGGTTAAAGAATCCAGACAACTAAGCCAGAAGTTGAGGTGGGCCCAGTTTTGTTGCAGGTTCCTCCTTAGCTTCTCTCTTCCATGACCCCCTCACCATCTCCCCAGTTAACTCCACTAGAGCAGGAGCTCAATGGGCCGTGTTTCTGGGGTCACTCCAGAGTTTGCCCGTGTCTGTGGTTGGGCCCATTCGTTCTTCCTTCACTCAGAGCCACGGAGTTCATTCAGTCCATACAATCTTGTCACTCTGCGATTCAGTCTTCTCTTGGCTCTCCATGACTTTCGAGAAAATGCCCCCTGTTGTGTTAGGCTGGCATCCCTTGTTATACCCTAGCCACACTCACCTTCCTTGGAGGCCAGCTTTCTATTCGAGCTCTCTTCTCCTTCCCCCTTGTCTTGACTATTTCCCTGATGTGGAACTAACCTATCAGTTACATGGCTGCTTCCTCCTCTTCCTTTCGTCCCACAGCTCAAACCTTGGACTTGGGTTACACCTTTCTTACCTATTATGTTATCCTAGCACTTATCCCCTGAAGTTGTAATTGCTGGTTCTTCATCTGTCTCACTCGCTGGGTGGTAAACTCCTCTCAAAAGGTGTGCATTCAGCTCTCCCTGCCTAGTGCGCAGCACGGGGTCACATACACAGCCGTTGCTCACTTACCATTTCATTTACAGTGCATGAAGGCTGTGGGGGGGGGGGAAGATGCCTGCTGCTTAATTCTTTCTGCCTCTGTACAATGACTCTCCTGGCTGGGTGGATGCTTTCAGAGGGTCACATTTGCAGCACCTGGATGTAGGTGAGACGTACATGAGCTTTGAGGTCAGCCCAACTTGGGTGGAATTGTGATTGCATGATGTCATATTTCAGTGGTGTCGATTAAAGTCAGACTTCCTTGTACCTAGATCCCGGCACATACTTGTTGGATGACTTCAGGTCAATTACTTGAGGTCTTTGTGCCTGTCCCTCATCTGGGAAAGTGAGAAGAGAAAATACCTACATCAGAAAACACTTGTGAGATGTTATCTTTTATATTTAAAATTCAATTTTAGCTCGCCCCACAATAGTCCCCTTCCATCCCTCTTCCTGCAAAACGAAGAGATGTACTCAGGGATCCTTCTGCTTTTTAAAAGCAGGATTACAAGAATTGCCCAAGGATATGTCGTACCTTAGACTTATACGTTCCATTGGTTACAGGGCAGAGGTGAGTTTTCTTCCCCAGGTCCCAGGGCCTTGATGCCAGGCCTGTATTCTAGGTGAGTCGTGGCAGGTGTCTGATTTCTCTAAGCCTTAGCAAAAAGCAAAAAAATCACAAAAGAAATTGCCCCCTTAAAAAGAAAGAATGTGTCAGATGTGTTTTGTTATGTGCAGTAGGGATGATCCAGCCCCTTCCAATGTAAGAGAGGCAGCAGGTCCAGCAGGCAAAGATGAGGCTCCCTTTGGCCTTCTTGTCCTCGGCTTCCCCTCGCTTCTCCCCCCTCCGCTGGACCAGTTCACCCTGGGCTCCCATACCTTAAAAAGCAAAACCCTTTTTAACATTTAGGAGTTGGCTCTCATAGTCATCAATTGTGCTACTTCCCCCAACCCATCAGCTGGACTGCTAGAAACTTTCCAAGTTAATTCTGACTTTACCTGTCTCCATTTGTATGAGTCCGTGCTTTCTCCACACTTGATTTACAGAACGCGGATCCATGGGAATTACGTAAAAGAAGAAGATCAAGGTTTTATTTATAGAACTCCTGGAAGACAGACAAGGCATTCAGGAGGAAAATGGGGAAGGGCGGGAGATGGCTGTGAGCAGTCTGTCCAGGTGAACTCACCTCCAGGATCCTACGAGATGACAGCACCAACTTTGGGAATAAAATTGCAGGGAAGGCTGTGGAAATGGAAACCTGTATCTCTGGGCCTCCAGCTGGCTCTGAGAAGAGCGGAGATCAGGGGTCAGCTTGTGTAATACATGTAAAAGGGGCCATCTGGGATCCAAGCTGCGGGAAGGGGGGGCATGTCTGCTTCTCAAGGGTGACGCTCCCTCAGGCCAGCATTTCCCTCTTAGAGCCTGAGATGGTGGGCCCTGGTGTTCTAGTTTCCTAGCTGCCAGAATGCAGTATTCCAGAAACGGAGTGGCTTTTAAAAAGGGGAATTTAATAGGTTGCTAGCTTATAGTTCTAAGGCTGAGCAATAGAAATCAAAGGCATCCAGGAAAAGACACCTTGGTTCAAGAAGGCCGATGAAGTTCAGAGTTTCTCTCTCAAGTGAGAAGGCACATGGTGAACACGGTCAGGGCTTCTCTCTCGGCTGGAAGGGCACATGGCGAACATGGCGTCATCTGCTAGCCTCTTCTGGCTTCCTGTTTCATGAAGCTCCCCGGGAGGCATTTTCCTTCTTCATCTCCAAAGGTCGCTGGCTGTGGACTCTGCTTCATGGTGCTGCAGCATGCTCTGCTCTCTCCGAGTCTCACATTCTCCAAAATATTTCCTCTTTTATAGGACTCCAGAAATTTATCAAGACACACCAAAATGGGTGGAGACATACCTCCAGCTAATCCAGCTTGACAACCACTCTTGATTAAATCTCATCTCCAGCGAGATGATCTAATTACAGTTTCAAATATATAGTACTGAATAGGGATTAGAAGAAACGGCTGCCTTTACAAAATGAGATTAGATTTAAAACATGGCTTTTCTAGGGTACATACATCAGTTCAAACTAGCACACCTGACCTGGAGGGAAGTGAATTGACTGATGGTCCCCCATTTCCATCTCCTGCAAAGCCCTGGACTGGTGTGACAACTGCTCCTAGCTGTGCCTGCACCTGGTGCAGGACTGGTGGGAATGAAGGCCAGGACAGACGTGTGTGCAAACCCAGCACCGTTCTGAGTGGGGCTAGGCCTTCCACATGAAATAATGGGTGGGATCCTGGCGCTTGAGCTGCAGGTAGGGGCATTAGTGCCTCCAAACAGAGGGTTTCCCTTGGGATTCTGGATCCCACGGTGGCCACAGGGGTGCTCTGGCTGGCAGGAAACCCGGCAGTTCAGGCCCAAGCTTCCCCCATAGCAGCTGGTAGTGCTGGGGTCCCCACTCCTTTCTGATCTTATATTGAGTGCTGCAGAGTTGGGGCTCAGATCTAAGACCTCCTTTCTTCTCCCAGAGCTCCTATATGATGCTGAAACCTCTGCCCTGGAGGGGACTGCGGCGTGTTGCCATATGTCTTGACATTAGTCAAAGCACTGGGCAGGTAGGTGGCAGCTGCAAAGCCAGATGCAGTGGTTGCACTCAAGGAGAAAACAGCTAGGGTGGCTCTAAAGTCCAGCTGGGGGCTGGTGTGATTGTCCAAGATGGAAGTTATAAGTAACAAATCCCCCAAAGCTGACTGTGGTGCTGCCCAGGGCTGGCTAGCCTGGGGTAGAGGTTGAGGTGGGAACTGCGGGGTGTGCAAACTGGAAAGAGTGATCAGAGCTGATGGTTTCATAAGGGGGCTCATCAGGGGCCCCAAACAGCAGCTGAGACAAGGGGCAGCATGGCTCCAGGGTTAAAGGGCAGTTTTCAGGTCAAGGTAAGCCTACAGAACCTGAGTTTGGGCAGGGTGGGGGTGCCTGTGGCTCAGGCAGTGCTTCCATTGGGGGTGGGGGGTGAGTGTCTGAAGGGCGTGGTCAGATGAGAAGAAGCTGGCAGTGGGGCAAGTGGGAGGCCCCCTGAGTGGAGAGGTGGAAGGGGGCATGGTGTTCAATGAGGTGGCCCCACGTCATAAGCTGACTGGTGAGCCAAGCCTGCAGATGTGCTGGTTGAGGGGCTGGAACTTGTGCAGAAGCAGCCATTGCCAGGCTTGTGGAGGGAGGAGCCCCAGGCTTAGTGGGCAGTGGGGGGGCATGCAGGGAGGGTGGTGAGGAGATGGGGGAGTCCACATGCATCGGCTTTGGTGACTCCGTTTTTATGTGATGGGATACCAGGAGAAGGTGGAGCCAGCATGGGCTGTAGCTGGCACTGAGACGCTGAGAAGCACAGGGCCTCCTCTCTTCCCATTCAGGGGGCTTCCCCAAATAGGCTTGAACAAGAAGGAGGAGTCCCCTCAGCAGCAGCTGCAGGCGCAGGCTCAGGGCTTCTCCTGTCACAGTCCACACCTCATGTGGGGCCAGGAGCAGGGACAGTGGGGTGCAGGAGATGAAGACACAGGTCAGCCCTGTTGGTGTCTGACAATGGGGTGGCAGTAGGGCTCAGCAAGGTGAAAGGGGCTGAAGGCAGAGACTGTGCTGAGGAGCCTGGAAGAGACCAGGGCAGTGAAGGAAGGATGGGGCCAGCTGAACAAGTTTTCTTCAAGGCAAAGGACTCATGAAGGTGGCCTCTGCAGCACACCCCAGCTGGCCCCTGCACCAGACTCCCCTAGGAAGTCCTGCTTCCTGCAGCTCCTCAGCTGTGGAGTAATGCTGGGTGTTGCAGGGCAGCTGGTGGAGAAGCAGTTCCTGCGGCAGGTAGGGGGAAGGACAGGGAAACTGTGAGGTGCTGCAGTCTGGGGCAGCATCAGATTTACTCCCCAGTGCATGGCTGATGCCCCAAAGCACTGCTTCCTTCTCCTCGTCTAGACTGTCAGCGGTGACTTGACAGCCTAGCTGGTGGTGGTGGTGGCAGCATCGGAAGGTCATCTCACCTGCGCGGCAGCAGAAGAACCTGTAGTTTCCAGGGCCTGGTGCTGTCGGATGTGGGTGAGCCACCCCTCAACCTTTGTTTCTGCCCTGAGGTTGCAAAGGAAGCCTTTTCTCTCTGGATCTTCCTCTGGAATACCACGGAGGCTGAGGAGCTGAGTCGATGGCCATCTTTGCTCACCGTCTTTGTGGCCCTCTGGGGCAGCCAGGAAAGACATGCCCTGCCGCCTCTGCAGCCATGGGGAACCTCAAGTGGAGCTGTGAGAGCTGCTGATGGTGTTTCAGTTGGCACATGAGCTTATATGACAACTCTGGGAATTCTGGAGGCAGCAGCTTTCTGAGCTGTTGGTCTGAAGGCTTCTCTTCCGAGGCCCAGACCCAGGCACGAAGGAGGGGAGGCCTCCACTCTCCCAGAAGGCCTCAGGTAGACTCTATACTCTCAGTGCCATCGCAGGCCCATCTCTGATTGTCCTGCCTCTCCAAGACTGTGGGACCCTCCTCCTGCCAAGCCATCTCTTCCCCACCCTCTCCCATGGCCCTGAAGAGTCTTCTCTGCACCCATCCGGGCATACCTGGGTGCTTCTGGCTACAGAGAGGTGACTCCCTGCTCCAGAACCAAGCAGAAAGCCAAGTTGTCCACCAAATCCCCTGAGTTGCAGGACACCCTGGAGTTGTGAGCAGGCAGCGCCGGCTTCCTCTGATAGCGACGCCTGTACACTGAAGTGAGGATCTCCAGAAAGGCACACAGAGATTGCAGGACACTGAGGTATGGTCTGCCAGAGGCCCTGACAAACCGCCGGTGGAAAGTTCCCAAATACTTATAGTATGTCCTGCCAGTAGATGCAGAAACAGGAGCAGCTGGGTGTCCCCGGCCAGCCAAGAGAAGGCACACTCACAGCAGGCACTGTGAGTGGGCGGGGTCAGTGGGGTCCCCCTGACATGTCCTCGCCCTCCCAGTGCCAAGAACAACAGCGAGGGGCAAAGCTTGCCCAGGTAACTGCCCGTGGAGCAGATGTGTAAGACCAGGTCTTTGTATCAAAGAGATGTACTGTGAATGTTCTCCTTTATCAGCCAGCTGAGGGGAGGAAGGAGGGAGGGAGGAATGGAGGAGAAGAGAGGAGGAAGGATCCTCTCCAGGTGTTTGCTGATTGGCTCAATCAGTATTGGGGCATTCCATAAGTGCTCAGCCAGTCCATTTACAACTCTGCCTTAGCCTTCACCTCCTGCCTGTGCTGAGCCTAAAGTTCAATGAGAGGTGAAAGCTAGGGTCTTCTCAATGCTTATCTGAGCATATGCCCTGCCATGGGCTAAAGTCCATGTAATACACAGGAGCTTTCACACCCTTATTTCCCAAAGTAACTCTCTAGCTTTACCTCTCTGACTTTCAGCATGTCTGTTATTTGTCCCAAATGTAATCCTTTGCTCTAAGCCACAGTGGCTTGTTCGTTTCCTTTTCCACATTTTGGAGGAATGCCCTCCATTTAGCCTCTTTTCCACCCTGAGAGACTTCCAAATTAGATGAAATGAAGGCAAGTACCTTGTGCTAGTCCAGACTGGCTAAAACAGACAAACAGAATTCCTTCAGAACTACCTCTGCTCTGCTCCCTTGGGAGGCAGGCACCCACACCAGGGCATCAGACCCAATACAAGCAGGAGTAGAGGGTAGGGCAAGGTCAAGTTTAAAGGCATGCACTTCTCCTGGGTTTAAGTCACATTTATTTTGATTCAGCATCCACTTCTTTGCTGTAAACTTTTGACAGTTTTCAGAGATGCCACAAGGTTGGTTCTTATGGCTTTTGCTTATTTTCTCATTACTTTGGAGAGATGCATGAGCTCCCTACTCCACCATATTCACTGACATCATCTGTGGTTTAATTTTTGTCTCCAAATGGTACATATGTATTGTGGTAGAATGCTTGCCTTCCATGCGGGAGACCCAGGTTCGATTCCTGGACCATGCACCAAAAAAAAAAATATATATATATATATACACACACACACATACACACACACATAGTAAACATTTTACAAGGAGAAACAGAGACTAGCATTTACCCAGACACTTACCATTCCCTTGTTTTTCCTTTATTTCTATGTTGTATCATTTCCCTTCAGCTGAAGAAGTTTTTAACACTTCTTTTAAGAGCAAATTGTCTGTTGATGAATTCTCTTAGTTTTCTTTCATCTCCATCAATCTTTATTTTATTGCTGCTGCTCTTTTGTGGTTGTTTTATTTTCTTTTTGGCCTTCCACCCTTAAGGATATTTTTGCTGCATATAGAATTCTAGGTCGATACGTTTTTTTCTTTCAACACTTCAAAAATGTTATTCCAGGCTCACCTGACCTTGCTGATGAGAAGTCATAGGCCTTCAAACTGCAATTCCCTTAGGTGTCATTTTCCTGGGACTGCTTTTAAGATTTTTTTTTTTAAGTTTTGACTTTTACTAGATTGATTCAAATGTGTTATGGAGAGATTTTCTGAGATTCTTTAACCAAGTTTTACAACATTGGCAAGTTTTGGGCCATTTTTCCTCAAATATTTTTCTGTACCTCCTTTAGGCCCTCCAAAGGCATGAGTATTAGAAATTTCGGTATTGTTCCACACATCACTGAGGCTTCATCAATTCTTGTTCCTTCTTTTTCTCTCTCTTCTGCAGATTATATTATTTCTGCTGGTCAGTTCTTCAAGACCGCTGCTCTTTCCTGTGTCTTTTCCATCCTGTTATTGAGCCCACGTGGTTAGTTTCTTAGAAGATATTTTATGCTTGGTTCTAAAATTTCCATTTGCTTCTCTTCTATAGTTTCTGTTTCTCCACTGAGAGCTTGTATCTCCTTTTTCCAAAGAGTACTTACCTACCCCGTTGAGTATGATTATAATATCTCCCTTGTCTGAGAATTCTTTTATGTGGGTCATTTCAGGGCTCGATCTTTTGATTGTCTTTCCTTTGAGAATTGCTAAGATTTTTGTAGTTCTTTGTATGTTATGATGTATAATTTTAGATGGATTACTGAAAAGTGTTTATTATGTTTTCAAACTTCGGTTCCTACTAAAATATTCTGGATGACATCATTTTTTTCTTTTTGTTGTCGTATTAAGCAAATGACACAGGTAAGCTCAGACTACAAGTCCTCTCTTTCCTCCTTTCAGCAGTTGGAGCCCTTCATCTCCCACCCATCTCCTGATATGTGTGTTCTACAACAAAACTCAAATCTAGAGTATTTTAAAGAACTATAAGTCTCAGTCAGGGTTCAAGTCTTTGGTGAGCCCTTTGTGTCTGCATGACATAACACAACTTTGGGAGATGAGCATTTTCTGTTGCAGAGCAGTTTTCAAAGACTCTGCTCTGTTTTTTGGGTCTGTTCAGTGCATGTAAACCAGGGAATTATACTGGTTCCTAAAGAGATTTAAGTCATCCCTTTTCCTAGCTTTCTCCTCTTCAGGGTTCTACTGACATTTTCACAGTGTTTTAGCCCCCTGTGCTGTTGTGTAGCTTAGGTGACTAGGTCAGAATTTGAGGTGAAGCACTGAGAGCAAAGAGAAAAAAAAGCAACTAGAATTTTTCCCTCATGCTTCAAACAACAGGCTCCCTTAACTATTCCTTTGGCCACTGACAGCCCCTCAGGGTGTTGTATGCCCTTGTCACCTCTGAGGCTGTCTATATTTGGGGCCAGAGCTGAAAGAGGAACTGTATTAGTTAGGGTTCTCTAGAGAAACAGAATCAACAGGGAACACTTGCAAATATAAAATTTATGAAAGTGTCTCACGTGACCGTAGGAATGCAGAGTCCAAAATCCACAGGGCAGGCTGCGAAGCCGACGACTCCAATGGATGGCCTGGTTGAACTCCACAGGAGAGGCTCACCAGCCAAAGCAGGAATGCAACCTGTCTCCTCTGAGTCCTCCTTAAAAGGCTTCCCATGATTGGATTTAGCATCACTAATTGCAGAAGACACTCCCCTTTGGCTGATTACAAATGGAATCAGCTGTGGATGTAGCTGACGTGATCATGACCTAATCCTATGAAATGTCCTCATTGCAACAGACAGGCCAGCACTTGCCCAATCAGATGAACAGGTACCACAACTTGGCCAAGTTGACACCTGTTCCTAACCATGACAGTCCACCCCTTGTCACTTGGCATATATATATATATATATATATATATATATATATCACCTTAGACCATACTTAATTTCCAAATGAAAACAAATAAGCACGCATTTTTTCTTTTACCTGACAATTCTCAACTGTCCAGCATATAACTGGAAACACATTAAATCTCTCCAGAATAGGGTGCAAATCCTTGGGCAACATTCATTCTTAAACTTGATATCTTACAACTTAAATAGTATAACACAAACAAAACAGCATTACAGTCCTCGTTTCTGTAACTGATCACGCGGTCGAAGTTCATATTTATCACTACCTTCTTCCACTACCCATTCCATGTTCCCTTTCCCCTCAGCAAGCACTTCAGCTGGCCGTGGTTCTTTGCCTGGTGGGGTGACCCAAACCTTCATTCCTGAAGTCTCAGAGCCATTAGTGGTCCTGCCTGGATTGTGTTGTTGCAGTTTTCCATTGATTTTAATCACAGGGCATGGCAGTACTAATAGATGCCCCAGGGGATCTCCTATATTCCAAGAAAACTCTTCTTTACCTCCATTATGTAGTTGCAGTCCTACTTCCTTCTGATAGTCAGGGTCAATTACCCCAGACAATAATGTAATCCCCTTCTTGGTGTGTTGATCCAGAGGCATAAGTAGCCCAAAGTGGCCAGGTGGCAATCTTAACTTCCAGTTCAGTGGTATCACTGTTGTTTCTCCTGGAGAAAGCACACCCTGTTTTGGAACTAAAACCTGTAGACCAGCAGAACTCAGGGTAGCAGGGACAGGAAGCAAAAATTTTCCTAGTGGATCACTAGGAGTAATAGTGAGTGGCACCACACCCATTTCCACCCCTTGGTTCCTGGACCCATGGATCCTGGCTATGGGAGAAACAGCACCATACAGCGGACGCTGATTCAGAGCATACACAGCTTCCTGGAGAACATTACCCCAGCCTTTCAAGTTTTTGCCACCTAGTTGGCACCGTAATTGAGTTTTCAAAAGGCCATTCCACCGTTCTATCAATCCAGCTGCTTCTGTATGATGGGGAACATGGTAAGACCAGAGAATTCCATGAGCATGTGCCCATTCCCGCACTTCATTTGCTGTGAAGTGTGTTCCTTGATCCGAAGCAATGCTATGTGGAATACCATGATGATGGATAAGGCATTCTGTAAGCCCACGGATAGTAGTTTTGGCAGAAGCATTGCGTGCAGGGAAAGCAAACCCATATCCAGAGTATGTGTCTATTCCAGTTAGAACAAATTGCTGCCCCTTCCATGAAGGGAGTGGTCCAATGTAATCAACCTGCCACCATGTAGCTGGCTGGTCACCTCGGGGAATGGTGCCATATCGGGGGCTGAGTGTGGGTCTCTGCTGCTGGCAGATTGGGCACTCAGCAGTGGCTGTAGCCAGGTCAGCCTTGGTGAGTGGAAGCCCATGTTGCTGAGCCCATGCATAACCTCCATCCCTACCACCATGATCACTTTGTTCATGAGCCCATTGGGCAATAACAGGAGTTGCTGGGGAAAGAGGCTGACTGGTATCCATAGAACAGGTCATCTTATCCATTTGATTATTAAAATCTTCCTCTGCTGAAGTCACCCTCTGGTGTGCATTCACATGGGACACAAATATCTTCATGTTTTTAGCCCACTCAGAAAGGTCTATCCACATACTTCTTCCCCAGACCACTTTGTCACCAATTTTCCAATTATGGTCTTTCCAAGTCCCTGACCATCCAGCCAAACCATTAGCAACAGCCCATGAGTCAGTATACAAACGCACCTCTGGCCAGTTTTCCTTCCAAGCAAAATGAACAACCAGGTACACTGCTCGAAGTTCTGCCCACTGGGAGGATTTCCCCTCACCACTGTCCTTCAAGGACACCCCAGAAAGGGGTTGTAATGCTGCAGCTGTCCACTTTCGGGTGGTACCTGCATATCGTGCTGAACCATCTGTAAACCAGGCCCGAGTTTTCTCTTCCTCAGTCAATTCACTGTAAGGAACACCCCAAGAGGCCATAGCTCTGGTCTGGGAAAGAGAAGGTAATGTGGCAGCAGGAGTGGAAACCATGGGCATTTGTGCCACTTCTTCATGTAACTTACTTGTGCCTTCAGGACCTGCTCTGGCTCTATCTCGTATATACCATTTCCACTTTACAATAGAGTGCTGCTGTGCACGCCCAACTTTATGGCTTGGTGGGTCAGACAACACCCAACTCATGATAGGCAACTGAGGTCTCATGGTAAGTTGGTGGCCCATGGTTAAGCGTTCAGTCTCTACTAAGGCCCAGTAGCAGGTCAAAAGCTGTTTCTCAAAAGGAGAGTAGTTATCTGCAGCAGATGGTAAGGCTTTGCTCCAAAATCCTAAGGGTCTGCGTTGTGATTCTCCTATAGGGGCCTGCCAAAGGCTCCAGACAGCATCTCTATTTGCCACTGACACTTCCAGCACCATTGGATCTGCTGGATCATATGGCCCAAGTGGCAGAGCAGCTTGCACAGCAGCCTGGACCTGTCGCAGAGCCTCCTCTTGTTCAGGTCCCCACTCAAAATTAGCAGCTTTTCTGGTCACTCAATAAATGGGCCAGAGTAGCACACCCAAATGAGGAATATGTTGTCGCCAAAATCCAAAAAGGCCAACTAGGCGTTGTGCCTCTTTTTTGGATGTGGGAGGGGCCAGATGCAGCAATTTATCCTTCACTTTAGAAGGGATATCTCGACATGCCCCACACCACTGGACACCTAAAAATTTTACTGAGGTGGAAGGCCCCTGTATTTTTGTTGGATTTATCTCCCATCCTCTGACACGCAAATGCCTTACCAGTAAATCTAGAGTAGTTGCTACTTCTTGCTCACTAGGTCCAATCAACATGATATCATCAATATAATGGACCAGTGTGATGTCTTGTGGGAGGGAGAAACGATCAAGGTCTCTGCGAACAAGATTGTGACATAGGGCTGGAGAGTTGATATACCCCTGAGGTAGGACAGTGTATATTGCTGACCTTGCCAGCTGAAAGCAAACTGCTTCTGGTGGTCCTTACTAATAGCTATTGAGAAAAAAGCATTTGCCAGATCAATAGCTGCATACCAGGTACCAGGGGATGTATTGATTTGCTCAAGCAATGATACTATATCTGGAACAGCAGCTGCAATTGGAGTTACCACCTGGTTGAGTTTACGATAATCCACTGTCTTTCTCCAAGACCCATCTGTTTTCTGCACAGGCCAAATAGGAGAGTTGAAAGGGGATGTGGTGGGAATCACCACCCCTGCATCTTTCAAGTCCTTAAGAGTGGCAGTAATCTCTGCAATCCCTCCAGGAATACGGTATTGCTTTTGATTTACTATTTTGCTTGGTAGGGGCAGTTCTAGTGGCTTCCACTTGGCCTTTCCCACCATAATAGCCCTCACTGCACGAGTTAGAGAACCAACATGGGGATTCTGCCAGTTGCTCAGTATGTCTATGCCAATTATACATTCTAGAACTGGGGAAATAACTACAGGATGGGTCCGGGGGCCCACTGGACCCACTGTGAGACGGACCTGAGCTAAAACTCCATTGATCACCTGGCCTCCATAAGCCCCCACTCTGACTGGTGGTCCAGAGTGACGTGTTGGGTCCCCTGGAATTAATGTCACTTCTGAACCAGTGTCTAATCCCGAAATATCTGATCATTTCCTTTTCCCCAATGCACAATTACCCTGGTAAAAGGCCGTCGGTCTCCTTGGGGAAGACTTAGAGGAAGGTTAACAGTATAAATTTGTGGAAGTGTAACAGGTTTCTTCCCCATAGGGACCTGGCCTCCCCTTCATTCAAGGGGCTCAGGGTCTGTAAACTGTTTCAAGTCTGGAAATTGGTTAAGGGGCCGTGACTCTGTGTTTTTGTAATTCAGGTTAGACTTCTGTTCCCTTGACCTAGAACTCTTTTGTTTATACAGCTCCAACAAGAATTTTGTAGACTGCCCTTCTATTGTATTTCTAGGCACCCCATGATTTACTAGCCAATGCCACAAATCTCTGCGTGTCATATAATTTTGATGCCTCCTTTGAGTTTGTTGTCTATTATAATACCCACGTCTACCCTGTCTTTGGTGATTAAGTGCTGCCACCTGGCTTCTGCCAACTCGGGATCCTGTCATCCCCATTGTGTTTAAGGATTCCAGCTCAGTGACAGCAGTTCCTACAGTAATATCTGACCTACAGAGAAGTGCAACCACAGAGCTCTTGAGGGATGATGGTGCTAGTCTCACAAATTTATTTCTCACTGTTCTGGTAAAAGTTGCATCCTCTGGACATTCCTGGGGTGTAAGAGCAGACTTTGCATGATAAATCCACTCTAACATCCCAATCTCTCTAAGCCTCTGGATCCCCTCATCTACATTATACCAGGGCAGTTCTGGCATTTCAACCTCAGGTAATGTTGGCCACCTTTTGATCTGTGTTTCAACCAACCACCCAAACAAGCTGTTAACACCTTTTCTAACTGCTCGAGCTATAACATTGAATGCAGAATCTCTGCTTAGTGGGCCCATATCAATAAATTCAGCCTGATCCAGCCTTATATTCCTCCCACCATTATCCCACACTCTTAAAATCCATTGCCACACATATTCCCCTGATTTCTGTCTATATAAATTGGAAAACTCACACAGTTCTTTTGGAGTATAACGTACCTCCTCATGTGTGATACTTTGTACCTCACCTTTAGGGGCCTGTTGGGACTTTAGTCTAGTTATAGGTCTAGAAGAAATGAGGGGTGGTGGGGGTGGGTCATGAAAAGAATTAGAAATATCTTCCAAGCCATTTGCTTCAGGGCTTTCATTTGCAGTTTCATCTGGTGAAACAGGATTAATAACTCTAGGGCTAATCCCTTCAGGAGGAGGTTGGGTGGCCAATTCCTCAAGGCAGGCTGGAGGTGGGGCGGCTATGTCCTCAGGGCAGACTATTACAGGGTTATCTAAAGAAGGCTCAGCATGGTCTAGGGTTTCAACCTCAACCCCAACATCATTATCAATCCATATGTCACCATCCCATTTTTCAGGGTCCCACTCCTTTCCAATCAATGCCCTCACTTTAACGGCAGACACCATGCAAGACTGAGATTTCAGTTTACGTTGTAAAGTTGCTACTCTAACAATAAGATTCTGAGTCTGATTTTCAGAGGTCTCAAGTCTACGGCTACAGGAAATAAAATTTTCCTTCAGGATACTCATAGAAACCTCTACATCTTTCAGACGGCACTTAAGCTTCTTGTTTGAAGCCTTAAGCCCATCCCTTTCACCCTTTAATGTAGACAGTGTATCTAACAACAACCAACCAACATCTCTATAACTCTTATTCCTACAAAACTCTGTAAAGGTGTCAAAAACATTATCCCCCAGAGTCTGGCTTCGTACAAGCGAAGCATTAGGAGAATCGAATGATGATATTTTGACTATCTCCTTTGCCAACTCAGTCCATGGATTGGGAGGGTCATTCTGATTACGGGAATCAGAGTCCTTAGTGTCTCTGAGCCCAGTCAGAGTAGAAAACCATTCATAAAAACCCATTTTTAAGATTCTGTTCCTTAAGAACCACTCCCGGTACCAAGATGTATTAGTTAGGGTTCTCTAGAGAAACAGAATCAACAGGGAACACTTGCAAATATAAAATTTATGAAAGTGTCTCACGTGACCGTAGGAATGCAGAGTCCAAAATCCACAGGGCAGGCTGCAAAGCCGACGACTCCAATGGATGGCCTGGATGAACTCCACAGGAGAGGCTCACCAGCCAAAGCAGGAATGCAACCTGTCTCCTCTGAGTCCTCCTTAAAAGGCTTCCCATGATTGGATTTAGCATCACTAATTGCAGAAGACACTCCCCTTTGGCTGATTACAAATGGAATCAGCTGTGGATGTAGCTGACGTGATCATGACCTAATCCTATGAAATGTCCTCATTGCAACAGACAGGCCAGCACTTGCCCAATCAGATGAACAGGTACCACAACTTGGCCAAGTTGACACCTGTCCCTAACCATGACAGGAACATAAAAAAAAAAAAAAAACAGGGTTACCCCTTTGCTCTGTGACATGCAGGGATCACCTTTCCCAATAGTCTGGCTTGAAATAGAGGGTTTATCCTAGAGTTTTTACTTTCAGTGCCTGCTCCACTGTTCCATGACTCCATCCATCAGAAAACAAAGGAAGAAAAACAATCCACCATCATCCCTCCATTACAAGTTATTTGTAACTTCAATTCCAGTCCCTGTCTGCCTAGTCTTACTTATTTTTCAGAGTTTTAAGCACTTGCATTACATAACTTCTCTCACAACCCTACCCACCTTCTCTCACAATGCTAAAAGGTGGGTCCTTGTGCAAGGCACAAGAAGAGAGAAGACTGGTTTATTCAGAATTCCTTTCACAGAAGGAAGAGAGGAGAGAGCTTTGGTTTAGGGACAGGAGGAAAGGCAGAAGGAGTCTGGGGGATGGGGGACCGTGGCTTCTACTCCTGTCCTGCCACATTGTTGGGATGGAGCCTTGGGGCAGAGAAGGGCAGTGCCCAAAACCTGAGGCCCTTGTTATACAATATCCTGTGGAAGCTGGAGACCCAGCTCCCCAGGGAGCCTGGGGGTGGGGGGTTGGGCTTCTTCTCCATCAGCTGGTGGGGCTCGGGCACGTAGGAGCCCTGGTTACTGTTAACCCGCTGGCGACTCCCAGCTCTTTCACATCATCTTCCAAACCTTTTCCCCAGCTGTTAAACTTTGTTTTAAAAGTCATTTGCACATTTTGTCAATTTCCCTTCTTCTCCACTAGGGGGGGATCTACACCCACCTTAGAAAACCACCATTTCTAATTCCTAGGATCCTCGCGTGAACGCGCTGGAAAGGTTCCTGTCAATCCTTCTCGTTCAGCAGCGGGTGGAAAGGAGACCCGAGTGTTTTCCAGGGCCCTGTCACGTCACGGCAGTGATACTAATTCCAGAAGCTGGGACTCGCTGAGCACTTAGCCTGTGCCAGGCTCCATTCACAGATTAACTTCTTAAATCTGCTAAACTAAACTGCTTCTTTACTAATGATAGTTTGGGCCTCGCTCTCGTCTGCCCTCCCTGGAGATAAGATTTACTGAAATACCCAGCTGTAGAATTGCACTTGCTTTCTGACAGCACCCAGCGTCACCTGAACCACTGCTTACTGAGACTCGCCCAAGATTACCCAGTCAAAGCCCAAATCCTATAACAGATCCTTTCTTACACCCTCTTGTCCCACGGTGTGTGTTCTCCCGTGCTACAGTGAGGAAGAACCCTGCTTGTGCAACTGAAGTTGTCTGGGGGTCTCAGGCTGAGGGCCATTCGCAGGACTGGTGGTGATGGTGATGATGGTGATGATGGTGGCGGTGATGGTGATGATGGTGATGGTGGTGATGATGATGATGATGATGGTGGTGATGGTGATGATGATAATGGTGATGATGATGATGATGATGGTGGTGATGACGGTGATGGTGATGGTGGTGATGATGGCGATGATGGTGATAATCGTGATGGTGATGATGATGGTGATGATGATGATGATGGTGATGATGGCAATGTTCGTAATGATGATGGTGATGATGGTGATGATGATGGTGATGGTGGTGATGGTGATGATGGTGATGGTGATCGTGATGGTGGTGATTGTGATGATGATGGTGATGGTGATGATGATGGTGATGATGGTGGTGATGGTGATGGTGATGATGGTGATGATGGCAATGTTCGTAATGGTGATGGTGATGATGATGGTGATGGTGGTGATGGTGATGATGGTGATGGTGATGGTGATGGTGGTGATTGTGATGATGGTGATGATGGTGATGATGATGATGATGGTGATGATGGTGATGATGGTGATGATGGTGATGGTGATGATGGTGATGGTTGTGATGGTGATGATGGTGATGGTGATGATGGTGATGGTGATGGTGGTGATGGTGATGGTGATGATGGTGATGGTGATGATGGTGATGGTGATGATGGGGATGGTGATGGTGATGATGGTGATGATGGTGATGGTGATGGTGGTGATGGTGGTGATGGTGATGGTGGTGATGGTGATGGTGATGGTAACAACGACAACAACAGTGAACACATATGTAGGGGTTACTTTGGGGCTCTGTTCTAAATTCTTCACATATACTAATCTATATTTAATCCTCACAACAAGTGTGTGAAGTAGGTACTGTCATCACTCCTGTTTTATAGATGGGGAAACTGAGGCAAGGAGAGGATGAGCGCCCTGTCCTAGGCTACGCAGCTGGTAAGTTGCTGGAGCAAGGGGTTGAACCCAGGTGGTCTCACTCCAGAGTCAAAACTCTGGGCTGGGTCCTCACCAGGTTTGCAGGCCCGGGCAGGGCTAGGGTTCCTGAGCTGCCTTCATCCCTCATGGGTGTGGTGGGTGGAGGAGAAGGTGCTGTGGTGTCTCCACATCAGGCCTGGGAGCAGGGGTGGCACCTGTCCTTTCAAAGGTGACTGTGTAGCCAAGATAGCCATATTTGTGGACCTACACTGACCCCCACAGGGCCCGCTGTAGCCTCTCCCAGGGACTGGGACTTGGCCTTCATGGATCTGGCCTGTTGGTGCTGGACACTTGGACTAAGGGTGTGTGCACTGGGGAACAGCGAGGGGGCGTCTCCTCTACTGGGCACTGGGGAGGGAGGTTGGCAGAGACAAGGACAAGCAGAGAGTTAAGTAAGATGGGAGAGCACTGCAGAGAAAAAGAGGGGCTGAATTGGGAAGATAAAAGGGGGAGAGTGGTAAAGAGGGAGGGAAAGGAAGAAAAGGGGATGGAGCAACAGGGAAAGAGAAGCAGAAGGACAGACTTAGGGAGAGAGATGGGTGAGAGGAGAGAATAGGGTATGAGAGAGGGAGAAAAAGATATGCAGAGAGAAAAAGGCACACACATGCACACATACACTCAGAGAGAGACCAACAGACACACACACACACACAGAGTCAAACAGGATGGGAGCTAGAAGAGGACAAGAGGGCCAAAGAAGGACAGAAGCTGCCTTGGGTCTTCCTTCTCCCAGGTCCTAACTCGGGACCTCCTGGGCCAACTGCCGTCTCTGTTCTCAGACCCATTTCACACCCAGAATGTCATAACCATTGTCTGCATGGGTCTCTGCCCCTTCCTGGGACAGTGGGTGGCATCTTCTGTCCTCCGGGCCCAGTAGGGGCTAAGACACTGGGGACTGGGTGAGGCTTGTGGCAGCTCCTCAGTTGAAGCTTCTTGGCCTGGCCCATACCACATAACAGGGGGTCTCAGGGGAAATGCAAAGGAATTGCTGCTTTCAAGGCCCAAAGGAAGCTGACCAGGGGGTTGCAGAGCATTTTCAACTTGTCCTGCGAATATGACCTCCAATCCACAGACCTGGTTTGCTCCTGTAAATGGTTCCCCAGACCATAGTGATTTTTTAAATTTATTAACTCTGTATTTTTAAGACAGAGAGGCAGCTGGTGAGGTGGGGAGAGCAGAACTCAGACAGTCCCAGATCTGAATTCTGACCCTCTCACAGGCTGTGTGACTGTGGGCAAGTCACTCGACCTCTCCGAGCCTCTGTTTCTGACAGTGGAACTAATAATTCTTACGTTATAGGGTTGTGGATTATAGTAAGTGATTGCATGGAAGCTTTAGGGAAGAGTTCGTATTAGCAAATGTCACATCCCTCTTCCATGGTCCTTTGCAATTGCTATACAAGTAAAACCGTGACTTGCCAATTTTTTTGTTTTACATTTTCTAGTGACAAATATAATTATTTTTATTTGTGTATGTTTTGATACATCCATAGGAATAAAATTCCTATCAGTTAATACAAGGAGAATGTAGTTTAGTAAATGCTATGGGGCATGATAATGGGAGCACGTCAAGTTTAGATCATCACAGTTGCCTCAGACATTTTCATGAAATGCTAAAGAAGGGAAGGTACCGTTATATGGGGATTTACACACAGACATGGTCCTGAAATCAGGGTGATCAGCTGTCTTGGGTTTGCTGCAGTGGAGGAGTTCCAGGACTTGGGACTTTCAGTGCAAAACTGGGAAGGTCCTGGACAAACAGGGATAGTAAATTTTCTCCCCACCTGAGCTGCTGTGTGGGAGTCAGGTCTTTGCAAACTGCGCTACACTTCCCCCATCCGCTCACCTGACGCCGCGTGTGAAGCACTAATCCTTTCCATTCCAGATGATCTCTTTCTGACCAGGACCCTGTAAACATTAGCTTTCAGTTCACGTTAGTCCTAGTCCAGCTAACTAGTTGGCAACATCAGATGGGTCAGAATCTGTCTTCCCTACACACACACACACACACACACACACACACAGTCGCTCTGGCCTCTTCTCCGCAACGGTGCCAAGGGGGTCTTTAAAAATGTAAATCTGACCTCATGATCGGCTTCTACAGGCTTAAACCCTTCACAATGTCTGAGCATTCCAGGATAAAAAACAAACCTTTTAACAAGCTCTACAAGGCTTAGCCTACTTCTGTCTGCTTCTTAACTTCATTTTATATCACGTCCCCTCAACTCGCTGTGTTCCTGTCTCAATGGGCTTCCTCTCTGCTCCCAGACTCATCATTTTACCTTGGGCCTCAGGGCCTTGGCTCATGCTCTCCTCTCTGCGTGGAAAGTTCTTGCTGCCCCCGTCCCACCAGCTGACACCTGTCCATCCTTTAGTGTTTAGCTCTCCAGTGGCTTCCTTGGGACACTTTTCTTGACCTCTCAGTCTAGACCACACCCCTTCAAGCCCTGTACCTGTGCATAATTAACAACTTCATGTTGGCATGTTTGTGTCTATTCCATTCATTCTCGTCTCCCCCAGGAGACTGTAAACTTTTTGAAGAAGTGACTATAAATTTTTGCTTGACATTTTATTCCCAGCACCTAGTACATGTATGGCATAAAGTAGATGCTCAGTAAATATTTGCTATGGGAATAAATGATGAATAATAAGTGTTCAATATAAATTTGGGATTTTGGGGAGGGATGGGTTAAGACATTACTTGCACTAGAAAGTTACCAACATAATTCTTATTGGCTCATTAGAAAAGTCCTCCTAACTCAGCAGTATAGCTTGGTCATTAGGGAAAATAATCCTGGAGAAATGGTCCTGGGTCGTTGATATTTGGAGCCTGGAAATGGGGGATGGTGGAGGGGAAGGCGTAGGATTAGCAAAGTTAACTTTTGTTATTAAAGGCAAGGGGAAAAAAAGATACATCCACTGCCTCCTTCGTTTCATAAAAGAAAGCCCATTTTAACACCTAAGGAGTACAAAGAACATGAAAAAAAAAAAAAGTGCAGCTCCGCGCAGGGGCAGTGTGTTTTTGCACTGACGTTTTTTGCTTTAGAAAATTTCGGACAAAGTTTTATGGATTTGATCTCTTTTTCAGTCCTGCCGAGCTGTGTGACCTTGGGGAAGCGATTTTACTGTCTGTTCTTCACTGCCTCCTTATGGGGTGTTGTGACAATTAAATGACTTAATCTATGAAAAGCACTTAGCACAGCGTCCGCGGCTCACTATTCCACAGCCAGAAATGTGTCCCGTCATCCCCGTTATTAAATAGACGACAGCGCCCCCTTGCGGCTGTTTTCCCGGGCACAGTCCAGCTGAGCCAGCGGCGCAATAATGAGGCACCCCCAGGCAGCAGCGCGTGGGAAACCTTGTCTAATGGGCGGGGCTGAAGCAGAGGCGGGAAGAAAAGCCATAAATATTCATAGAAACATTCAAAGCCCTGTCTGTCTTCCTGAGAATAAAGTTTGTTCGTGGGAAGCTAATGTCTGAGCTGACAGCTCAGGAGGCAGCAGTGGACGTGAAATCCCCCATGCAGGGATCACTTTATTTGGAGTAGAGGGAGCTCTCTCTTCGCCCCGGGTGACAGGACAAGAGGCCGTGGCACTGTCTCCCCCTGGGACAGGGTTGGGATCGCTGTCAGCCACAGCTTTGCCTCCCTCTTGCTGTCCTGTGGGGTGTGAAGCATGGAAACAATAGGGAAAACAAACTGAGTGTGGAGTCTTTTGTGATGGTCACAAAACGGGGGCAAACATAAGCTTCCGTGTTCTCCCCAGGGAAGGAATTGCACAGGAGGCTATCAGTCACTGCAAACAATCCTTTGTCCTCAGGAAAACAGTTGCAGGAAATGTCTTGTCAGACCTTGTGGACATGGATGCTCTCTCTTTTATTTCATTCTTTCCCAGCATGGAGAGTAACGTCAGTTTTTCTTTCCTGCCTCTCTTTGCAGGATTCCTTTTAATCTATGAGCCTGGGAAGGAACCTCAGTGATAGGAGGGACGGTTGGCTCTGGGAGTGGTAAGCTTGCATCCAATCCCAGCTCTGTCACTTGCTGGCTTGTGTGACCTTGGTTAAGTCACTGTCTCTTTAACCTCTGTTTCCTCACCTGTAAACCACGATGATAATAGTACATCTCCTAGGGGGTTGATATGAGAATTAAGTGTGCTAGTCCATCGCACAAACTCAGATTTCCGTAGGCAGGCACCATGCATGAGAGAAGTCCAGGTGCAGGGCAGCTGGGAGCGGTGGGGTCTTCAGTAAACACGAGACTCCAAGCCCCTGCAGAAGGAGCAGCTGCTGGTTAGCATCAATTAATCCAGGACATTAAGGAATGCAAGTCCAGCACTACCAGATTTTTCACATTTTCGAGAAAAATGCAGGAAGTCATCTCCATTTGTAAATGCTGGGAATTAATAACATTTTAAGAACTATTCTATGTGACCTTGGGCAAGTTCTTTAGTATCTATAAGTTTCTGTTTCTTCATCAGTAAAATGGAGGTAGGAACACACCTCATGAGTGATCTTATCAATTTACATAAATTACTTCACTTATTATCGACCTCAGTGTATGAAGTTAGGTATTACTGTTACCCCTCATTTTAAAGATAAGAAAACGGAGTCACAGAGAAGCTATGTAAATTGCCCAGGATCATATCGCTAATATGTCACAGTGTTGGTGTGAGGCTTTAAAGTGAGAAAATGCATGAAAAGTGGTCAATAAATATTAGCTACTTTGTATCATTGTTGTTACTAGCATTAATATCAGAAAATAGTTGTTCTCACATTTAGTCCTGAGGAAGATTAGATAGGAAAGAAGGGAGGCGGGACCCTAGGACCTGTAACAAAAAGTTCCTTTGGGCTGGCACACAGCTAGCTCCTGCACCCTTAGCGCTCAGGTCGGAACTTAAAAAGAACCAATGAAAAGTGCAGCTCATCAGTCCCTTATTAGCATAGCCAGAGGGGGACGCCCCCCCCTCCCCAAGTCCTTGTAATGCAAAAATCCCAACCTCAGAGGGATTCCCCTTCTTTGGAGAACACCTGAACTCATGCCCTTCAAGCATGTACTCACATTATGCATTAAACTTTGGGGCTGTACACATTGCCTAGCCCTCAAATTCCCTCCTGCAGCTGAGTCAAGAACCTTCACGGTGTCTTGGAGAACTTCCGGGGCCCTCAGGCATGAGGAACTCCGCAGCCTCTCCAGCATCAAGCCTAGAACTCCTGGGCACCAGCCCCTGGTTGAGGTTTTGACTTCTCTGAGAACTCCTGGGGCTCTCCAGCATAAGTCCATTGCCCAAAAGAGGTTGCCACAGTGTTCATGATTTGCAATGAATGGAGGTGACCTAGAGGCACGATGACTGAGGAATGGAAGGGGGAACTGTGTTGGTTACAGACAGTGGACTGCTGAGCAGCTGCAAGAAGAAAGGAAGTGGTGACGCATTCAACTAGGTGCATGAACCTTAAGGAAAGTATGTTGAATGGAATTTCAGGAACAAAAGGGCAAATGTTATCATGCCTCATTCGTATGGACTCACTATAAAATACAAACTCAGAGAATTGAAGTTGAGAGCATGGGTGTTCTAGTTTGCTAGCTGCTGGAATGCAATATACCAGAAACGGAATGGCTTTTAACAAGGGGAATTTAATAAGTTGCAAGTTTACAGTTCTAAGGCCTAGAAAATGTCCCGATTAAAACAAGTCTAAAGAAATGTCCAATCAAAGGCATCTAGGGAAAGATACCTTGGTTCAAGAAGGCTGATGAAGTTCAGGGTTTCTCTCTCAAGTGAGAAGGCACGTGGCAAACACAGTCAGGGCTTCTCTCTCAGCTGGAAGGGCACATGGCGAACACGGCGTCATCTGCTAGATTTCTCTCCTGGCTTCCTGTTTCATGAAGCTCCCCGGGAGGCATCTTCCTTCTTCATCTCCAAAGATCGCTGGCTGAAGGACTCTCTGCTTCGTAGTGTCACTCTCTCTGAATCTCTCTGAATCTCTCATTCTCCTTTTATAGGACTTCAGAAACTAATCAACACCCACTCAAATGGGTGGAGACATGTCATCCCCTAATCCAGTTTAACAACCATTCTTAACTAAATCACATCAGCCAGGGAGATGATCTCATTACAGTTTCAAATATACAGTATTGAATAAGGATTATTCTGCCTTTTAGAAATGGGATTTATATCAAAACATGGCTTTTCTTAGGGGGCATACTTCCTTTCAAACCAGCACAATGGGTCATCAGGTTGAGGCCTATTGTGAAAAGGTCATAGATTGTAAACTCTTATAGCAGTCACGGATATTTAGGGAGTTGTAACTGATACTTCTAAATTCTAAGGTGCTCAGCTATTTGTTTATAACCTGGTTGTTCCCTGAAACTTTGGGTATTTATGCAACACCTGAGACTCAGAATTAAAGCACTGTAGCCATAAAAGTCAGCAGTACCCCATTCAGCAACTGTTTAAAAAGCTAAAAAAGTGATCAGACTTTGTCTAGAGGTAGGAATGAAGCTGGTCTGAATAGGACTAAGGAAAAACAAAATACTGAGTAAAGGATGACATGGCCTGTATTTTCAAACTTCAACCTCTGTGTGAGACCAAAGGGAGAGATTTTCATTTAGGGCAAAGTTTATTTTGGTGTAGCATATTATCTCATTTAAGTTGTATGGTCTGTTTACTTGAACACCATAATTACATGGAATCTTGAATACAGCGTGAGATCTTGTTAGTGTGATGCCCTGATATATATCGGAGTAATTTAGGCAGAGAATAAAAACTTAATGCAAAGTCCCCTTGGGGGACTGGAGAGAAAGGAGGAAATATTCAACTTCCTCATGTGGGTAATTCCTGATATTTTTGCAAGCACTGAGGACTTGCAATTCAGTAGGTTGAGCCCTCGATCTTGGGGCTGTCCCCTATGAAGCTTATTCCTACAAAGGAGAAGCTAAGCCTACTGGTAATTATGCCTAAGAAACATCTGCAGAGAACCTCTTTTGTTGCTCAGGAGTGGCCTCTCTCTCTAACCCAACTCGTCATGGTAACTCACTGCCATACCCCCACCCCTATGTGGGATGTGGCTCCGAGGGATGGACTGCGACCTCAACATCGTGGGATCGAGAAAGCCTTCTTGACCAAAAGGGGGAACAGAAAAATGAAACAAAGTCTCAGTGGTGAAAGATTTCAAACAGAATCAAGAGGTTATCCTGGAGGTTATTCTTATACATTATATAGATATCCCTTTTTAGTTTATGGTGTATTAGAGTGACTAGAGGGAAGTACCTGAAACTGTTGAACTGTGTTCCAGTAGCCTTGATTCTTCAACAGAACTGTATAACTATACAGGTTTTACAGTGTGACTGTATGATTGTGAAAACCTTGTGTCTGATGCTACTTTTATCTAAGGTATGGACAGATGAGTAAAAAAAAAAAAGGATAAAAAATAAATAATAAGGGGAGATAAAGGGTAAACATTAACTAGATTGAAATAGTGTTGGTTAATGAGAGGGAGGGGTTAAAAGGTAGGGAACATATGAGTTCTTTGCGTTTCTCTTTCTAGAGTAATGCGCATGTTCTAAAAATGATCGTGGTGAAGAATACACAACTATGTGGTGATATTGTGAGCCACTGATTGTATAATATGGCTGGACTGTATGTATGTGCAGATTTATCAATAAAAATATTTTTTTTACAAAAAGAGGAGTCTGGATGCCTCTTACCCTAGATGTAACCAAAAAGATTAAAATAACAGATGGATAATACGGTGAAGCTCCCTGTAAGGCAATTTCTAATATCGATATCATTTGATTCTGTGACACTAGGGATATTTTTTGGAGAAGGTGCCTTTTCCTCCACCCTTCATATTGTGCTGTTTAAGTAGTAAGTTTCCTCAACTGATGTTTATGCCTGACCCTTTCAAAAAATAAAGTGACCATGGCAGGAAAAAAAAAAAAAAAGAAGGCACGAGACTTTGATCCAGCCAGCAGGGATCACAGATGCTGTAAATTAGGTGGCACATATGTTTTCAGCTGTCTCTTGGGTGTTTTAATGGTTTATTTCACACAGCCATTGGGCCTTCTTGCCAATGGGTTTCCTTGGGGTGATGACTGGTATCAGATCCCTGGTGCAACCAACAGATTCTCATCTTAGGGTGACCAAGCCAGTCATAACCAGTAATTTACAGTTTGAGTTCTGAAATCAAGTCAGTTTTGCTCTTCATCAAGAAGGCTGTAAAAATGGGTGTCAGGCAGCCTCGAAAAGCAGTTGACATGGGAGTGGAGAGCTTGCAAAGCCTTGGAGAGGGGCCAAGGAGTTAGAGGAGAGCTGAAGCAGAAGGTGGAGGAGGCCGGCCTTTGTCCATGGCTGTGGTCAGAGCTGGCTTGCCTTGCACTTGGAACTGCTCAGAACAAGTTCCAACCCTGTGGGAAAGTAGATGTGGCTGACAGTGGCATATATAAGACAGAGAATGGGCTTTGGGGGTCGGGTTGAAATGGATTTGTATTTCAGCTGTGCAGCTTTCTAGCTATAGAACTCTAGGGAATTAGGCTCCATTCCCTGAGACCCAGTTTTCTCTCCTGTAAAATGGGCACATAACTGAACTCATTCACTGAGCCTGGTTTGAGCTCAGTGAATAGAGGGTAATACTTTTTCAGGCTGATTCTTATCCATTCCAAGTTTGGCACAGAGGAAGTTCTCAGGGAGTGTTGACTCAACTGCATGGTGGATTAATGTGTTCCTCAGGAAACAGATGGCATCCTCAAACTGGATAATTTGAGGATAGTTTAATAAAAAAAAATTAATGACGCTAAAACATATTAAGTCATAAAATAGCCATTAAAATTATGCATACATGGACTATTTACAAAGATGAGGGAAGGGTGTAGGAAAACCAACATGGGACAGTGCTGTATGCTGGGGCATTTACAGGTGGAAGCAGTTGCCACCTTGATGTAAATAAGATTATGGTACCTGTGCTTGACTTTGCAATGCAGTAGGAAGAGTGTACACTCTACCCCATGAGTTTAGAGCTTTGCCATGTGCCTTGCTTAGGCCTGGAGAATGTGATGTCGGCTGTAATATGAACGAGGTTAGATATGGGCGTGCAGGCCATGGCTCGCCCTCTTGTGCTTCTATAATTTGCTTCAAGAAAAACATGCTCTAGATGTCTGATGGGCCCTGAATGAGGCTGTGGAGCAGATCAGAACCTAACCAGCAATCTAGACTGAGTTCTGCTGAGCCCAGTAGAGCCAAAGCCCACTTTCAGACCCCAAATGTTGGCTCTTGTCCACTGAAATTTTGAGGTTGTTTGTTATACTGTAAAACTAACTAATCCTCACCTCTAGATGGGAGGGAGATGAGACAAGGGGAAGTGCAGCTTCTGGAGTGAAATACCTAACAGGAGCTTTGGCCTCAGTGAGGGGCTCCAGATGGCTCAGCCTTACTTGCTTCCCTCCCTTCTATCTCCTGCTGGTACCTCCCATCCATTGGTTGAACTTGATGTCAGGAATAAGGATGCCACTGAGGGATCTGGGAAAGATCAGCATCCCAGAGCAGGGGTGGAAAAAAGCAGAGCATGGATGTCTTAGGGCAAATGGAAATTATCCAGACAATTTAAAAGGAAGGAGGGTGGGTGGTACTTTTGTGCCCAGGACCTCATCTATAGCCCTTTGGGTATTTTCTTCCCAACTCTTTCCTTAGCCTTCCTGCTTTTACCCTGTCCTGGCTGGGTATTGGGAACATTCTTTGTGATCTGAAGCTCCATGGAGTTAGTCTGCAGGGCTTAATTGTTATGATTATTTCAGAATTTTCCCCATTACAATCCATCAGCCAAACGGGAGGTGTTCCCAGGATTATTGTGGCTGAGGGGGAGATTCAGGGAACATTTTCTTCATTTAACTTCCTCCTTCTGTTGCCTCTCAACATCTTCACAACCCGTGTGGGCCACTGTGTTGTTCACAAGAGTCCTGCCTCCAACTCGTCCTCAATAATTTTCTGGCCAGTCAAGGGACCTGGACTTCCTTTTTCTTGGACAGAAGCAGTTTAGCCCAAAAGTGCAGAGCGAGAGATTTAAGTAGTTTTAAAGCTCAGCGGGTCTGTTAACAGCTGGGCGATCCTGAGTAGGTGACCTCACCTGAGCTTCTGAGCCAGCGGAGATATTATCAGCATTCATTATCATACCCATTTCAAAAGCCACTTTGAAAATTCCACAGGATATACAGTAAGTCCCTTAGCAGAGCACTTTGCAAATACTTAATAAATTATAATTGCTATTATACGTTCCCTAAATAAGGTCAGAAGCATGTGGCACTGGGATGGGGCTGGGATTGGCATGGAATGCTCTACTTGATGCCACAGCATCTGGCTTTCCATCCATGAAGCTGAGAGAGCTATGTCAGCCTACTGTCAGCACTCTCCCATTGGCTGTTGGAAGCAAACCTCCCTGCCTTTTTAGGTGGGCAGTTGCAGAGGCACCCCTCACCATTCCAGGGGCCCTGGTCACGCCCAGCAGGGCATTTATCCTGGAAATAGCCTGTGGGTGGGCCTCATTCAGCTCACTCCCTCCTGGAGAAACTGGGGTTTGCCAATCCCTGTAATATGCTGGGGAGTTTGGATTCTGCAATGTTATTTCACATTTTTGGGTGTCAATTAAATGATTAATTTTGGCCACCTTGGGTCTTTAGATAAGGGTTTGCACAAGATGGTTGCAGAAGAAAAGCAGAGACTATCTAGGAAGATATTCAAATAGAAAAAAAAAAAAAACTGTTACCTCTTGCCATCCACCTACCTTTATTTATTCACTGCTGACCTAGCTACCCACCAATCCCTCTACCCATCACCCACCACATTCCCATCCATTTACTTCTCCACTCATCCCATCTCCCTTTGAAACATTTATCACCTACCCACTCGGTCTATCCATCCATCCACCCATCCATCCATCCATCCATCCATCCATCCATACGTATGTCCAACCATCCATCCATCTTTCTATCTAGTAGTCATCCACCCCAGCCCCCAGCCCATTCATTCACCCTCATCCACCACCACCCAACCCATCTATCCATTTAGGAAACATTTATTGATCATCCATATGTGCCAGGGCTCAGGCTATGGACCTGTCATACATGTGGCCAAGACAGGGCTCCTTCTCCCAAGACCCTCCACACTGTGGAAGAGATATACTCTGAAATTGAAAACAAAAAAAAGAAAGTGTGACTAAGTTTTAATACGGCATGACAAGCAAGAAGCAGCATCTTCTAGTGGTTATATACATAGGCTTTGAAGGCAGATCAACTTGACTTTGATTCAGACTCTGCCGGTTGCTTTTGTAGATGTCTTGCACCAATCACAATATTTTGTGAAGCCTCAATTTCCCTATCTGCTTAAGTAGGGGTAGTAATTGTATCTGCTTTTAAGGCTCATGGTGGACATTAAAGAAATTAATGTTATATCAACATGTCGTGAGGTGGCCACCTGGCAAAGGACTGAAGATAACCTCTAAGAACTGACAACATCCTCCAGCTGGCAGCCAGCAAAAAAAAAAAAAAAAAAATGAGAACCTCATTCCTGCACATGCAAGGTTTTAAATTCTGCCAACAACTCTGTGAGCTTTGGAGGGGATGCTGAACTCCAAAAAAGAACCCACCAACACCTTGATTCCAGCATTGTGGGACTCTTGAGCAGAAGATCCTGCAAAGCCAGGCCTGGACTTCTGACTCATGGAAACTATTGAGATAATAATTGTGTGTTGTTTAAGCTACTACGTTTTTAGTGATTTGTTATGCATCATAGATAGTAAATATGTTAACTGACTTGTCCACGGCTGCACAGCTCCTCAGTGGTAAAAGCTGAGATTCAGAACAAGAGTGAGCCAATATACTTATTGAAAGATAACTAACCACAGGGGTGAAAATGCAAAAGATTTTCTGATTAGCAGTCAATTGACTGGAAATTTCAATTTACTATCATTTTTAATCCCTGGGTCTTATGATTAGTCAGGGTTTTTTTTTTTACGGATTTGAAATTAAGTTTTCCATGGCATGGTACAAAGATTGTGGAAGCCCTGATGCTTCTGGAGAAGCACAGCAGCTGTAGAGTTGGGGAACGAGAGTTCCTCATCAGATGCGATGCAAAGGTCTGATTCAAAATAGTCAAGTCTTTCCCCTTTGAACAGGGCATGGGGCTCGCTTATTGAGAAACAGCCATCTGATTTTATATCTCTGCTGTCTTCACCCCTTGGCCCACATGGGCTAAGAAAAATAGGACTTGTGGGTCATGGCTCATTCCTTTCACCAACAGTGGTGAAAGTGGTGGCTTACCAGTTCAATGGCCACTGCTACCACTACCAAAATGACTGTATCGGCTTGTGATTATTCAGTCATTTCCTGAGTTTGCCAGAGCCTGCCAGAGACCTATGGATTTCCCAGGCAGAGTCTTATTTTGACACCCTTTATTTCATACAAGACACACCTCATTGTATTGCAATTCACATTACTGCAGTTCACAGATATTGCATTTTTTGCATATTGAAGGTTTGTAGCACTCTTATGCCAAGCAAGTGTACTGGCACCATTTTTCCCCAACAGCCTGTGTTTGCTTTGTGTCTCTGTGTCACATTTTGGTAATTCTCACAATATTTCAAACTTTTCCATTATTATTGTATCTAATATGATGATTTGTGATTGATGATCTTTAATGTTACTATTGTAATTGTTTTGGAGTGCCACAGTCCATGCCCATATAAGACAGTGAACTTAATCGATAAAGGTTGTGTATATTCTGACTGCTCCACTGATAGTCCATTCCCCATCTCTCTCCCTGCCCTCAGGCCTCCCTATTCCCTGAGACACAACAAAACTGAAATTAGGCCAATTGATAACCCTACAATGGCCTCTTAAGTGTTCAAGTGAAAGGAAATATTGCACATCTCTCAGTTTAAATCAAAAGCGAGAAGTGATTAGCTTAGCGAGGAAGGCATGTCAAGTTTAATAGGCTGAAAGTTAGGCCTCTGGTGCCAAAAAGGAGCCAAGTTTTGAATACAAAGGGAAAGTTCTTGACGGAAATTAAAAGTGCTTCTCCAGTGATCACACAAATAATAAGAAAGCAAAAAGCAGCCTTATTGCTGAAATGAAGAAAGGTTTAGTGGTCTGGATAGAAGATCAAACCAGCCACAATTTACCCTTAAATAGCCTAATCCAGAGTGAGGGTCGAACTCTTTCCAAATCTATGAAGGCTGAAGCTGAAGAAGAAAAATTTGCAGCAGGCAGAGGTTGGTTCATGAGACTTAAAGAAAGAAGCTGTCTCCGTAACATAAAAGTGCAAGGTGAAGCAGCAAGTGCTGACGTAGAAGCCTCAGCAAGCTATCCAGAAGATCTAGCTAAGACCACTGATGATGATGGAGACAATAAACAGATTTTCAATGTAGACAAAACAGCCTGTGCTACTTTGAATCTGTTATGTATCACAGAAAAGCCTGTGTTCTTTTAATCCAGTCTTGTGGGGTGGGAACGTTTGATTAGATTGTTTCTGTGGAGATGTGACCCCACCCATTCAAGGTGGATCTTAATCTGCTTGCTGGAGTCCTTTAAAGAAAAGACGGTTTTGGAGACAGCTCAGAGCCGAGAGAAGCCATGAGGGACAGAAATGCCCCGGGACCAACAAGCAAGGACACAAGAAGCCTGGAGGCATTTTGGAGAGAAGAGCCAGCAGACATTGCCATATGCCTTCCCGTTTGACAGAGGAACCTGAATGCCATCGGCCTTTCTTCACAGTCAAGGTATCTTTCTCTTGGTGCCTTAATTTGGACATTTTCATGGCCTTAGAACTGTACATTGTAGTCTAATAAAAATAAAATAAAAGCCCATCCACTTCTGGTATATTGCATTCTGTCAGCTTTAGCAAACCAAAACCCAGCCTTATACTAGAAGATGATGTCATCCAGGGCTTTCCTAGCTAGAGAGCAGAAGTCAATGCTGGCTGCAAAGCTTCAAAGGACAGGCTGGCTCTCTTGTTAGGCCCTCATGCACCTGGTGACTCTAAGTTGACGCCAATAGGCATTTATCATCACAAAAATCCTAAGACTCTTAATACATTTACTGAATCTACTCTGCCTGTGCTCTATAAATGGAACAGCAAAGCTTGGATGACAGCACATCTGTTTACACCATGATTTATGGAATATTTTAAGCCTGCTGTTCAAGTCCACTGCTCAGAAAAAAAAGATTCCTTTCAAACTATTACTGCTCACTGGCAATGCACCGTTCACCCAAGAGCTCTGGTGGAGATGTGTGATGAGGTTTATGTTATGTTCATGCCTGCTCACACAACATCCTTTTTGCAGCCCTTGGATCAGGGAGTCATTTCAACCTTCAAGCCTTACTATTGAAAAAATACATTTCATAAGGCTATGGCTGCTGTGGATACTGATTCCTCTGATGTGTCTGGGCAAAGTAAATTGAATACCTTCTGGAAAGGATTCACCATTCTAGATGCTATTATGAACATCCATACTTCATAGGAGGAAGTTAAAATTTCAATGTTAACAGGAGTTTGGAAGAAGTTGGTCACAATCTTCCTGGATGAGTTTGAGGCGCTCAAGACTTCAGGAGAAGAAGGAACTGCAGTTGTGGTAGAAATAGTAAGAGAGCTAGGATTAGAAGGGGAGCATGAAGATATGATCAAATTACTGAAATCTCATGATAAAATTTTAATGAGTGAGAAGTTGCTTCTTATGGACGAGCAAAGAAAGTGGTTTCTTGAGATGGAATTCACTCCTGGTGGAGATGCTGGGAATATCATTGTCATGACAACAAAGGATTTAGAATATCACATCAGTTATTTGTTAAAGCAGTGGCAGGGTTCGAGAGGATTGATTGCAGTTTGGAAAGAAGTTGTACTGCGGGTAAAATGCTATCAAACAGCATTGCTTGCTACAGAGAACTCTATTGTGAAAGAAGGGTCAATTGATTATTTTATTTTAAGAAATTGCCACAGCCACATCCAACTTCAGCAAACACCACTCTGATCAGTTGCTGCCATTACCGCTGAGGCAAGACCTTCCACCAGCAAAAAGATTACAACTCACTGAAAGCTTAGATGATGGTATTTTTTCATAAAGTGTTTTTTAATGAAGGTACATACGTTTTTAGGCATAATGGTATTGCACGCTTAATATATTATAGTATTCTATAAAAATAACTTTTATATGCACTGAGAAACCAAAAATTTCATGAGACTTGCCTTGTAGCGATATTTGCTTTATTGCAGTCGCCTAGATCCGAACCTGAGACATCTCCAAGTTTCATCTGTATTCTTTAATATCCATTCATCATCTATTTATTGAGGGTCAGGAAAAAATAAGTTTCTCTTAATAAAGTAATACAACCTCTTACCAACCCAGAATGTTGATCAGTTTCTTTACTCTGAAATAGTAGGGACAGAGAGAGATTCGTGTACACTCATTTACACCCAAGGGCCATCACAAAATCAACTACCTGAAGATACTGGTAAAAATATTTTTTCCTTTTCTCTCTTCCGTTCTATCATTCAGTTTTCCTTTGTGGCATCTTAGGAGACAATTAAAGACAATTAAAGACGTTTGGATCAGGTAATAAATTTCATATTCCAAGAAGAGCTCTGTGCTATTCACAAGTGCAGGACAAAAGTCCTCAAGAGACCAGAGCTGATGCAGTGAAAAATGTTGGTACATTTTTCACTTGGGTGCTCTATCCGCTCTTGAGGGACAGGACTGATTCTCATTTTGCCATTTATATGTGCACGTAAACATGAGTTAACTGACTCCACATTCCCAGTCTAGCCCATTGGTACTTTTGTACCCTGTGGCTACAGCCTTACCCCTTAAGCTTGTCGGTCTCTGTGGGCACTTTGAATAAATCATCTCATCGCTGCCTCCCTACCACTCACTCTTTGAAGCAGGTACAACTGTTGTGCCCTTTTTCATGGTGAAGAAATCGAAGAGAAGGGAGGGAACCACACTTGTTCAAGATTACACAGCCATTAAATGGCAGAGTTGGGACTGAACTCGGGATCTTTGGAGCCTGCAATTTTATTTGTTATCTTGGATGCACACCTCTAGGATTCAGCACTCATGAGTCCACATTTAGAGTTTGTTGAGTGTAGTCATATCAAAGGTAAGCCCCAGGTTAGCCCATATGAAGGTAGGAGTGTATTACTTCCACTGGGAGATGCAAAGCAGGGGAAAGGCATGGGCTGGTTGGTGCATACTCATCTGAGTCCCTGCCACAGGGATCAGATGCCCTGTGAGGTTAATGGAACCTCAACTGTAGCAAATCTCAGAGTTGTTAAAAATATCATTGTTTTCATACTCTCAATTCATTCATGACATTTTTTTGAGACTCTACAATTCCAAACATTTTAAGCACTAGGTGCTGAATTAGACAATGTTTCTGCTGTCATGGAATTTCATTCTGGTCTGGGGATAAAAGAAATAGTAAGGCAACCAATAAAGAAAATAACCATAGAAAATAATAACTAATGCAAAGGAAGCATAGGATGATGTGGCAGGAACAACAGCAAGGGTTGCCACAGAGAGAACAGTAAGGCAAGACCTGTCTGAGGTAATAGCAAGGCTGAGATGCAAAAGGTGAGAAGGAAGTAGACAAAGACTTGTAGAAAAACCACCCCTTGCACATGAAAGAGCACGTGCAAAGGCCCTGAGGCAGGGATAAGCATGGCATAGGAGAGGAAGAGAAAGGATGCCACTGAAGCTGAAGTACAGTGCACTTGGTGAAACACAGGGAGGCATGGGGTGGCATGTGTTGGAGAGGTCATCTGGGGTCAGGAGGGCATTTTAGGGTAAGAAAAGAAACTTGAACTTTTCCCTTCTGGCAACAGGGAGCCATAAAAAGGATAAGCAGGATCAAAGTTATACTTTTCAATGATCTCTGTGATTGCCATAGAGAGGAAGGATAAGAGGTTCAAGAGTTGTAATAAGGAGAACATCAGGGGCCTCTCTGGCAAACCTAATCTGGGACATTCTGATGGATTTCTTCTTTCATTCTACTTCCTCCACACTAGGACTCTTTCTAGTTTCTTGAACTTCCAAAGCTCTTCCTTGCCTCTCATTGGCAATACTATTTCAGCCCCGTTTTGTCTAGCTAACTCCCAAACTCATTTTTTTGGCCTTTATATTCAGTATCTTTTCATATGGGTAAAGTGAACCAAGTCCAGGAGAGTGCTCGCTGTTCAACACTTTTGTGGAAACCAGCTCTTCTTCTTGGTAGAACCTATTGGGCTGCAACTACTTGCTGTATACTCCTGTCTTCCCCTCCGCGACTCTACGAAGACAACAACTGCATCACCACAGCCCCTCCCCCACATAGAAAACATAGAGAAAGCTCTTGGAAAATATGTATTTGATGAAATCTTACTGATGTTTGTACTGGTTTGAAGCTCTTATATAAACCAGAAAAGCCGTGTTCTTTTCATCTAATCTTGTGGGGGGGAAACCTATTGTTGGGTGGAACCTTTTCATTAGGTTGTTTCCATGGAGAGGTGACCCCACCTCTTTGAAGAGAGAAACATCTGGAGACAGCTCAGTTTAGAGATGTAGAAGAAAATACCCCAGGAGACGCCAGAAGTTGAGAGAACCATTTGAAATCAGAAGCCAGGAGAGAAGGCCAGCAGATGTCACCTTGTGCCTTCCTGTGTGACAGAGGAACCTGGATTCCAGCTGCCTTTCCTCTAAGAAGATATCTTCTTGTTGTCACCTTAATTTGGGCATTTTTACTGCTTTATAAGTTGTAGCTTGTAACTTAATAAATCCCTTCTATAAAAGCCAGTCCATTTCTGGTATATTGCATTCTGGCAGCTTTAGCAAACTGAAACATAGTTTGGTACCAGAGAAGTTGGGTGCTGCGATTTACAAATACCAAAATGCTGGAACAAATTTATAAATGGATAAGGGGAAGGTTCTGGAAAAATTGTCATATGCTTGCTAGAAAAGGCCTGAATTGCCTTGAGCAGACAGTTTGTAGAAATGTGGGCTTTAAAAATATCTCCAATGAGGCTTTAGACAGAAATGATGAATGTGTCATTGAAAACCGGAATAAAGGTGACTCTTGTTTTTAAAGTGGCAGAGAATATGGCAAAATTGAGTCTTCATGTTGGATGGAATGGAGAATTTGAAAGTGCCAAGCACAGATACCTACCTGAGGAAATTTCCAAACTAAATGTGGAAAACGCAGCCTGGCTTCTCCTTGCAGCTTAGAGTAAAATGCAACAGGAAAGGGACAAGCTGAGAACTGAACCCTTGGGTACAAAGTAACCAGAAATTGATGGTCTGGAAAATTCTGGTCTTCCAGAAAATGAGACCCTAGAAGCTAGTGCCTCAAGTGAGGATGTAACAAAACATGGAACCAATTAGCCATATCAGGATAAGCCAGGATCGGAGATGGAGTTATCCAGAAAGGATTTATGAAAGGTTCTTATTATCTGATGGTTTGGCCCCTATATTCTGCATGACAAACCAATATTTGCAAGCTCTGTACGAACAGAACCACTGCCAGTGTGGACTAAAAGGGACCAAAATGGGGTAGATTGAAGGAAAAATGACTTCAAAGGCAGAACCATGACAGCTAAGGTCTGATGCCAAGAAATCTCAGGCCAGGAGAGTGGATCCATCCTTGCTTGTGGAGAAGGTGATTGCTTCAGAGGCAGAAGGATGGGCCTTCTCCTTCATTGCTCCAGAAAACTGTTGTCCCCTCGGACCTCAGAGGGGATGGAACATATTCTGCGGTGTTTGTTTTGAAGCTATTATGTACTCCAGAAAAGCCATGTTTTAATCCTGATCCACCCTTCTGGGGCCAGTCATTTCTTTTAATCCTGACTCAATATAGTAGGGTAGACACTTGATTAGATTATCTCTTCAGAGATATGACATGTCCAATTGTAGGTGTGACCTTTTGGTTAGATGAAGATGTGATGCCACCCACTCAAGGTGGGTCTTGATTAGTTTACTGGAGTCTTTTAATAGGGGAAACATTTTGAAGAAAGCTCAGGGTCTATGCAGACACTTGTAGAGCAGTTGCTTCAGAGTTGACAGAGCCAACGTGAGACCCAGACATTTGGAGATGCAGGGCTCAGCAGATGTCACCATGTGCCTTCCCATGAGATTCTAAGCAGGCCAGAACCCAGAGTTGTGTTCCAGAGGAGCTAAGTGATGGCCCACAGATGCTAAGTGAGGAATCTACACAGGAAACAGGCTGAAAGAAACAGAGCCCAGGAACAAGGTACCAGCAGATGCCAGCCACATGCCCTTCAGCTGACAGACGTTTTCTGGATGGCATCAACCTTTCTTGAGTAAAGGTAACCTCTTGTTGGTGTCTTAGTTTGGATGTTTTGTAACTTATTGAATTCAGGCACTGGGGAGAGCCTGGCTACCACCCCACTGTTCTGAAGAGATTGAGCGTGTGCCCCAGGGATGGCAGAGGGTTAAGTGCCACCCTGATGCTTAAGGAGTGTGGGACCGAGAACAAGGTGGTCTCCCCAATGTTCCCCAATGTTGCAACTCTCATCCCAGTGTTTGGAGAGAGTAGGGACACTGCAGAAGCCCTTGAAAAGGGCGCATAAGCCCTTACCACTCTCCCGAGCCCTGAGGATAAAACTTCATTCTATAAATTACTACTAGACTTCAAAATATAATGGAATATGGCCAGAAGGTTTTTGAAATTGTTTGGGTCCAGTGCCCTGTTTCCCTTTCAATTTCTCCCTATGGAAATGGAAATGTTTATCCTATGACTGTCCCTCCTTTGAACATTGGAAGCAGATAACTTGCTCTGAGTTTCACAGGTATACACCTGGAGGAGAATTTTGCCTTAGGACAAACCATGTCTGTAGTTGATTTGAGGATAATCGCACTGTTTTTGACTTGGTATTGTAATGGTATTTTTTCTGAAGTGGTTTAAGGCCTTTATGATATTGTGATGGAACGAAAGTATTTTGTATGTGAAAAGAACATGTCTTTTGGGGGTCCAGAGGGTGGAATGTGCTGATGTGAAGCTGTTATATACCCCAGAAAAGCCATGTTCTTTTAATTCAATCTTGTGGGAGCAGACCTAATGTTGGGTGGGACCTTTTGATTAGGTTATTTCTATGAAAATGTTGCCCTGCCTTTTTTAAGAGGGAAGCATTTTGGAGAAAGCTCAGACACAAACTTTGGAGATGCAGAAGGAAGAAGCCCCAGGAGACGCCGGAAGGTGAGAGAGCCATTCGAAACCAGAAGCCAGAAAAGTAGGACAGCAGACATCACCATATTCCTTCCCATGTGACAGAGAAACCCAGGTGCCAGCTTACCTTTCCTCTGAGAAGGTACCCTCTTTTTGGTGCCTTAATTTGGACATTTTCATTGCCTTGTAATTGTAACTTGTAACTTAATAAATCCCCTTTATAAAAGCCAATCCATTTCTGGTATATTGCATTCTGGCAGCTTTAGAAAACTGAAATAATGTTATTGGCAATTTGAGTGTATGTTGTTGGTCTAAATGGCTTTTAAACAATGAAGTAGGGTCAGTCGTTCAAAAAAATTATTTTTGAGTACCGCAACGACTATTGGCTCCATGCCTTTTAGTGTTAAGCATCCTAAATCCACTCTTCATTCATTGAATCATTTCAATAACCAAATAAAATAGGGATGTCTATCCCCATTTTTCAGATGAGAAAACTGTGGATGAGAGTGGTTAAGTAACTTGTCCAACGATATTTTTTACTTTGTGGTGAAAATACACATTGTGTCCAGGTCTATTTGAATGCGAAGCCCAAGAGCCTCTGACCCGTCACTGCTGCAGAGAGGCAGAATCAGGCCTTCAGCCAGCCTTCACAGAGGGTCAGCTTTGGAAAGCTCTGTGACGGATGGACATATATTGTTGTATTAGCCAAAGTTCTTGTCTTCCTGAGCTCAGCACCTGGTGGAAGAGCTGAAACCTGGAGACAAGGAGCTGTGAAATGCAGAGGTCCACGTGGCCTGATCTAGAGAGCTGTCATGATCAAAAGAAACACAGTCTTAAGAGTCCCAGGAATCATCTCAAAATAACACATTCATTTCTTGTAGTATTCACACACAATGAAAGGGGCTCATAGTCCACAGAAATATTTCTTAGCTCTCCCTTTCTCCTTGTCACCGATTTCCTCACATGTCACATCTACTCTCAAACCCCTCTATCCAAGCTTCCACAAAAACCTCCTCCTTCATTCTTAACTGATGTACCTCTTATCCTCTGCCCATTTCTCTTTTCCTCAAGATTCTGCAATATTAAAGTCCCAAACAACTGACAAAACCCAACCAGCCCTTTTGACAATCTTTTGAAAGTCAAGGAATGTTTTCCAGACAAATGCTCATGTGCACGAGTGTGTGCACAAACTCACACATGCACACAAACATGGGCACACACACATGTGTACATGCACACACACACACACACACACAGAGACTGGTTTGCCTATTATTTCAGGGGATCCTCAGACTTCCTGAATCTTACTCACAGCTTCTCGGTGAGAACCCCCCTGACATGGGTGATCTGAAATGCTTTCAACCCCTCAGCACTTTCCAAATAGAAAAGAGCTTCTTCTCTTTCTAGATGCGTGAGAGAACTCCAGACAATTTGTGAAAAACTAGATGCATCCCCAATCAACCAAACCCCATGCCTACAGCCTCAGAAGCTTGTCTTTCCTTACAGTTTCCAGCCTGAAATGACTTCATCTTCCAGGGAGCAGGGAGCTCTGTAATTTGGATAGCAGGTGACAAAGGCCGTTGTGGCTTCCTGGAAGGTGGCATACTGGCTCAAAGAACTGGACCCAACTCTCTGTTTTCAGTATGGGTTCAGCGTCTTCATTCTGGAGACGAGCAGGTCTCAGCCATTGCACAGTGCCACTGCTAGGTGGCCCTCGATTCTCAGGGATGTGGGAAGTCATTGGTGAACTATTGGAAAAATACTGAAGTTCGCTATTTATTTGCTTAAAAAAAATTCTAGAACATTCTGGCTCATCTCCACGATGATGCTGTTCTCAGGTGTGTTTCCCTGCAGGTGGGGGCCAGGAATGGGGCAGTCGGCATCAGGGGAATTCTGAATGGCTCTGGGATTCCCACAGGACTCTATCTTTCCCTTCATGATTCGGGGATTCTTTTCATCATATTTAGAAAGGCTTTTGCTAACCCCAAGATTTGTTTTAAAGTTATCAGTTTTCTCCTTATAGACCAAGGCTACCCAAAACCCAGCTATGCTTCAACATCAACTTCAAGATTTTTGCCATGTCTGTTATACCTCATTATCTTTTACTTAATATCTGTTCCAATAGTCAGCCCCCTTTAGCTTCACCCTAACTAATAATATTCATGAAATTGTGGTGCTTTTGTGTTTATTATTTTCACCTAACACATTAAAATTAGTGCATAACTTTAAAAATGAAAATCCTTTTCCACGTACAATCTAAAAATCATCCCCAAAAGCCCCAGTGGTACACTTTGAGATGCACAGTTCCAATAAGTGTTTTCATGAATTGAGAAAAATAATTGTGATCTATTTATTCATTTGCAAGTTCCATTGCTTCTTCTTTTAAAATCATGTATTCGGTACTTACTAGGTGCCAGGCACAGGCTTCTGCAATTGCATACTGTTATCTCCTTGCAACAGACATTTGAGGTTGCCATCTATTCCCATTTTACAGATGTATAGAAGGCTCAGAGAGGTTCAAGGGTCTTCCTCAGGGTTGCACAGCTGTCTGCACAGCCTAGGTTTCTTCCAGGTGGATAGAATGAGGCACTTCTCTGTGGTGGTGGTAAATGCCCGTGCATGAGGATTCTGGTCGACCTCGTCAAGTACACAGGGACTTGTTTCTAAGGTGGCAGCAACTCCTATAAAACAGTCAAACTGCCGGGGTGACATTTATTTGTGAAATACGATGTGGTGTTCCGGCAGCCAAGACTCTTTCCAAGAGTTTCTCAAAATCCAGCAGAATAAATATCAGATTTTTTTTTATTGCCCACCACATAATAGGAATATAACTTATTACTGCTGGAACGCCAGGCTTTCGGCAGCAGCCGTAAATCGGGGGTTCCAATTGACTCCATATGCATTTAAGTAAAACCTGGCCCATATTGGGGAGCAGTGGATGTAATTGGAATCTGGAATGGGGCTTTTGGATTAATCACATTCTGAATATTAATTATGCATTATGCTGATTTCCTTGTAAGTATATGCAGAGTCCCAGCTCATGCAGTTGAGTTGGGCTTATACAATCAGAATAGCAAATGCCCTAAACGTGGGTTTAGAAACAGTCCCAACTGCAATATATTAGTGGAGTTTCATTTACTAGGAGAAAAAAAAAATTCACCCTTTCTAGGAGGCCTTAAAACACAGTGTATAGTTTCCTGACAATAGAGGAAGAAACTGTTTGTTTTCAACAGCTTGGTTCATGGACTTTTTCAAAAGACCAAGGCCACAATCTCCAGTGAATTCTTGGGGAGCAGTGTCTGGTATGAGAAGGTTTTTAGGAATGAGCCATGCTGTGTGACTGCCTTTAGGGTAGAGGCAGAGGGCAGGTCAGAAGTTACCAGAGAAGGAAATAGGATGAGAAACAGTGTGACCAAGGATTGAGGCTGACAGAGGGAAATCCTAAATGCTTCCCAGCTCTGCTGAGCGGATTGCTGGGGTGACCTTGCTTCAGGAGAACATATAAAGCCTACAGATGTGCACAAGTCCTCATTCACAAAGCAAGACTTGTTCCTGCAGAATCTCATCTAGCACTCACAGCAACTCTAAGAGGTAGGTGTTATGATTACTACTTCATAGATGTAGATACTGAAGCTTGGGGCAATTTTTGCCTCAAGGCAATGTAAGTAAACAAGTCATGGGAGTAGGGCTTCAATTAGGGTGAGGCTTTGGAACCCAAAATTAAGAGGCACCAAAAAAAACCTCGGGAATCAAGAAAAATAATATTTTAGAATGTTCTTCTTAAAAGAATCCATGCAAAAAGATCTATGATGAACAAAATATCAAAATGATAACTCTTTCTGACTCATATCTGAGACTAAAGACAAAAGGAAAAACCAGTAATACTGACCCTGTGTTTATTTATTTTGATTATTGAGTTTTTTGGCTTCCCCTTAAATTTTGTACCTGAGGCAACTGCCTCTCTTGCCTCACCCTAGCCCTGACCTTATATGGAAACCAGAATTATCTGTCTAAAGTACGCATGTACTTGTGTCAAGTCTCAGATTATAAAAACCTCTGAGGGCTTTCTGTTACCTACAGGAGAGAGTCCAGATGCTTGAGCCTGGCTCTGTAAGTCTGCTGAGATGGAGGGAGCATACACCGGGCGCTCTGAACTACACACCACAGCTGACTTAGTAGTCTTGGGCTAAGAGCTCAGCCTGCCTGGGTTGGATCGTGTTCTATAATTTCCCAGCACTGTGACCTTGGATCATGAACCTTAAGTCCTGGGACCTTAGGTTTCTCACCTGATAAAAGAAGATGACAGTTGTGCCCATCTTATAAAACTGCTGAGAAGATTAAATAATAAAACAGCAATAATATGAAAATATTACCTATGATATCACTTATGGAACATAATTTCCCCAGCGTCTAGCACAAAGTAAAAGCTCAGTTAATCCATTCAACAAATATTTATTGAACACCTACTATAGGCTAGGTGCTAGGGATATTGAAGTACAATAAATGTAAATAGTCAATTACTCCTATTATTTAATCTTCACACCAGCCCCGTGAGGTAGGTCCTGTTGTTTTCATCCTCATTTTATAGATGAGGGAACTGAGCCTCAGAGGGGTTAATTACTGAACACAAGGTAAGCTAGCAGTTAAGCCAAGGAGACAGGATTGGAACCTGTTAGTTCTTTTTGGGGTTTGCAGAAGCCATTTCTGACTGGCTGTGAGCTTCCAGCGGGCAGACCCTCTAGCGCATTTGTCCTATAAGCCTCTCCTATAAGCCTGTCCGCCAAGGCCTAGCAAGAGCCTTTGTATACAATAAGTGCTCAACAAATGGTCAATAAAAAAAAACCTGAATACTGTCTTGAAACCTTGAATTTGATTCGTCGTTTGTGCCCAAGTTTTTACCCCTCCACCTCAATGGAGAGAGTGTGTTTTGGTGCTTCTCTTAACTCCTGGTTCTCTGCAAGGAAAGCAAGTTTTGTTCGGGTGGTGGAGATGGTGGGGTCCAAAATAAACTCACCTTCTTTCCCTACATGCCTGCTTTCAGTGAGTGGCACTACAGTCCACCTACTACTTACACAACGCTTTGCCCCCTACCCCCCACCCCTGCAAGCATCCTTCCTCCCCCATTCCTCCCTTCCTCTCACAGCCACTGAACTCCTATATCCTAGAGGATTCTACCTCCTAAATCTTTCCTGACATACCACTTCTCTCCATTACCCACCCCACCACCTCCACACACACCTCACTTCCAGACTGCCTCCTGCTCTCACTTGGATGTCTGTAACCACCTCTTCTCTGCTGGTATGCTTCAAGTCTGGCCCCTATCCCATTCTATCCTTCACTAAGCAGCTAGAACCATCCTTTCAAACAGCAGATCTGACCCAGCCTGCTTAAAACTTTGTCCCTGCTCCTATGATCTAGAGTAGTGCCTTCAAATTGGGCACCCGCAACCTGGAGTGATGCAAAATGATCCTCCAGGGTGTGGGAAGAAGATATTAGAACTTCTATTTCCATTTATTTTCGATTGCATCCTTTTTAAAAAAAAAAAAAGTTGTATCTCTGCGCATGTTTCATAATGTTCTGTCTCAGTTCAGGGTCCCTAAAGCAGAGCCTGAGGGAGGGATTTGGATGCATGTGACTTAATGAAGAGGTGAACACAGGAGAAACCTTCGGGAGATCTGGGGAAGCAAGATGAAGTAGTGGACAAAGCTAAGCAAAGGTATAGCCTTGTTCTAGAGTAGCTTCAACTGGATCCCATGGGGAGTTCTGGAGGATGATCTGCTCCCCAGTGGCCAACCCTTTGTGCATCCATGTGATGGCTAAGTTCTTGCGTCAATTTGGCCATGTTATGGTGTCTGGTTGTTTTGGTCAAGCAAGCAATGGCCTCATTGTTTCTGTATGGATATTTAATGGATTTAAATCATCAGTAAGTTGATTGCATCTAAGGCTGATTACAGCCGCAATCAACTAAGGAGATTGCCTTCAGCAACGAGAGAAGTCTCATCCAATTAGTGGAAGGCCTTAAAGGAAGGATTGATGATTTCAGCAGAGCCAGCAGGAAGAATTTCCAACTCTGCTTCAGCCAGCTAGCTTCTCCTGGGGAATTCATTGAACACCTTCATCAAAGTTCCCAGCTTGCAGCCTGCCCTATGGAATTCAGACTTGCCCATGTCTACAATTGCATGGGCCAATTGCTATAATAAATTTCATATTATCTACATTTCATATATAGGTAATGTCGGTTCTGGTTCTCAGGAGAGCTGTGACTAAAACACTGTCAGCCGCTCAGTCCTGGGTTAGAGGGAGTATAAATTTCCACATGAGTCAGCTCCCTTTGGATAAGGGCAATTCTCCAGATAAGGGAAAAATTACACCTACAGCACCTGGGTAACAGGAATACCAGCTTGGACAACAGAACTGGGGACAGGCACGGTGCTGCTTTGAAAGGAGGTATGCACCTTAGAAAAGCCATGTTTTCATCTTAACCCCATTTTGTAAAGGCAGCTGTTTCTTCTAATCCCTATTCAGTATAGTATGTTAGAAACTGTATTTAGAGCATCTCCCTGGAGATGTGATTTAATCAAGAGTGGGTGTTAAGCTGGATTAGGTACAGGCATATTGCCACCCATTTGTATGGGTCTTGATTAGTTTCTGAAGTCCTATAAAAGAGGAAACATTTTGGAGAATGAGAGATTCAGAGAGAGCAGAGCAGAATGACATACGCATGAGAAGCAGAGTCCACCAGCCAGTGACCTTTGGAGATGAAGAAGGAACATGTCTCCCAGGGAGCTTCATGAAACAGGGAGCCAGGAGAAGAAGCTAGCAGATGACGCCATGTTCACCATGTGCCCTTCCAGATGAGAGAGGAACCCTGACCGTGTTCACCATGTGCCTTTCCAGATGAGAGAGAAACTCTGTGTTCGCCATGTGCCCTTCCACTTGAAAGAGAAACCCTGAACTTCATTGGCCTTCTTGAACCAATGTATCTTTCCCTGGATACCTTTGATTGGACATTTCTTTAGACTTGTTTGAATTGGACATTTTCTCAGCCTTAGAACTATAAACTAGCAACTTATTAAATTCCCCTTTTTAAAAGCCATTCCATTTCTGGTATATTGAATTCCACCAGCTAGCAAACTAGAACAAGCACCAAGAGTGTCTTCTATATGTACGGGGGTGGGAGAAGAATTATAATTTCTATTATGTCCACTTTCATTTCAGCCTTATAAAATGTACATATTTTCTCTGTTTTAAAATATACATATGACCACAATGTACATGATATATTAGTACAGTTATAGTTGTGAAATTTTAAAATAAATAGATCAATATTGGAGGTTATTGGGGATTGAATCACGTCCTCCACAAAAGACGTATTCAAGTTCTAACCCCCAGCCCTGTGGGTGTGAACCCATTTGCAGAGAGAAGCGTTGAAGATGCTATTTTTAGTTAAAGTTGGGTTCAATTATGAATTGGGCCTTTGAAGACCCTGTTTAGACGAATCCAAGTTGAATCAAGGTGAGACTTAATCCATATGACTGGAGTCCTTATAGGAGAAGAAATCCAGACCACGATGTAGATGACCAAGCAAGAGGAGTAGAAGCAGAAGGAAAAGCCATGTGATGGAGATAGAGCTTCAAGCCAAAGAACCCCCAGGACTGTGAAAAATCATGCCAAATCACTACAGAATTTGGGGAGAAAGGCTGACCTTGCTGATGTCTTGGGTTTGGGTTCCCAGCCTTCTAAACAGTGAGCCAGCACATGCCTGTCGTACCAGCCCATTTGGTGTATTGGTCATAGCTGCTCTGGAGCACTAAAGCAGGAGGGTGGCTAAGCTGAATCCACATCCCAGTCCAAGCCACGTGGCTTGGGGTTCCTTGGCGTTCCATCACAGGTCTCCTTCCTCTTCTAGATCCCACCTGACTTTGGTTTCCTGTCTCTGGCTCTTCCTGTTGGCTCTTTCTTTGTAACTCTCCATTAGTAGGATTCAGACCCATCCCGATTCAGGTGGACCATACCTTAACTAAAAAGAACATCTTCAGGAGGTCCTATTTATAATGGGCTCATAGCCACAGGATGGGATTGAGAAGATGTTTTTCCCTCCTGGGTATATATTTCAGTCTACCATGGTAAATTCATATGTATATGTATTTATGTACAGTGTATGTATATGCATATATATATGTATAGTCATTATGACTTAATAGTTTCAAAAAGTAATCAGCTGGGCACATCGTCCCTGTTTGGTATAGAAGGAAACAGCCTTGGAGAGGATGAATAACTCATCACAGGGGGTACGCGGTAGGGCTGGGATTAGAACCAGAGCAGTTGAATTCATCACCATCCTGTCCTTTGTCTTACATTTTCTTCCCTTCTTTCACTGATTAGTGCTTTAAGTGCAGACTCAGAACCTTCTCAGACAGCAAAGTTCTCATTCATTCCCAGGCATTTGGAAGCTATAATTGGAAGTCATCTTTATTAAATTCTGCGTTGTAGCCAGTTGGATGTAGGAACCGTACGATGCCAATGGTTTGAATGTCTTCTTTATCCCAGTTGGTGCCTACCCTAAATTAAAATCCCCTGAAGGTACTGCTCCTGTAATTAACAGTTTGCCTTGTTAACACTGTCAACACTCTCCTTGTGGAGCAGGACATACTAATAGAAAGGCAGCTATGAGAAGCAGAGCCCCCCATGGTCTCCAGGTTTCGGCTGGGAAGTCTCTGGGACACAGAGCCCTGGAGAGACAGCTGCGCCCACACAACACACAGTGACTGTGTGTTGCAGACCCTCCCAGGAGCTTGGAAACAAGTTTGGACTCACTGAGACCCAGTGTGCTTTTGGGCTCTGCCATTTTCTGACCTTATGCATTTGGGCCTAGATGCTCAGTGTTCTCAGCAGTAAAATGGGCTCGTATCATCCCTCATGTGCCAGGGCGAGGTTTGAATGAAGAGATGCATGTAGCAGTATTTACACAGGGCTTGATACTTAATACTGAAGCTCTTTTTTATCTACCAGGGGATATTTGTTATGCTTTTTGCCCAGCCAGCATCACTATAATATTCTTTTCTAGCTGGGGGGTGGGGTGGGAAGAATTTCCCTCATTAAGAATCCCGCCTCCTCAAGGAAAAAGCCAGAAATTCACTTTGCCATCCACCCACCCACACAAGCTTATGGTCTAATCTTGAAATCCTGGGAGACGTGGATGTATTTCTTAGCAAAGTTTTTACAGAAGGATAACGTTCATGTAGCAAAGTACATAAATCATAAGTATACTGCATGTCCCAATTTTACAAATGTAATATATTCCTGCAACCAGTACCGTTAGCAAGAAACAAAATATTACCAGTTCCCCAGAAGAGCCCTTCAAGTCCCTTCTAGGCACGTTACCCCGAAAGTATCCACTCTTCTGACTTCTAAGAGCGCAGATTAGTTTTGCTAATTTTTCCCCTACCTTCTATAAATGGAATTAGGACTTCCGGAGAAGATGGCGGCTTAGTAAGACGCGCGAATATTAGTTCCTCCTCCAGAACAGCTACTAGGGGAGTAGAAATGATACAGAACAGCTCCCGGAGCCACGACAGAGATCAAAAAGACAGCGTACCCCATCCTGGAATGGCTGACTGGCTGAGAGAACCCACTCCGGTGAGATCGCCGAGGGGCGCGGGCTTCCCCGGGCGGAGCGGCAAGCGGCCGGAGTCCCTCCCTTCCTCCTTCCCAGGCCAGCTGGCAGAATTGGGCAGGCGGTCCCCTCAAGCCGCGACAGCTGGCGCCCCCACCACACTCGGCCCCCCGGACCAACTGAGAGAATTGGATCGGAAATCCCCAGGCTGCGGAGAACGGTGACTGGGGGGCTCCCTTCCAAACACGTGACTCCCTGGTCCGGCTGGGAACGGAGCACTCTCCCGGGCCGTGGCGGCTGGCGCCCTCCCGCCACGCTTGGCGCCCCAGGCTGACTAGAAAATTCGGACGGGCGCTCTCACGGGCTGCAGCGGCCAGCGACCCTCCCCGCGTTTGGACCCCTGGGCCAGCTGGCACTCTTCCAAGCCGCTTTGGCTGGCGAACCTCCCCCACGGCGAGAGTTTTCCAAAGTTAAAGGACCCACAGCACCTTTTACTGGTGGGACCCGCAGACAAACGTGTGCCACGAGCGCCACCTACTGGGCAGGATAAGAAAAACAGAACCCAGAGATTTCACAGAAAAATCTTTCAACTTGTTGGGTCCAACACCCAGGGAAATCTGACTAAATGCCCAGACGCCAGCAGAAGATAACAGATCACGCTCAGAAAATTGAAAATATGGCCCAGTCAAAGGAACAAACCAATAGTTCAAATGAGATACAGGAGCTGAGACAACTAATGCTGAATATACGAACAGAAATGGAAAACCTCTTCAAAAACGAAATTGATAAATTGAGGGAGGACATGAAGAAGACATGGGCTGAACAAAAAGAAGAAATAGAAAAACTGAAAAAACAAATCACAGAGCTTATGGAAGTGAAGGATAAAGTAGAAAAGATGGAAAAAACAATGGATACCTACAATGATAGATTTAAAGAGACAGAAGATAGAATTAGTGATTTGGAGGATGGAACATCTGAATTCCAAAAAGAAACAGAAACTATCAGGAAAAGAATGGAAAAATTTGAACAGGGTATCAGGGAACTCAAGGACAATATGAACCGCACAAATATACGTGTTGTGGGTGTCCCAGAAGAAGAAGAGAAGGGAAAAAGAGGAGAAAAACTAATGGAAGAAATTATCACTGAAAATTTCCCAACTCTTATGAAAGACCTAAAACTACAGATCCAAGAAGTGCAGCGCACCCCAAAGAGATTAGACACAAATAGGCGTTCTCCAAGACACTTACTAGTTAGAATGTCAGAGGTCAAAGAGAAAGAGAGGATCTTGAAAGCAGCAAGAGAAAAGCAATCCATCACATACAAGGGAAACCCAATAAGACTATGTGTTGATTTCTCAGCAGAAACCATGGAAGCTAGAAGACAGTGGGATGATATATTTAAATTACTAAAAGAGAAAAACTTCCAACCAAGACTCCTATATCCAGCAAAATTGTCCTTCAAAAATGAGGGAGAAATTAAAACATTCTCAGACAAAAAGTCACTGAGAGAATTTGTGACCAAGAGACCAGCTCTGCAAGAAATACTAAAGGGAGCACTAGAGTCAGATATGAAAAGACAGAAGAGAGAGGTATGGAGAAGAGTGTAGAAAGAAGGAAAGTCAGATATGATATATATAATACAAAAGGCAAAATGGTAGAGGAAAATATTATCCAAACAGTAATAACTCTAAATGTTAATGGACTGAATTCCCCAATCAAAAGACATAGACTGGCAGAATGGATTAAAAAACAGGATCCTTCTATATGCTGTCTACAGGAAACACATCTTAGACCCAAAGATAAACATAGGTTGAAAGTGAAAGGTTGGGAAAAGATATTTCATGCAAATAACAACCAGAAAAGAGCAGGAGTGGCTATACTAATAGCCAACAAATTAGACTTCAAATGTAAAACAGTTAAAAGAGACAAAGAAGGATACTATCTACTAATAAAAGGAACAATTCAACAAGAAGACATAACAATCATAAATATTTATGCACCGAACCAGAATGCCCCAAAATACGTGAGGAATACACTGCAATCACTGAAAAGGGAAATAGACACATCTACCATAATAGTTGGAGACTTCAATTCACCACTCTCATCAATGGACAGAACATCTAGACAGAGGATCAATAAAGCAATAGAGAATCTGAATATTACTATAAATGAGCTAGACTTAACAGACATTTATAGGACATTACATCCCACAACAGCAGGATACACCTTTTTCTCAAGTGCTCATGTATCATTCTCAAAGATAGACCATATGCTGGGTCACAAAGCAAGTCTTAACAAATTTAAAAAGATTGAAATCATACACAACACTTTCTCAGATCATAAAGGAATGAAGTTGGAAATCAACAGTATGCGGAGTGCCAGAAAATTCACAAATATGTGGAGGCTCAACAACACACTCTTAAACAACGAGTGGGCCAAAGAAGAAATTGCAAGAGAAATTAGTAAATACCTCGAGGCGAATGAAAATGAAAACACAACATATCAAAACTTATGGGACGCAGCAAAGGCAGTGCTAAGAGGGAAATTTATTGCCCTAAATGCCTATATCAGAAAAGAAGAAAAGGCAAAAATGCAGGAATTAACTGTCCACTTGGAAGAACTGGAGAAAGAACAGCAAACTAATCCCAAAGCAAGCAAAAGGAAAGAAATAACAAAGATTAGAGCAGAAATAAATGAAATTGAAAACATGAAAACAATAGAGAAAATCAATAAGACCAGAAGTTGATTCTATGAGAAAATCAATAAGATTGATGGGCCCTTATCAAGATTGACAAAAAGAAGAAGAGAGAGGATGCAAATAAATAAGATCAGAAATGGAAGAGGAGACATAACTACTGACCTCACAGAAATAAAGGAGGTAATAACAGGATACTATGAACAACTTTACGCTAATAAATAAATGGAATTAAATAACATGCATTTTTCTTTTAAACATGGGCAAGCACCAGGAATCGAACCTGGGTCTCCGGCATGGCAGGGGAGAACTCTGCCTGCTGAGCCACCGCGACCCACCCTGTGCATTCTTTCTTGTCTGGCTTTTTTCTTTTTTCACATAACGTTGGTGAGATTCATCCATGTGTTTGCATGTGGGTATAGCTCTTTAAATTTCCTCACAAGTATAGCGTTCCATTGTGTGACTCTGCCATAATTTATCTATCCATTCAACACTTGATGGACACCTAGGCTATTCCTACTTTTTAGCTCTTATAAGAAGGGCTGCTGCAAATATTCATGTACATGGCAGGGTCCTAGAGATTGCGTCCTGTGCCCGGGGGTGGCGGTGTGAGTTAATGTCTGAGACCTTTTCTCAAGGCATTGATTAAAGAGTGTTCCCTGGAGCAGTCCAAGGATATAAACAGCATTGTCCTTGGTTCTGCAGACTTGAAGCTTAATTCTCTGTTCCTTGCACAAAGCTAAAGACAAAGAATTTGAATCCTCTGGGCTTGTCTTCCCTGAACCCAGTTTGCCCCTGTGTGCATGCTCCTTCCCCAAAAAGCTGTGAAATACAAGGTCTCCTTGTAACACTTTTATACACTGTTTGCTGCAGTTTAATATATGAGACACTGCATCATAGTCTGGAGGTTCAAAATTACCTCGAAGTAATCATTTCCTAGAGGGCTGGTAGTAAACATTCTGTCACACAGCTATAGCTCGTCTCCTGTCATCAATCAGCCCCCAGGGAGATATTAGGGGGATGATACAGAGGAAAAAATTGAGAACCGGGGAGTGCACAAGCTGCAGGTCTGTGCCGAGGGAATCAGGCTTGGTGACCTGTGACAGGCTGGCTTTGTGGGTGGCAGACTCCATCTGCACCAATGAACCCAAGGTTGTGGGTTTAAGCCCTCGGTCCAGGCTCGTGGATTCCTTTAACCTTATCCAAAGCACTCACATATCTCCCCTGCATACTTTGTGTTTGCAAAATAATTTTCAGATATCATCTTTTAATTCTCAGACTGACCCAAGGTAGGCTAACTATATTAGCGTTGTTTCCCAGCTGAGGAAACTAAGGCTTAGGGGTGCTGGGTGTCTTACTTTCCTAGGGCTCCAACACACTGGACATCTTAAGATAACAGAAGTTTAACATCTCATAGTTATGGAGGCTAAAAATCCAAATCCAGGTGTGTTATCCAGGTGTGCTCCCTCTGAAGTTGGGAGGGTTCTGACATTATGCCAATCTACGACATAACTCAATCTCTGCCCGTGGCGTGGCTGTCTTCCCTCTTTGTCTGTCTGTGTCCATATTTCCTCTAAGGACATCAGACACAGTGGATGAGGGCCCCAGCTAATCCAATTTGGCCTCATCTTAACCGCTAACCTCTTCAAAGTTCCTCTTTCCAGATAGGATCGCATGCAGAAGACGGGGCTTAAGACTTGAACATGACTTTTGGGGGAAACACCATTCATTCCACACCACTGGGGGACTTGCCTAGTCACACAGCAGCTCAGTGCGAACTTGGTAGCCCAGTACGTTCTGCCTCCAAAGGCTAAGTGTTAAGTCCCTACTTACTGCTTCTCAGAAATCTCTAGGTCTGCCTGGGTTCCATTAGCGAGAATCCCTCATGAAACTTACAAGGATGCAGTTTTTGTTACCCGTGTACTGATGAAAAAACCGAGGCTCTGAGAAGTGTAGCCGTTCATGGAAGTTCGGTGAGGAGAGGGCATCGCTGAGGTTCCACGTGAGTGCCCTCTGGCCAAACTCCTGCCGTGGGAAGGCCGGGACGGTGCAGGTAAGACATTGCTCACTGCAGAATTTAGGATACACACAGGCTCGTCTGCTCAATCTTATGACTTGCTGAACTTAACCTAAGTCCCCAACAAAGGGTAGATTTGGGTTTGGGAGGCACTAGAGCATATAGACTTTTAGAGGACCTCTTAAAAAATGAAAAATTATTCATAAAAATCAGGTTTGGAGGTAGGAATGCTTTAGAAGGGGTGCAGGCAAGCGAGGGTTCCTGAAACTTATGCATCACGAGCTTCGTGGTGAGTCTTTCTTTTAGGTCCCCAGACTCCCAGGGGGTCCCACCTGGATGCTGAATCTCTAATAGCGAGAAGCCATTTCCTGACACCAGTGGTACAACAGGATGGCTTCTGACTTTGGGGAATTTGAAAGCGAAAGGAAGCATGATGTGGATGATTTGGGGTGTGCAGGGGTCTTGGTGTCATTTTCGGGCCCTACCCAGGACTGGAGCTGCAGAGGGTGGGACGCCACCATCGCACTCTTAAGCCAGTGCCTCTCGGCGTGAGCTGTGCCAAGCTGGGCCAATCTGTGACTGTTTGTTACCATCCAGGGCAAGATAAGCCAGAAATTGAGAACTAGCATTTAGAAATTTTCATAGCAATCCAATACCACAATACACAGTCAGGATGCTGTTTTCGTTGAACAGAGTACAGTGCAGTTCGGAGGTTGCAGGCACTCAGTGCTGGGAAGACTGCAAAGTCCCGCTGCAAAGAGCATGTGTGTATAATTCTGTGGAGGGAGGAAATGAAATTGGGAACAATAACCCAATTTGCCACACTGGAGAACCATTATGATAGGAAAAGCATCTAGCAATGTGTTTGGCCACAGTAGATGCTCAATATACATCCTATATTCTTTTGGAGAGCAGATCCCCACAGCTGCCTCTGATGCTGGGATGTGGGAGCAATCCTTCCTCCATGCCCATTTCCTGGGACAAGCTCACTTTCTACCCTGAAGTTAAGTCAATGTCCAGGGGAAAAAGACAGTGCCATAATGATCCAAGTGCTTTGAGTTCCTAGGAAGAAACATCCCAATGGAAGCCATAAGGAGAGCTATTATCAAGTACTTAAATATCCATTTGCCCATCTCCCACTCACAACATGCTGTAGTTATTTGCACACACACAGTAATATAGGAGCGGAGGGAGAATTCATTAAGGCAAATTGTGAAGATAGCTTTTTAAAAAATCATCTTTCTTTTGCGCAGTGCACAGTTCCCTGTTTAATGAGAACCCAGCAAGTCCATTTTCCTTAAGGGTTTAATAAAAGTATAATTTTAAAAATTAAGACAGATGGGGAAAGTGCCGAGGGAAGCTATTTCCCCCATTAACTTGCACAACAGACCTTCCTGATCCTGCAAGATGGGTAGGGAGAAAAAGACTCTAGGAACTATCAGGAGTGCTTTAAGATTACATAAAACTCTAGTCTGTGTTTATGTGGCCCAGGGATTCCTGCCGAACAGAGAGGAATTAGATTTATCGGTTGAATAATGGAACTGTTGCAAGCTGGCAGTTTAATTAATGCTGATATAGGAGCTTGCCTTCTGTTAGAATTTAGGCTACAGAGCGCTGGAAAAGGGGACATTTACATCTTTAAAAGGTTTTGGATAATACTAGTTGCCTTTGGAGGGGAGAGGAGAATGGTATGTTGGAGGGAAGGAGAATATTGGGGGGGTGGGGGGACTCTGATATCCAGGCAACTGTCAGCTCAACACATGAGGAGTATCAGGGGAAAATTGTATTTTTTATTAATTTCCACTGGGAACCTGGTGTTGTTATCATCATCTGCAAACAGATCAGGAAACCGAGGCACAGAACACACAAGGGAAATGACAGAGTTGGGTTTGAATCCTGTGCCTATGTTCTGAAACCCCATAGTACCCACCATTGGGACAAATGGGCCAACTGAGGCTCAGAGAAGTGAGTAAAATTCCCACAGCTGAATAGCAAGTGAGTGCAGAGTACAGAGCAGATTTCTTTTCTAGCAACTTTCACCACTACATCTCTGGCATTTAATATGGGGATAATGACTTGTTTTAATATTAGTTTGCATAACCCTCATTAAGGAAGGCAAATATGCTTCCCTCCTTATCTCCAAATGATAAGCAGAGCTCCCACAGATACTGGGCCCCCTGTGTTGCAGGCACTCTACTGAGAGCTGTCTGTTCAGTATTTCATTGAATCCTCATAATAACTGCTAAGAAGAAAGTATGCTATAACCTCCATTGTATAGATAAGGCATCTGAAGCTCAGAGAGGTGGAATGACTAGCCCAAGATCACACAGCAAAAAGTGGTTGAGACAAGGTCCCGACGCAGGTCTGTCTGAAACTCCCAAGACTTTGCACAGAACCCCAAGGCTAGATGGAAACAGAATCTGGATTTCCTCCACTTGCTTTACCAATGTCTCAAACTGCTTCCATCTGTGATAATTGAAGTTGACTGATGCAATTCAACCTATCACATCTGGGAGTTATTTTTGGCGAGATCCTGTGTAAACTTCTCCAAGGAGGAAGAAGTCTGCTTTCTTCCTGCATTCTCCACTTGGCATCTTGCTTCAAGGTCTCCTTGTTATATCAGAACTTGCTGAGATGGTAGGGTTCCTGAGCATGGAGTGAGTGGGTCATCAATTTGAAAAACACTCTATTATTTGCCCTTTTTTTGATGGACATTAAGTAACCCTCAAGAGATCCAGATTCCTTTCTGACCAGGAAAATGTCTTTGATTTCCCACTATGTCAATTCAAAAATTGTGGAAAAAAATTTTTTGTTTCTTTCCCATGTCATCAAAGATACTTGAAATAATGGATGGAAGTCAAGCCCTAGATAATGTCCTGAGAAAGAAGAGAATGATTCCTAAATTCATGTTCACATTATCTAAGTCAGTGACTAGTCTTAAGTAAGTTGCTTTCTAACTTGACCAAAGATTTAAATAAGTGGGTGTTCTAGTTTGCTAGCTGCCGGAATGCAACACACCAGAGACGGATTGGCTTTTAATAAAAGGGGATTTATTTTGTTGGTTCTTCAGAGGAAAGGCAGCTAACTTTCCACTGAGGCTCTTTTCTTACATGGAAGGCACAGGATGGTCTCTGCTGGTCTTCTCTCCAGGTCCCTGGGTTCCAACAACCTTCCCCGGGGTGACTTCTCCAAAGGCCTGGGCTGAGCTGCAAGTGCTGAGATGAGGAATGCCGAGCTGCTTTGCTGTGCAACATTGCACTCTCTCATTTAAGCACCAGCCAATTAAGTCAAACGCCACTCATTGCAGCAGACACGCCTCCTAGCCAACTGCAGATGTAATTAGCAACAGATGAGATTCACCTACCATTGGCTCATGTCCACAGCAACAGAACTAGGTGCTTTCACCTGGCCAAGTTGACAACTGAATCTAACTACCACATGTCCACCTCTTGTCAACTTGGCAGCTACTCACATCACCTTAAACAGGTGCAAAATATTCTCTTCTGGCTGTGGACCTGTGAATCTCAAAATAAGTTGTCTAGTGCCAAGATGCAAAGGAGGATAGTCACAGGATATAGATTGTCATTTCCATAGGGAGAAATTGGAAGGAAGATCTGCAGGCAAACACCACTGGATTTCCAAGTCTGAAAGTCATTTATCCTTCGGCTGTAGAAAGCAGCAGTCCCACACCTTCCAAGGGCCTATGCAGTGGCCCGCCTCTTTCCAAATCAACCTCGGGGAACATCGAGGAGACCACCTCTGGGCTCCACTCTCTCCAGGCATCAGGGCCACCCCTGGGCTCTCTGCCATTTCTGGGGCACACGCTCAACCCCTCCACATGGTGGCAGCCAGGCTCTCCCAGTCCCCCAAGGAGCGTGCTACGCCTTTTCCAAGGCCCGAGGCTGCACAACTATTCCACTGCAATGAGAGGGGAGACTCATCCTCGCCCTTCAGGGTAAACTCACCCTCTCCACACATACAGGTGGGTCCACTCTCCTGGCCGAGGTTTCTTGGCTTCAGACCCGAACTTCCACAGTTCTCACTCTGCAAACTCCAATCTCTCCCTTTTGTGCCCTCCTTTGTCAAGATTGGCGGTGGTTTCATTTACACCAACAGTCTCTTCAAGCCCTCCAGGACTTCTCCATCAATCTCTTCACAGTTCCTCCAAAGTCTTCCCCTTAGCCATCCAAAACACCGTTCAAACAGATCTGGCATTTGCAAACCGCAGCAGCACCCCACTCTCCGGTACCAACTCTGTTCTAGTTTGCTAGCTGCCGGAATGCAACACACCAGAGACGGATTGGCTTTTAATAAAAGGGGATTTATTTTGTTGGTTCTTCAGAGGAAAGGCAGCTAACTTTCCACTGAGGCTCTTTTCTTACATGGAAGGCACAGGATGGTCTCTGCTGGTCTTCTCTCCAGGTCCCTGGGTTCCAACAACCTTCCCCGGGGTGACTTCTCCAAAGGCCTGGGCTGAGCTGCAAGTGCTGAGATGAGGAATGCCGAGCTGCTTTGCTGTGCAACATTGCACTCTCTCATTTAAGCACCAGCCAATTAAGTCAAACGCCACTCATTGCAGCAGACACGCCTCCTAGCCAACTGCAGATGTAATTAGCAACAGATGAGATTCACCTACCATTGGCTCATGTCCACAGCAACAGAACTAGGTGCTTTCACCTGGCCAAGTTGACAACTGAATCTAACTACCACAGTGGGCATGCTTTACTTTTGCAAAGATATTTGGATTTTTCATTTAAGAACAGCAGCAGTGACTTGGCAGCACAGAGACCTCTGCTCCCCACATCTTCATCCACACACACATCGCTAGAGGATCATGGCGCAATTGCCTGTTCAGACCAGATGTGGTCTTAAAATCCTATCCAGTAGAGGGCTCCAAACAGCCAGTGCCATTGATCAGAATTGGATTGGAAGGTACAATCTATTTGCCAAGCTTGGCTGGATGATCTTTTACATCCCTCTTGAGTCCAGGACACCAGTTTTTCCTAGCAGACCGGCTCAGATACAGACCAAGCTGGATTGCATTAAGATGCTAATCAAGTCATCTGAAAGGGAAACAAATGGGACTCCAATTCTTAAATAACTGGAAGTGAAGGCTTAAGCATGACTTGTCAAAGGTCACACAGCAAGTAAATGAGGGTGGGAGTTGAACAGATTTGGGTGTCCTGGCTACAGCGCTTCCTAATTTAGTGATCTTGGGCATGTCTCTTCAACTACCTGAACCTCGGTTTCCTCACCTGTAAAATGGGAACAGAATGCTACTCACTCATTGAGCTATGGTGAGGATTAAATGACAGTAATTCATATAAAATGCCCAGGCAAGGGCCTGCTAGGAAGCAACTAATAGCTGCTAGCCGTTATTTTTCCAGTTTTATTAAAATCGCATCGTATTCATAGGTAATGTTTTGCTATTCTGGTGCTGACTATCGAGATGGAATGGACACTGAATTTGTCAGCAGACCAAATTGAATTAAGCTCCTGTCCTGGCCATTCAATTCAGGTTTGAACATTAAAAAACTACTGAACAACTTGGAATCTCAGGTAGCACATGAGATTTTGTTGGTTTGTCCAGAGTTATCCCCCGATGAATCCCAGAATGATTTTATCAGTGATTGGAAAAGTATTTGCAAACCCCCTTCGGGGAATGGTGAGAGTGGGGAGAAATTCAACTTCCCCAAGTTGAATTTTTGATATTCTCACAAGCAGTGTGGAGAACCAAAGCTATAGGCTCAGCCCCCAGTCTTGGGGTTTGTTCACATGAAACTCAACCCCACAAAGGATAGGTCAAGTCTACTTAAAATTTAGGCCTAAGAGTCACCCCCAAGAGAGCCTCTTTTGTTGCTCAGATGTGGTCTCTCTCCAACCAATATGACGAGCAGTCTCACCACCCTCCCCCTCTCTGTGTGGGACATGACTCCCAGGGGTGTGGACCTTCCTGGCAATATGGGACAAAGATCCTAGAATGAGCTGAGACTCAGCATCAAAGGACTGAGAAAAACCCTAGAATGAGCTGAGAATTAACATCAAGGGATTGAGAGAACCTACTTGACCAAAAGGAGGCAGAGTAAAATGAGACAAAGTGTCAATGGCTGAGAGATTCCAAACAGAGTCGAGAGGTTATCTTGGAGGTTATTCTTATGCATTAAGTAGATAGCACCTTGTTGTTCAAGATGTGGTGGAGAGGCTGGAGGGAATTGCCTGAAAATGTAGAGCTGTGTTCCAGTAGCCATGTTTCTTGATGATGATTGAACAATGATATAGCTTTCACAGTGAAACTTTGTGAATGTGAAAACCTTATGTCTGATGCTCCTTTTACCGACTATATCAACAGAAGAGTAGAACATGGAATAAAAATAAATAATAGGGGGAACAAATGTTAAAATAAATTCAGTTTGAAATAGTGGTAAATGAAAGTGAGGGGTAAGGGATATGGTACGTATAGTTTTTTTTTTCTCTATTATCATTTTATTTTTCTGTTGTCTTTTTATTTCTTTTTTTAAATCGATGCAAATGTACTAAGAAATGATGAATATGCAACTATGTGATGATATTAAGAATTACTGATTGTATATGTAGAATGGAATGATATCTAATGTTTTGTGTTAATTTTTTTTAATTAATAAAAAAAGTTAAAAAAACAGAACTACTGAACATCCTAGATTGCATAGTAGGAATAGTAATAAGATTAATAAGATTATTACTAAATAACAATCAAAGTTAAATAAAGCTAGTATACATAGTGCTTTATCACATTATCACACGTTAAAAGATAACTTAAATTTATTTTTTCTCCTTTTATTTTTTCTCCTTTTATTTTTTTAAAGAAACTAACAGTGCTATCCTGTTGAGATATTGATCAAATAATAATAATAATAGTAGTAGTAGTAGCAATGATTATGGCTTCCATTTCTGAGTGCTTGCTATGTCCCAGGCCCTTTTCATTAATTCTTGATGAATAAAGATAAAAATAAGTATAAGAGTAAGAAAAAAGTAGGGCGCATGGGTAGTTTAGTTGGTTAGAATGCTTGCCTTCCATGCAGGAGACCCTGGTTTGATTCCTGGACCATGCACCCAAAAAAAAGAGAAAAAAATAATTATATAGTGCTTATCATGTGCCAGACATTGTTCAAAGTTCCTTATGATATTAACTAATTTCATGCTTACAGCTACCTTGCAAAGTACTATATTTAACACTGCTGTTTTACAAAGGAGGAAACAGAGGCTCTGAGTTTGTAAGCAACTTCCCTGAGATCACTCAGCAAGTTTTGGGCACAGCTTAGATTTGAACCCACATCTGTTTGACTTGGATGTACTGCTTAACTGCCACGTTACATGGCTTCCTACGGAGCGAAGTGGCTATGAAACCACACAGGGAACTGATGGAGAGGATTATGAACACACCTGCAAACTGAAGCACATTACACTGAATCCCTGTGGAAATCCCCCTGTGACAAAAACATGTCCAGACTTGCCTAATTCCCTCGATTTCATACAGTGCAAGCCTTACCAAGTCTACAGCAGAGGTATTTGGAGAGCCCCTTGGAGAGGTTTGATTTCTCTAATCTTCCAGGCACAAGGAGAGTTTGGGAGACATGAAAGGCAGCAGTTATTCATTTCATCGAATAGATAACGCCAAGCCATTTAGAGGGAGCAGTGGCAGGAAGATGAAAAAGCTATTAATACAGTTGGAAGCTCATTTCTTACAGAGTGGTCAGCAGCAGCCAGAGAGGACAAAAAAAAATGAGAAAATACTGCAATGGGGCACTCCTCACAACACAAATTATTCAGGAGATATTAAAGTGCATTGTTCACCATCGTAAACATTTTTTTATGTTTATGAGATCTGTTCAAAGGCATCATGATGGATGAAGCCCAATGACATTTATAGGGGTGTGTGCATGTGTGCATGTGTGGGTGTGGGGAGACTCTCATCTCTTTGTTCTGATATCCTTTGTAAATCATTTCTTCTAGCTGATGCACTCCACAATTTTTGGGCCCAGCTTATCTAAGGCAAAACGGAGTCCGTGTGTCTCTAGTTCCCTGGGTAATTTTACTATTCTTGCTATGTGCTGTGCTACAGATGGGAGGCTGGTTGCTGATCAGAGGTTGATGGATGGGGACGAAAGAAAATGCTCTAATTCTGGGAAGAGGAAAACCAGGAAGAGTACAGGGAGGAGAAGGACCTGGCAGCATTTCCTGGCATGTGTTGCTTGAGAACGGTGTATATCCACCCAAACAGGGGCCCATAGAGATCAATGTGAAGATGAAGATGGCAGAGTGAGATGCTCCAGAATCCTGTACCTCCACAGAAGACTTAAACAACAAGCAAAATCTAGCACAGCCATTTTCTCAGAGCTCCAGAAAGCAGTTAAAGGGTTGCACTGACAGGACCAGTGCCAAATCAAGAAAAAAAACTTTAAAATGGTAGGAAAAGCTTGTGATGTCCTTATTGGCCCTTTACCTATCCCCTCCCTGGCTCAGTGCAGAGCTGGCCTGCACTCCTAGTGTGGATACCCAGTCTAGTTCTGGAGAGTGCAAAGTAACACTTTTGTACGTATTAAGCTGCAGATATGTCTGTGCCAGTCTGTATGATGGCGGTCTGAAGGTCTGAACCAGGATACTTGTTTCAGGCTTATCATTTTGGACCTTGCCCTACAAGAAGAAGTGGCTCACAGGGCAGCCAATATGCTATCTCAAATCACTGCATCCTGGGGCAAAGGTTTGCCAGCTGTGGAAAGTACGATACAGTAGCTGGGACTTAGAGGACAGAATTTCCTAAGAGGAGAGGGACATTTGGATTCATGTAAAGGGATAATTCCAAGGGCCATTTGGGTATTCCTAGGACAAGGTGTACAGTCAGAAAAGATTAAGAAGGATGTCCTTCAAACTCAGTGTAAGGAAGGCTAAGCTCTGAAGGAAAACACTCACTTAAGCTAATCTGCAAAGACTGGGAAAGGTGGCTTTTTACCCCCTTTTTTCCTGCTTGCTCCTGGCATTCGAGGAAACCTCTGTCATAACACTAGCTGGATACAAGCTTAAAGGACAGATATTTCAATAACTAAATTCCAGAGATAACACATTCAAATGTCAAATGTCTAAGGTACAATAAAATAGTACAAGATGCACAAGGAAATAGGAAATGATGACCCATGTGAAGGAGCCGAATAAAACATTACAAATCATCAGTGAGGAGTACCACACTTTGGGTATGCCAGAAAAGACTTAAAAAAAAATTTGTTCTAAATATGCTCAAAGGAAAACACAAAGATCTGAAGGCAAGCAACAGATGGACAAAAAGAGAAATCATATAAAAGAACCTAGCAGAGCAGAAGACCACGGTAACAAATAAAAACTTCCCTGGACAGGTTCAACAACAGATCAGAGTGGGTGGAAGAAAGAATCAGTGACCTCGAAGATAACAAAATTGAAATTATTCAGTCTGAGAAGAGGAAAGAAAAAAGAATGGAGGGAAGTAAGCAGAAACTGGAGACTCGTAAGGTACCATCAAGGGTACCAAGATATGCATTATGGAAGTCTCAAAAAGAAAAGAAGGGGAGAAGGGCAGAATGAATATTTGAAGAAATAATGGCTGAAAATTTCCAAAATGTAATAAAAGGTTTGAATATACATATCCAAGAAGCTTGAAAAACTCCAACCAGGTAAGCCTAAATAGACCCACCTCAAGATACATTATAATCAAACTGTCAAATACCAAAGACAAAAACAGAATGCTGAAAGGTGCAAGAAGGAAGCAACACCTCACAAACAAGGGAGCCTCAATAAGATTAAGTGTTGACTAATCATCAAAATCTATGGAAGTAAGAAGGCAGTGGGATGACATATTTAAAGTGCTGAAAGGAAAAGTTGCCAGCAAAGAATTTTATATTTAAAAAAAACTGTTTATTAAAAGTGAAGGAGATTCTATTCCTGGAGCCTGCCCATGCCAAAAGAAAAGAAAAAAATGACAAAGAGATAAACAAAAGCTGAGGGAATTTCTCCCCACTAGACCAGTCCTACCAGAAATGTTAAAGGAAGATCTTCACATTGAAGGATAGGACACTAGACAGTAGATAAAATCTGCATGAAGAAAAAAGATCGGTGAAGGTAATATATATATATAAAATATATATTTTATATACTAAAAATATAAATGCCAGTGTTACTATATTTTTGGTTTGTGACTCTATTTTTTACTTCTTATAGGATCTAAAATACAAATGCATAGAAAGTAATGATAAATCCAAACTTTGGGATGTATATATTTAAATATATAATTTTTGAGAATAACAACATAAAGCTGGGGGAACAGAGGGGTATAGAATGTAACTTTTGTAGGCTATTTAAGTTAAGTTAGTATCAAATCAAACAAGATTATTATGTATGTATGATGATAAATTTATACCCCAAGGTATCTACAATAAAAATCTTGGGAAAATATGTGCAAAAAGAAATAAGGTATTCTAAAAGGCTCACTACAACATAGCAACTAAATACAAAAATGGGCAATAATGGAAGAATCAAGAGACAAATAGGCTTAGAAAAACTTAAGAGTAAAATGGCAGGTGCTAGTCCTGCAGTATTAGTAGTTATTTGAAATGTAAATGGGTTTAATTATCCAGTCAAAGGGTGGAAATTGGCAGAATGAATACTAAAAAATATGACCCAACAATATGCTGTTACAAGAGACTCACCATAAATTCCAAGACACAAGTACGTTAAAAAAAAAACTCAAAAAATATTACAAGGACAAAAAAAGGACACTGTATATTTATAGACAGGTCAATTTATTGAGAAGATATAACAGTTTTAAATATATATGAAGCTAACGACAGAGTTCTTAAATATATGAAACAGACATTGACAGAGTTGAAGGGAGAGAGAAATAGACAATTCTATATCAATAGTAGGCTACTTAAATATAGCGCTTTTAATAGTGATGGAACAGCTAGACAGGAGATCAATAAGGAAATAGAGGACTTGAACAATACTATAAATCAACTAAACCTAAAAGACATATAAAGAACAGTTCATTCAACAAAATAGCAGAATGTGCAGTCTTCTTAAGTACACATAGATTATTCTCTAGAAAAGATCATATAGATCACAAAACAAGTCTCAGTAGGTATGAAAAGATTAAAATCATTCAAAGTATCTTCTTTTACCACAATGGAATGGAACTGCATAACAGTAACAGAGGGATAAATGGAAAGTTCACAAATATGTGGAAATTAAACAATACATCCTTAATCAACCAATGGGTAAAAGAAGAAATCACAAGGGAAATTGGAAAATATCTTGAGCAAGTGAAACACACAACATACCAAAACTTATGGGATGCATTGGAAGTAGTGCTCAGAAGGAAATTTATAGCCATAAATGCTTACACTAAAAAAGAATGTCTCAGGTCAGTGTCCTAACCTCACCCGGAGGAATTAGAAAAAGAGCAAACCAAACCCAAAGTGGGCATAGAAGGAAATAGTAAAGAATAGAGTGAAGATAAAATGGACAAGAGAATAAGGTGTGAGATCTTATTGGTTTATCTAGGTTAGTGTGATGCCCCAATATATCCTAGAGTAAGTTGAGCAGTGAATAAAGAAGTATTTGGCAAAGTCCCCTTTGGGAACTGGGGAGAAAGGATGAAATATTAAATTTCCCCATTTGGAGAACTCCTGATATTCCCACAAGCAGTAGGGACAACCAAATCAATAGGCTGAGCCCTCAATCTTGGGCTTCACCCCTATGAAACTTATTCCTGCAAAGGATAGGCTAAGCCTACTTACAATTATGTCTAAGAGTCACTCTCAGAGAACCTCTTTTGTTGCTCAGATGTGGCCTCTCTCTCTCTAAGCCAACTCAGCAGGGGAGCTCACTGCACTCCCCCATACATGAGACATGACTTCCAGAGGTGTAAATCTCCCAGGCAATGTAAATCCCATGATGCCAGGTCTCAGCTCCCAGGATGAGCTGAGACCTGGCATCATGGGATTGAGAAAGCCTTCTTGACTGAAAGGGGGAAGAGAGAAATGAAACAAAATAAAGTTTCAGTGGTTGAGAGAATTCAAACAGAGTTGAGAGTTTATCGTGGAGGTTATTCTTATGTACTATATAGATGTCCCTTTTCTGTTTATGGTGTATTGGAGTGGCTGGAGGGAAGTATCTGAAATGATTGAGCTATTTAAATGGCCTTTATTGAAGATGATTGCATAATGATATAGTTTACAATGTGACTGTGTGATTGTGAAACCTTGTGTCTGGTGCTCCTTTTATCCAGGATATGGACAAATGAATAAAAAATTACAGATAAAAAATAAATAAATAGGGGGATAAGGGGTAAAATAAATTGGGTAGATTGTAACACTGCTGGTTAATGAGAGGGAGCGGTAAGGGGTATGGCATGTAAGACTTTTTTTTTCTTTTTACTTCTTTTTCTAGAGTGCTGCGAATGTTCTAAGAATGATCATAGTTATGAATACACAGCTATGTGATGATATTGTGAACCATTGATCACCACATATGGAATGCATGTGTGTGAAGATTTGTCAATAAAAATATATTTTAAATGGAATACAGAATAGAGAAACAATAGAGAAAATCAATGAAACCAAAAGTTCAGTCTTTGGAAAGATCAATAAAGTTGGCAACCTTTAACTAGACTGACAGCAGAAAAAAGAGCGAGGACACAGATAACAAAAATCAGAGAGGGGAAACATTACTACTTACCTTACAGAAATAAAAAAGGATTATAAAAGAATACTTCTGAACATAATGCCAAAAAATTAGATAACCTAAATCGAATGAGCAAATTCCTAGAAACAAGGAAATTACCTAAACTAACTCAAGATGAATTAGAAGAGCTGAACATATCAACAAGAGACTGATACTGTTTCTAACACCATCTGACAAAGAAAGGTCCAGGACCAGGTAGCTTCATGGATTAATTCTAACAAACATTCAAAGAAGAATCAACATCAATCCCTCTCAAAATCTTCCAAAAAATTGAAAAGGAGGGAACACTTCCTAATTGCTTCTAAAAGGCCAGCATTACCCTAATACCAAAGCCAGATAAAGCTATTACAAAGAACAGTATAGGCCATTATACCCTATGAATATAAATACAAAAATCTTCAACAATTGAAGTGTTTTATACATACAAAAATCGGTGGTGTTTTCATACACTGTCAACTGTATTGACAACTGACTCAAACAGCTATAAAATGATTGCATGCCATGATCAAGTGGGATTCATCACAGAAATGCAAGGGTGGTTCAATATAAGAAAAATATTCAATGTAATGCACTGCATTAATAGAAGGAAGAAAAAAACTACACGACCATCTCAATTGACAAAAAAAAAGGCATTTGATAAAACCCAGGACCTTTCTTGATAAAACATTCAGGAAAAATAGGAATAGAAGGGAACTTCTTCAACCCATAGCTAGCATCATACCCAAGAGTGAAAGACTGAAAGCTTGCCCCCTAAGATCAGGGAAAAAAGACAAAGATGTCCACTTTCACCCCTCCTATTCAACCTTGTACTAGAAGTGCTAACCATAGCAATTGGGCAAGAAAAAAACCATCTAAATTGGAAAGGGATAAGTAAAACCTAATCCTTTATGATGGTTAGGTTCTGGTGTCAGCATAGCCAAATGATTATGCCCAGTTGTTTGGTCATGCAAGCACTGGCCTGACCATTGCTGCAAGAACATTTTGTGGCTGGTTGATAACCTGGAACACTGGTGTATTAAGTCCTCAGTCAGTTGATTGCATGTGTGGCTGATTACATCTGTGATCAACTAAGACGTGTCTCCTACAACAAGATAGTCCAATCAATTGAAGGCTTTTAAGGAAGAAGAGAGACTCTTTCACTGCTTCTTCAGCCAGTGAGCCTCTCCTGTAGAGTTCATCCAGACCCTTCCTCAGATCTGCCAGCTTCACAGCCTGCCGTACAGTTTTTGGATCCTGCCATTCTCACGGTTGCATGAGACACCTTTACAAATCTCGTATTTACAGCTCTCTTCTATTGATTCTGTTTCTCTAGAGAACCACACCCTTTTTGTAGATGTCATGGTCTTATATCTAGAAAACGCCATTGACTCTCCAAGAACGCTAATAAATCAACTCAGCAAGGTGGCAGAATACAAGACAAACATACAAAAATCAGTGATGTTTTTATACACTGTCAATGAACAATCCAAAAAGGAAGTCAAGAAAATAATTTCATTTACAGTAACAACTAAATAAAATATCTAGTAATAAATTTAACCTAGATGTAAAGAATTTGTACACAAAAAACTACAAAGTATTACTGAAAGAAATTAACGAAGGCCTAGATAAATGGAGAGAGATTTAATGTTTATGGGTTGGAAGACAATATTGTTGTTAGTACTATCCAAAGTGATTTAAGATTCAACACAATCCAACTCAAAATTCAAGAGAATTTTTTTGGGAAATGGGAAAGTTAATCATCAAATTCTGATGGGAGGGTAAGGAATCTCAAATAACCAAAAACATCTTTAAAAAGAACAACAAAGCTTGAGGACTCACATTCTCAATTTCAAAACTTTTATTACAAATCTACAATAGTCAAAACAGTGTGGTATGGGCACAAGGACATCCATACAGACCAATGGAATAGAACTGAGAGTTCAGAAATAAACCCTTATATCTATGGCTAGTTGATTTTTGTTAGGAGTGCCGTGTCCACTCAATAGGGAAAAAATAGTCTCTTCAACAAATGGTGCTGGAAAACTGGATACACAGGCAAAAGAACAAAAATGGACACCTACCACCACCATATGCAAAAATTAACTCAAGATTAATGAAACAATATGTAGTGGATCCTGAACTGGCTCTAATAATATAGGAGAAAATGACCAAAAGGACATCACTGGGACAATTTAAAACATTGGACTATAGACTGTAAGCCTTATATCGATATTAAATTCCTTAATCTGGATAACTGTACTTAATGTGGTTGAATGAGTGCACCTGGAAGCATTTATGTGTTCAAGGATTCGGGTGTTCAAGGGGTCTGATGCGTGCAACCTACTCTCAACTGTTTAGAAAATAGAAGAGATTAGATAAATAGATAGACGAACAGACAGACATAGAACCTATGGCAAAATGTTAGAAGTTCATAAATCTGGGTATCTAGGTAGGGGATATGTTGCTGATCTCCACATTCGTTTTATATTATTTCTGCAACTATTCGTAAGTTTGAAATTTGAGATTATTTCAAAATAATAAGCTAAAGAAAAGAGGTTCACGTGGGACAGAATTTGGGGGGCTCCTTGCACCTCTGACCCTTTTGGGAGCATCTCAATGGATGGGGTTGTGTGCAGGGTGTGTGATTCTTGAGGCATCTCTCATATGCCTTAGGTCCTCTTTCCCCAGTCGTCCCTAGAAAATGCTTCCAGGAATACACCTTGCAAGTGATAAAATTAGGCAAATGTGTTAAGCATTGTAACCCAGCCATGGTGTCATCTACACACACAGTTATTAGCTCAGTTATTTTGGATGCAATGACTTCTCAATTAGGTAAACTGAGCAAATGAGATGATCTGTTTGTTTGACAGATTTCTCCCCCTGAATTGGTTCCTTGTTTGATCTGGGACTCATGCACATAACCATTTCAACTACTAGGAACGAATGCATTACCGAGGCTATTAATCAGTTCTGTAGAATAGTTTAAAAACACGAGTTTAGGCATCAGAACTAGGGTTACATTTGGCCACCTTACGGTTCTAGCTGTGTGACTTTGGAAAAATCACTGAACCTCCTTCTTTGTCAGTAAAATGGGGGCAATTATAATTTAGCCTATTTTATTGAGGTATGGAGATCAATTGAAATAATGCAGATTGAAAAGCTTAGCATGGACTGGCACACAGTGAGTTCTCAGTAAGTGTTGATTATTAGTATTAGTATTGTGTATTAGTATTATAGTATTTTTCTTCCAGCTTCAAAGAATGCTGGAGGAAAGTTTGACCCTTTGCAAAATCAACTAAAGGAGCGAACGCATCCATTGAAGATAAATGAGGGTCTTTCTGGGTGGGTTTTATGGTGATTAATAACACAACAGCCCCTGGTTGTTGGGGTCTGTTTATTACATAACCTGTAGTATTATATAACCTTACATACTGGTTGACAAATACTCTAGAAAGGTATTTGAGCTGAAGGACCCGGGACTCTGCAGCTTCTTCTGTGCCAATGTGATGCACAGCCACCTGGGTTCTCATCCTTTATGGCCAAAATGGTCATTAGGGTATTGGATGTTGAGTCTGATGTCCAGGGCCCTCATGATGCTGCTAGACCAACCCGCTGTTCTGCTCCATATTCTGCACCCTTTGTAAGGTGGTATAAACCTGTGCTTGGTAAGCTCATTGTGACTCATGGATTTCAGTGACAGTCCAAACCTGAAACCCTGTCAGTGGCCTAGAAATTCCTGGACTTGGATCAGCTTCACTTCAGTTCTGCTCCTCAGGGGAAATACTGGGCCAGGATTCAAATCTGCAGTTAGTTATGAAGTGTCCCTTGTCCAGCATTTAGCTGTCTGTGGGCTCTCACTGCAGGAGGATGCGTAGGGGCACCTGTCGTAAACTGCAAATAAAGCATGAGTTCCTTGAAGTCAGAGAAAGTATAATTCATGCCTGAGTCCCTCCCCCAGTATTTGATAAAATGCTGTAAATATGCACATTTTTGTATGGATGAAACATAGGTCATAAGTTGAAGAGACGAAGAAATAAAATCTATACTGGAGTGATGGTGTCATATAGTAAAGGGAGTTTGGATTTTAAGGGCAGTGGAGAGTCGTGGAAGGTTTTTGAGTGGGGAAATACTAAGAACCATACTATATTTATAATAAAGATATAATGACAATGACAATGGCACTTGGACCTCTCACTTTGTAATAAGAGCAGTGCTAAGTTCTTTACACCCATCATGACACTTGGTCTTCACACTAACCCCATGACCCAGAATATTGGATAATTGGCTGTGTGCCTGATGGATTGCAAGGCAAAATGATTGGAGTCATTTGAAACTTGATATCCTTAATTAGGGAAAGACAGTAAGAATGGAGTTGATGAGACCCCAAGCATGCAGCCTATACTTGTCAGTTTTACTGGTCAGCCATGCATCTCTCCTTGGTTTAGTAAAAGTTCAAACAAACCAATTTAATCCCTTGGGTCACAATAGCTGAAATAGTCATGCTGGTATAGAAGGAACTTTATCAGGTTTAAAGGGGATGGTGGGACTTATTGGTATCTGTGTCATAATGTCCTTGGAAAGGACATTTTAAGAAGTGTGTATGGCCCAGGCTTTGCCTCCGTGATGCACAAAGTAGCTTATTTGGAACCATCTCCTCCCAGTTAGATACTGTGCTCTTTTGACTTGCAATTTCCCTTTCTATTCAGTGAACACTTCCTATGAGACTACACCGAGACTTCTGGTTGGCCACTGAGTATATTGTTTCTCTTCCCAAATTCCAGTTCTACATGCCACCACCATTTTCTCATATACTTAAGTCACAAACCACTATCATCCTAGCAGCCATCTCTATGCAGTCCTACCGGTCACCAAGAATGCCGATACGAATTCCCTAAGAGCTCTTCCATCGGTTACCCCTCTTCTCTCCATCCCCACTGCCCCCCACCATCCAGGGCACCATTATTGTTCATTCCAAGGACTGTAGCAGCCTCCTAAATTGGTCTCCTTGCCCGTAGCCTTTGCCTTTCCAACCTACGCTGTAGCTGGAATGCTGATTTTCGGATTCGAATCTGGCATGCAACATCTTTGCTTCAAAACTCAACCCCCACATCCTGGCATTCAAGATTTGTTATTACCTGATCCATTTCTAGCTCCCTATCCTCAAATTTTGTCTCTCCCTGCACACTCCAGCAGGGCCACTGCTTTGTGCAGCTACCCCAAAACACCATGTTCTCAGGCAATTCTAACAAAACCCTAGTAGGTGACTCCATTTCTCTTTAGACTCTGACCTACCTCCCCCTTCATTTTTTTGTGCCTCCTTCAGCATGTGAGGGTGGTAAATGAGAGTTGTATTTCTCTGGGAGGTTCCTCAAGAGGTGTTAGCTGCAGTTCTGGCTGAAATTGATGAACTTTCCAATGATGAGGTTTCTGGGGGTATTTATTGACATATAAATCAAAATCCAATTTATGTTGAGGAAAATCCCAGCTGGTTTACATGGCAGATAATGAAACAGTGTTTCTTCCTTGTGCACAGCCGTTCGTGCAGTGTGAAATGATTTTGCCTTCCATAAGGAGGCTTGGGCTTTTGACTTCTATTGGCATTTTTCTGGGGTGAGCCTGGCACTTGGCTGCTGATTTTAGTTTGAGCCCTTCCATGTGCATGGTATTCTGAGGTTGTCAATTTATGGCACCGGGTTAAGTGAGAGGAGGAAGGTGCCTAAAATGTATTGAGTGCCTACTGTGTGCTGGATAGATCTCTACAATGTCTCATTTAATCCTCACAGCAGTCTGTGGATACTTGCCATCAGTATCAATAGCCTTGCTCTTAACCACACGACTGTCTTTTCATTCTCTTCCTTTTCCCCTCCAAATTAGGAAACCCTTGGCTGAGAGGGTGAATTTGTTATCTATTGCTATACAACAATTTGCTACAAACTTAACAGTTTACAGCAATTCATTCCCTCACAGTTTCATGGGTCATGAATCTTGGTCATCTGAGCACAGATTCACTGGGCTGCAGCTGAGGTGTTGGCCAGGGCTGTGGTCTCAGCTGAGGCTCGACTGGGGAAGGAATTGCTTCCAAGCTCATGTGGGTGCTGGCAGTAGTCCATTGTTAGTGGGCTGGTGAGCTGAGGAGCTCAGGTTCTTGCTGCCTGTTGGCCAGAGGCCACCCTCGGTTTCTTACCACATAGGCCTTCTGAACAAGGCCACTTCTTCTTCAAAGTCAGGCAGAGGGAGTCTGCAAGCAAGACAGAGTCTATAATCTTATGTACTATTATCCCAAAAGCTATAATATATCTTCTTTAAAAATGTGTTTCATTTACATACATTCCATATGCACTCAACATATACTCTCCCTTCACCCCTACTCCCATCCCTTGGTAGCCTCTAATATTATTTCTGTCTCTACAGATTTGCTATTTCTAGACACCTCTTATAAGAAATATTATGCAATATCCTTCCTTAATGTGTTTTGCTTATCTCACTAAGCATAACGTTTTCAAGCTTCTTCCATGCTGCAGCATGTCTCAGTACTTCATTCTTTCTTACTGCTGAGTAATTTCCATTTTGCGTTTTAGATGTATGTAGATGTATATATACATATGTACCATGTGCCATTTTGAATCTGTTATATACCCCCAAAAAGACATGTCCTTTTTCTTGATCCAATCTTTGAGGACAGCCATGTTTCTTTTAATTCTGATTCAATGTTGTGGGGTAGAAACTTTCATTGAATTGTTTCCATGGAGGTGTGATACACCCAATGTGGGTGTGACCTTTTGATTAGATGGAGATGTGACTCTGCCTATTCAAGGTGGGTCTTAATTTAGTTTACTGGAGTCCTTTAAAAGAAGGAACATTTTGGAGAAAGCTCAGAGCTGATACAGTTGCTTGAGAGCTGACAGAGCATAGACATTTGGAGATGCTTGGTGTGCGACAGAGAGAGAGTAGATGCCTAGACATGGACTTTCGGAGATGCAGAGCCCAGCAGAAATGGTCATGTGCCTCCCATGAGATGCTAAGCAAACCAGAACCCAGAGTTTTCCCAGAAGGAGCTAAGTGAAGGCCCACAGACACTTAGAGAGGAAAACTCTGGCATCAGAAGCTGGAAGTAATGGAACTGGGAACAAGAACCAGCAAATGCCAGCCACATGCCTCCCCATGTGACAGATATCGGCCTTTCTTGAGTCAAGGTATCTTTCCCTGGATACCTTAGTTTGGACATTTCTATATCCTTAGAACTGTAAACTTGTAACTTAATAAATCCCCCTTTTAAAAGCCATTCCATTTCTGGTGTATTGCATTCCAGAAGCTTTAACAAATGAATAGATACCACTATTTGTTTACCTGTTCATTTGACAGTGGACTCTTGAGTTGTTTCTGTCTTTTGACTATTGCAGTCCATCATTTTTGCCATATTCTATTGGTTAGAAGCCAGCCATAGGTCCTGCCCACAATCAAGAAGAGGGTCTCACACAAGCCAAGAACACCAGGAGGTGGTGACCATGAGGTCCACCTTGAATTTGTCTGCCACAGAGGGGGTAAGACAGTCAAGGTCACTAAGCTGGTTAGTTGTGGAACTGACATTTTACTTCAGAGCCCATACTTAACACTATACTCTCCTGTCAACTGATTCCACAGTCTGTGAAACTCAAGACCTTTTTCTGGGAGATTTACCTTGATTACTGCAGGTTGGGTCATTTGTCCACTCTTTGCTGCATCCCTGGAGCTTCTCCAGGTCATCAGCATCCAAATAGTAAAATCTGAGAGTAGAAGTGAGGCATTTCTTCAAAGACAATTGGGATGTCTACTCCTGCTGGAAACAGACCTCCAAGGGCTGATGTTCTCTGATGACAGAGCCCAAGTGACTATGGTCCATGGTAACCTCTGGGAATAACTCATTTGGCTGCTCAAGGATAAATGTGATCTCAAATCTCTCTCCTTGTACTCATCCTTCACAAAAGAGGTCTGTATCAGCTGAATTATATAACAGTCTTGTTGCTATTTTTTTTTAATTTTTGTGCCAGTACTCACAGCCTCCAATTTGAAGTTTGTAACTCTTACAACTCTTGAATTTTCAACAAGACTTATGGTAGCTACTACATGGCTGCCATGTGTATTTGGATTGGTAGTACTCTGCACAAGGGGTGCCTGGCTTTGAGAGGGTGAATGGATTATATTAGAAAGTCAGAACCCCTTCCCCTCTTCTGGTAGCAACACCCTATTTTGTATTGTTTTAGGAACTTCCTCCTTCCCCTCTCCAGCCTGATGCCACTCATCAAAACAGGCTACAACTTGGTTATTTCTGCCTTGGGGAAGAGGCACTTTTTTCTAATTCACTTATAAGAGGCCCGTTTAGGCTTGTAGCAGTTTTGATGACTATTTTCAGGATACAGAGCCTTCCTCTGGGTGGGTAGTGACATGATCTGTCCAAGCCAACTTTGAGAGCAAGCAAATAACAATTTTTAAAAACCCACTGACACACAGCTACCCGATCGTGGTGGAAATGCCGTTTTCAACATGCTGCACCTAAACTCCTAAATCCATATGTAGAGTCATTTAGCTAAAGAATGAGCAGTTCCTGCTGTCGTGTGTCTTTAAATAAACCTTCCAATCAACAGCCAAGGTTAGGCTCAATGCTGATTTTCAAACATAAAGGCTGTGCTAGGGGAGTGAGTATTGAAAAAACACATTAAAAAATATGCAATCAACACCAGCTGTGGTCCAATTAAATCCGACTGATCACAGGTGTTTATAGAGATCAGTCACACACGCACACGCACACACACACACTTTACCCACAAGTCAATTCCTTTGAAATGCAGTTTGGAAAATACAAGGTGAGGTCCATGGTTCATTCAGAGAATATCACCAGAATTCTTTAATGAAAATGCAGATTAATGGTCCCCACCCCAGACCTAATGAATTCAGGTGTTTAGGAGAGTTAAAAATTTAAGGATTTTAATAAGCACCTATGGTGGTTTTAGTGTCCAATGTCATTGATGAGCATTGTTTTACAAGGCTAGACAGTATTTTACAAATTCCTGGAATACTGAGATACACTGTTCTTAGCTCGTAAGCCATCTATCTCTGCATACCCTGAGACACACTCAGCAGAGGAAGTCTCCTTTTCCTTCATGACCCTTTTCATGCTCTATAAGCAGGCATTCCTCCAAAGTCTGCTTATGCCATTTCTCTCACTTCCCTGACGTCACCAAATAGCTACATCAGGGGCTTTCAAATCTGGCTGTGCACCAGAACCTGGGAACCATTTTCAAATGACACCTATCTGGGCCCGAGATTTGGAGTTAGTTGATGCATCAAATTGGATGCACTTGGCCGTAAATCACAGAGTACACAACAGTGACTCGTACCACTGCCCAGTTACCTCCATCAACTAGAGGTCTGGAGGGAGATGGTTCCAAGATCTGTTCCTGAATCTGGACAGATACCTCTGTAATTCTCCTACCACTCTCCAGGCCCTCGTTCATGATTGACAGCTAGTTAAAGCAGCACCAAACCTTATGACCTCATGCAACTGCTTTCGAAGGTAAGCCACAGAGCTGGAGGAAGCCATGGGGAGATGGTGGCCATGGCAATAAACAGCCCTTCTAGGACCCTCTCTCCTTTTACTAGTGAGGGAAGTCTTTTCTAGGGAACATCCTGCAATCTTCAGGCTATGTTTCAGTGGCCAGAACTGTGTTGTATAATTCCCCTATCTGCAAGGGCATCTGGGAGAATAAGGATCTGTCAAAGAGACATGGGATTGCCTTGCTTGGCTTTAAGCAAATAAATTTCATCTTCTGGGGCACATCCAAATGAAGTCAGGTTTCTCCTAGTAAAGAAGAACATATAATACCCCTATTAGACTACGGTGAGACAAAGCTCCCAAGTGATTCTGATAAAGTGTCAGTGATGGGTAGGAACCACTGATTTAAATGCCATATTTTGTCAAGGTTAAGGTCAAGGTCAGAGTACCACCTCTTCCATGAAGTCTCCAACAGATTATCCAAGTGAGAAGTCATCTTTCTCTTTGCTGTTCCCCTACCACAATGATTCACAACCCTGACTACACAACAGATTCACTTTTTTTAAAAGCCACCAATGCTTAGACCACCTACCCTAGGCCTTTTGAATTGGGATCTTTAGGGATGAGCCTAAAGCATTGGTTTTTTTTGAAAATATCCCCAGCATATTGGAATGTAGAGCCTGAATTGAGAGCCACCGTTCTAAATGTTTAATCTCATTGCTTAAAAAATAATGGATGTTCTAGTCAGTAAAATTAGATTATACTGCAGCAGCAAACTTCCCCAAAGCTCAGTAGCCTAATATTCAAATATTTATTCCTTGCTCATACTACTTGTTAGCATAGATTGGCGGGTGTAGCATGCTCTGCTAATCACTCAATGCCTCAGATGACAGAGCCTTTATCTCTACACATGCTTTCACAATCACCTCAGCAGTGGGAAGGGAAGGCTGGCATTGAGCACTGGTAACTAAATTCTTTCACTCAGAAAAGATATATCACTTCCATTCCCATTTCATTGGCTACAAGTCCCATGGCCACTCCCAACTTCAAGGAGAAAGGAAGTATAACCCAATCTTTCTGCCTTGAAGATAGATAGCTGGAATTATTTCATGGCCAGCACTAATGACTGCCAAAATAAGGTTCATGAAGTACAAATCTTTATTTGATGACTTTTTTACAACCACCTACCCTAATAAGGGCTGTATAAGAAATAAAGAAACACACATGACTGCATTGTAAAAAATCCAAATTGTGCAGATGTTTAGAAAATAAAAAATATATTCTGTTTTTCTGCCACCACCACTCCCACCATCATATTATTTTCTAGATATGACTTCTCTCCGTGGTTGGCATGTAGTCTTTCAGAGATTTTCTATGCATATAAAAATATGCTCACCTATTTCATTTTTCCTTTTCCCCAATTATGGGGTTGTGTATGAGTGCTTTATATTTTTTGACAAGGTCCAGGTGATTCTAACATGCAAACCCAATAGAATCTTGATGAACACGGAGGTGGAGCTAAGTTTGTAACTGTTACAAACTGTCCTACCAAGTGAGCGCCTTCAGGGCAGACACCATGCCTGATTAATTTTGTTTCTCTAAAGCTCAATAAATGTTAAATGAATGAATGAATGATTTAAGTGATGAAATGGAAGGAAGCCAGTGCTCAGCTGTTAAAACAAACCAGGTGGTAAGATAGCTACAAATTCACTGTCCTACCTCCCATTGAGAGGTGGAATCTAATTCCCCTGCTTTGGGATCTGGGCTGGTCCTGTGACCTGCATGACCTAAAGAATGTGCTGGAAGCGATGTTGTGTGGTTTCTGAATCTGTGTCATAAGAAGCCTACAGTTGATGCCGGGGTCTCTTACAAGTCTCACTCTTAGGCTGCTCCCTCTGGGAAGCCAGCTGTCCTGCCAGGAAAAAGCCCAAGCCTCATAGAGAGAAACTCTGCACAAGCAGCCAGTTGGTGCCACCCCCCTCCCCCCTGAGCTCCCAGGCAATACCCTGCACAGAATTCCCAGCTATGTAAGTGAGCATTTGGATGCTCCAGCCTAAAGGAACCTCCACATGAGAGCAGCTGCCCCGATGAAGTGACCCCACATGGTAGAGCTGAACCACCCAGGTAGGCTATGGGACAGTGAGAGATGGCACATGCTTAAGCTCAGTTTTGGGGTGTTTATTATGTAGCATAGATAACAAACAGACTTCCAGGACATTGATGTTTGGAAACCTTTAGATGATGAAGGAGGCTTGCCAACTTCTTGCACTCATTGATTGAGAACTGTTCCTGGCACAGGTGAGTGGATGTTTATTCCCAGGCACTTCCAACCTGCCCAGCCATAAGTCAGAGCAGTCTCAGCAGGCAGAAGGAGTCCTCACACAATAAACTGCAGGTGTGGACAGGCAGAAGTTGGCCAGAAGTAGACGAGTCCAGGCAATTGGAAGGGGGTGAGGGGAGATACTGTGCCTTCTCCAAGGAAGCAGCCACTCAATTCTGGGTAGGCATAGCTATGTGGGAATATAGATCCAGAGTACAGAATCTTGTAATTTGCTCAAGAAAATTCAGAAATCTGGATCTTTACATAAAATTTCATTATTTTGGGAAGTTGGCAACTGATTCAAATTTTTAAAAAATATATCTGTATAGCTAATCATGCAAGCCAGACAAAATATGGCAGTGAGGTGGATACAGTCCAGCTTAATGCAAGATGGAATGGAGAGAGCATGGAGCCCCATGGCCGTGTATTCTCTGTGAGTCCCCCACTCTGCCATGGGTTGTGGGAGGTGGTGGTGGAGAGGATGAATTGAATACAGATGCACTTGTGATCAAGCCCAGCCTTTGAGATGCATGGGCTGGGTGGAGGCCCTTCACTCTCTGAGCTATGGGGCACTACCTATGCTTTTCCCTGTAATGTGGGAAAGCAGGAGTGGGTAATTGGCCAAATGGTGGCTGCATCGGTTTTGTGGGGCAGAAAGAGCATGTGGTAGAGATGTGTTTATTATTATAATCAGGTAGGCACAGTGTGATCCCCCCTCCCTCCTGTCCTTGCTGGCTTCATGTCTTTGGGCAAGGGATATGACCTCTCTGAGTCTCAGTATCCCAATCATCAAATGGGATGATGATAAAAGTACCTACCTCATTTTTTAGTTTTGCGGTGGAAATCAGATCATTCCTGCAGTGGAGTAAGCATCAGGTTGCAGCAATGGGCACAGGGAAAGTCCTCAGCCAGCAGTGATATCCCTCCACACTCCCGAAGTGTTGTTTTAAGGATTAAAGTTAATTAGCATATAGAGACTGACGCTTAGTAGCTACACATACAAGGAAAAAGACTAACAGGCCTGAAACAATTAAAATATCAGTGCCACTGACGGCATGCATATCTCATAGAGACACTGGCGCAGGGAAGATCCCCCGAGGTATATGTGGGAGTAAGGAAGGGAGAGAGGGAGGAAAGAAGGAAGGGAGGGAGGAAGGACTTATACCAAATAGCAGAATAAATGTAACTACGTATGAATGTGAGTTGTGAGATTTCCTAGAATGGGAAGGTGCAGTAAGAGGATAGAAAGTGGGTCATGAACTTGCCCTTAAATGGGAGATTTGGATGGAGCAATTTTCAGGTAAAGGAGTCATGTTGGTGAGGGCCCAGGAGGTGGAGAAGTTTACAGGATTGCAGGAAAGTGTCTAGTTTGTAGTGGAGGGTAGATAATAGTGCAAACTAGTAGAGAAAGATTGTGCTAATTGGCCACATTACATGCATGTTTCATTTTCACTTCTTCACTCTCAGGGATCTGGTGGCAGAAAATAGAATGCTTATGTCTTGGCAAAAAATGTGCATAGAAGATCATAATCTCAGAAAGAAAAGAGAAAACAAACTGTGTGTTTATTGCCTGGAATCCTGCTTGTTCTTGTACTGACTAGGCTAAATATTTAAATACGATGCTTTATCTTGACTTGTATCCATAAGTAAACAAAAACATTTTTAAATGGTGTGATTTTGTATAATTTCCCTTTTCTACATTTCATAGCAGGAGATCGGATAAGGACTGACTATACAGCCTATACTCCAGGCACATGGTTTTACTTATCCTAGCCCACTGGCTGTTTGACCTTGGCAAGTTAGCTTCCCTCTCTGTGCGTCTGAATTTTCACCTGAGAAGTGGGAATGGTGGTGGAACTACTTCACGGGCAAGCTGAGAGGACTAAAAGAAATGTACTCCATGGGACTGGCATGGAGTAAGTCCTCCATAGCTATCAACACCTTTTGACTCTTAACAAATATCCCCCTTGGCAACTGAAGTCTAATCAGAACCATCCATTCGTCAGTTTGCTCTGTGTCTGTACCTTATGAAGACAGTTATTGTTCATTTTTGCTTCTAATCCACACCCTAGAAGATCATGTGACTTGGAAATATTTGGAAATGGGAGCTGGGTATCTCTATAAGAGTCCTCTGTTTCTGATTAATTCTCAAGAAGCGCTGCCCAAAACCCGTCTTTTGATTTAGCTTGCTTGATTGATTCGTTTATTCATTTATCTATCCATCCAGTTTTTCAATCAAGCGACATTTCTGAACACTTACAATAAGATGGCATCTGTGCTAGACAAATGGATGAAAGAAATGGCCCCTGCCTCGTCTGGTGGGACAAGGGTGGACAAAAATGGGCATTGATACACATCGCTGAGGTCAGGGAAATAAACCCGTTGCTGAAGGATTGCAGAGGAGATGCCTCCACCTCATGCAACCTGGGAATCAGGGAAGGAGACTTTGGCAGCTGAGATAAATTCTAAAAAGAGAAAAGGAAATAGGCAGGCAACGGGACAGGGAGCTGGGAAGACTGTCCCAGCTCAAGAATGCCCCAGGGGAGCATTTTGCAGGGGAGCTGTAAATAGTTCAGCATTGCAGAAAAAATGATGTGTTTTGGTGAAGGCCAGAGAACAGGAAGAAGTGAGGACAGAAAGACAGGAGAGGACACACACGGATTTGAAACCCGGTTCAGGAGTGTGCAGCTCATCCCGAGGGCAATGAGGCACCATTGGAGGCTAGCAGGGGAGGGGCAATCAGATTAGTCTTTTGGAAAGATCACGTGGCTGTTCTGGGGAGAACGGAGTGGAGAATGTGAGACTAATTAGGAGACTAGTTGGAAGGCTGATGTCATTCAGGTCGGAGCTATTGTGGTGACAATCAGTGTATAGATTTCAGATGTATTGGAAAGACATGTGAGCAACTGGATGTGGAGATTGAATGAAGGGCAGTAGGGAGGTTGGATGTCAAAAATAACATCAAGATGTTGGGTAACTGGTCAAGTGGTGGATGAATCAATTTTGTGAGGCAGGAAGCACATGACGTAGAAGTGTTTATTTGACGTTTCTTAACCAGGCCACATACCTCTTTAAGTTAAATTTAAGATGCTCACTTGATCTTTTCAATATCCTTTCTGAAGTTTGAACCAGGGTGATAGTAACTCCAAGAGGCAAGTTGGGAAAATACTCCTGAAGGAATCCTTTCGAAGATGCCCAATTTTCTGCCCAATTTTCAAATTTTATATGAGATTTAAGGTGCCCCTCCTCTGTGCCATTTGCTATGCCATAGGGTTAAACCAGGAAAACACGGTTCCCATCTCCATGGAACTTACAGTCCTACATAGAGTTCTTTTGTCTTTGCATCAAAATGCTCAATGTCCTCCTGTCCTAGCAGTAGCTGAACAGTCCCTGAATCCCTGAACAATCCCCTGAAGTGATAGGAGATCATCAGTTAGCCATGACTGTGTAGCAAAACAGCCTGAAAACTTAAGGCTTAAAATGGCGACTCTTTATTTAGCTGCAATTTTGCAGTTCTTGGTTAAGGCTGGGCTCGGCTGGGTGGTTCTTCTGCTCTTTTCCAAGTACATTCACGCATCTGTGTTCAGCTGTAGGCTGGGTAGGCAGCTTTACTGATCCTGCCAGGACTCCTACATCTCTGAGGCTTCACCCAGAGAAACCAGTCTCACTCAACTCTGGTCCTCATATTTCCCATCCTCCCACAGGCTGTTCATGTGGCATCTGAGAATTCACAGAGGGCGTAACTGTGCATCACCTCTTGAGGCCGAAGCTGTGCACTGGCATAGTATCACTTCCACCACATCCTGTTGGCCAAAGCTACTCATGAAGTCCAGTCCAGGTTAGGGAGTGGGGAAATGGGTTCCATGCCTCGATGGGAATAGCATCGAATTCTCATTGCAACAAGAGTATGAGCATAGGGAAGGGAAGAACTGAGATAATTTTGACAATCTACCCCAAGGACTTAAATATTCCTAATTATTGTATCTATGATTACAGATAGAAAAGTAATCATAAAAGAGACATCTGATCAATTCATTTCATTTCCCTATCCTTTAGTATAGACATTGCTTCTCAACATGCTAATGTCAGAATGGGCATTGCCCAAAGATCCCTACAGATTGTGAGAAGGATTAAAGGAGAAGGAGGTGGTATAACAGAGAAAATGGGATTTAACAAGCAAGTATAAGTGCTGAGTCACAATATTAATATTCTTTCTAGTCCCCAGTGTTATGGAGCAGCTAGAAGAAAAAATCTGAGAGGATGGAATGGTAGCCTGTGATAAACTCTGAGATCTGTTCTATAACTACTTGTTGAAGTGTGCTTTGAAAATTATTGCTTTTTTTTCTTTGCTTTGTGTGTATATATATATATGTATAAAAAAAAAGAGAGAGAGCTCTGATAAGCAAATGATGGTAATGGTCCTATTTCTCATTTTCCCAAGCCAAATAAGAGATTTATTGAAATCTGCCCTTTCCCATGAGGGAACTCAGTCTGTCCCCTTTGGCTACTGGGTCAATCATCTTTTTCTGTTTCAGTTTTCTGACAGCAGCTATCCTCTCCTTTTCATCCCCTAGGATAACAGTCTGGGATTCTCTGCACAGATGTCAGAGAAATGAAATGTCAGCAGAGTTCACTGTGACCCTGGGGGTTGCTGCACTCCCCCCTCACTCCCCCATCTCCTTACAGCCATCTTTGGCAGATTGGTTTGCACTATTAATAAACCTTCCCCTCAGCACTTTCTCTCAAGGGAATGATATCAGATAGGTTCTATCTATCTCCAGCCTTAGTCCCGCAAGGCTGGAGAGAAGGTCTCCTGGCATGGAGATAAGAATTCCCAGATATCACTGCCATGTAGGGATAGCTGGGAGCTCCACCTTCCTTATGAAAGGTCAAATCGCTTCTTTTTAGAAAGAAAAGTGTCCACATCATTTGCTTGATGTTCTTGATAAGGAGAAGTCAATGAAAGAGGAGAGTGGCTCAGGAGGAGAGCGAACTTCTAAGTGTCAGTGGTAGAAATGAAACATTTTTAAGAACTCCTCTTAAAGGCTGTGATTCATTCAATTGTGTGTTAAGGCAATGCAATTATTCCTGCTTTAAAAAAAGGTCCAGCCTTGTTGCATTAAATACAAGTAACAGTAATGGTTTCCCTACAAGAGGCTTAGAAGACAGGATGGACCCTTTATAAACTGCCCTGACCAAGTTTTCATTGATTAATCAAGTAATTTATTCATTCTATTTCTCTTGCTCTCTCTCCCCCTGCAGATTGGCTGCCCTGTGGAAGTACCCGCTCTCTTCTCCACAGCGGCCTCAACTGACCTGCTTCTATCATTGCCAGCACACAGCAGAGACTGACCAGCAACTGTCGATCTTAATTACAGCCTTCTGGGACGGACAATCTGATTAGCCAAGTTGCGACCTGTTGTACACGCCTGGTCCAATCACCAGCGGCAGGGGGAAGGGCATGGTGCAGAAAACACAGCCCAGTTACGGATGCCAGGGCCCACTGTCTGCTTGCTGAAGGAGATACTTCTCAGACAAGATATTTACCATCGTTTATCCAGTAAAAATGAGGTTTCGCCCTGGAGGTTCCAGGGTCCAAATCCTGCAAAAGCAATGGTGCATATGAGCATCACCTTTCTTAGATCCACCTGAAGCTCTGACAGGACCAGAGGATGCTGATGGCAGAAGCTTTAAGGGATGTTATAAGGGGAGAGCCACATATGGATTGTGAATCTCCTCTGCTTCTTTCTTGTGAGTTGAGAGGTCCTAGAGAAAGTGGGAACATTCTGCCTGCAGACAAGCTGACATGTTGAACATATACAACCTGAACATTCATAAAAATGAGCAAATTATACTAGAACAAAAGCAAATGCAATGGGTTCTTTGCTCTCTGGGGCTTATTAAGGGCATCTTTTGCAGACTCCAACTGGGCGGAACTTGGGACTGGTTTACTGAACATGCAGATGTTCCCATTATCCCAGATTCCTGTCTCATCAGACCCACCTTGACCTCTATGGGCCACCTGGGGCTTAGTCAGGATGGGCTGATGCAACACAGAATGGCCCAGGTCAACTGGTGGGCATTGAGTATGAAGAAGGGGTGATTGGTGGGAGGGAAGAGTGAATTTTAAACATCTAAAGGCCTTAACCATGTGGAAGAGGCAGCAGAAATAGGAATGGAGGGTGATTGTTGCAAGAGAGCAGACTGAGGCTGACATAAACATTTGCAAAAACTGAGGTTCTTTTAACAGGAAACAGGTGACATTACAAGGTAATGAGTTCGCTTATTGTAATTATGTGATCAGAATGGATCAGCATAGGTAATTCCATTTCCCTGAAACGGTGAAAAAATAGAAATTGATCATCAAGATAGAAGATAAAGCCGCAACATCATCAACAACCACAAAAACAACCCATGAAGGCACTGATGTAACTTATCCTATAGAGATGCTTAATTACTGCCATTGATAGCAGGCTGGGGTCCTGCTTGCTGCCTCTCTAATGGCCTCTGTCTCTTTATTTCACTGTTCTTTTGCTCCTTCTCTTCCATTTTCTGCTCTCACATTTCTTCCCTCATCTCATTCAGACATCCTGGGAGAGTTTGGTTGAGGTCCCCAGGGTCCCAGTGCTAAGAGGAAAAAAGCGTGCTTGGTGATTTCAGTCCACAGACACGTATGTTCACTTCCCCCAAAGACTCAGGTGAGACTACATCCCAGGTTGTCAAGGACCAAATTTAAGCAGCGGTTGCTTGGCCACTGCAGCTGATGCACCTGGATTCCTATTTATTTACTCACCCTCCTATTTATTCATCCACTGCAATCATTCATCCATTCTTCCAAACAGCTCCAGAGAGGGAGGGAGAGGAGGAATGGAGAACATAGTAATATGATGGTTTTGGTTCTCACAAGGTTCAGTAGTTCTCTCCACCATTGAGAATGGCAAGATTCCACCTTACCCATCTGACCAACCTCCTTTTGTATGAGACAGTAAAGGAGATTTCCATCCCTTGCAATCAATGGTTTCTGATGAAGACAACATCTTTGGAGTAGGACCTCCCATCAAAAAGTGACAGGTCTTGTTTTTCTGCCACCTATAGGGCTTTGGACATGGAAGTCTCCTTGGTCCAAATTCTGACAGCATGAATGAAGGGCAGAGTTTGGCCGCAGCCAGATATGGGCTTGCTCTCTCTGCCCATGTGGGCAAAGTCACATCCATCATTTTTGGGAGACAGATGTCAAACAGCGCCAATAAACTGGGCCCCAATCGTGCTGGCTTTACTAAAGCAGTCAGTTTGATGAGTCTTGCTTTGACACACAAAATTCTACTTGCTTTATCAGCAAATGTTTGGTGTGAATAATTCAGTGTTTTGCAGGGGTTCTGACTTCCACTGAGAATGCAGCACTGTCAGAGACTGTTAACTAATCCTATGGCTCAGAACTGACTTCTGGTTCACCTCTGAGTCAGTAAACACTGGGGAGAACAGTAAAAAGAAAATAAAAAAGAAAAATACTTCCACAACTGTACTGGTTTGGAACTATTATGTACATCAAAAAGAAGCCATGTTCTCTTCATCCAGTCTTGTGAGGGTAGAACTATCTTGGGGTGGGACCTTTTGATTAGATTGTTTCCATGGAGATGCAAACTTGCCCATTCAAGGAGGTCTTAATCTACTTAATGAGTCCTTTTACAAGGGAGACATTCTGGAGAAAGCACAGACACATGGAAAAGAAAATGCTCCAGGGATAAACAAGAAGGACCCACAGCTGCTGAGAGAGCTCTTTGAAGCCAGAAGCCTGGAGAGAAGACAGCAGACTTCATCATGTGCCTTCCCACGTGACAGAGGAACCCCGGATGCCAGCTGCCTTTCCTCCGAGAAGGTATCCTCTAGTTGGGGCCTTAATTTGGACATTTCACAGCCTTAGAATTGTAACTTGTAACTTAATAAATCCCCTTTGTAAAAGCCAATCCATTTCTGGTATATTGCATTCCATCAGCTTTAGCAAACTGAAAGACCAACTAACAACAGAAACCACCTTCTATTCTCCCAACTTCCACAACACACACCAAAGTCTCAAACCTATTCGGAGAGGTTTGAACCCAGAAGAAATGCCTGAAGATGCATTTCCATGCTAAATGAAGGATTTTAAATGGAAAAGCCCAGCTCTAGATGAATGTGTTTTCTGTTTCCACCAGAGGAAGTGAAGGGTCAGGAAAATGAGAGATGTCTGACCACTCACAGCTCAAGGAGGAATTCCTTCACCTTCTCTTTCTAGCTGTGTGATCCTGGGCACGTCACTTCCCCTTTCCGGTCACAGTTATAAAACCAGCCTTGAATTAGAGACCAGAGATTGTTAACCAGACCTGGGGTAGTCCATGCATAGTCAGTGAAGTTTCTGAAACTCATTTCATATGAGCATGTGGGGAAGGAGAGAGGCTCTTGAAGCTTCTGTTGGATTCTCAAACACATCCATGATCCCCAAAGCTAGAGAACTCACAGACTAGATGATTGTTAAGTCTTGGTTCAGTTCTACCTCAGGCTCTGATTCTGATTCCTTCTGTGAAGCTGGACAGCTGGGTTCCTGTATCTGGAGTGTTCATGAGGAAAGCTATGAGTGCTTCCATCTTTCAAGCGTTAGAGCCAACATAGACTTCTGTGTGTCTCTGTGTGTGTGAAGATGTTAATTAGTTAATTCTTTCTTTCATTTATTTATTCATTCCTCAGGTATTTATTGATCCTCTCTGTATGCCAGGCCCTTCATTGCCATGAGTATAGAGAGCAAAAGAGACATTGCCCCTACAATCCTGGGATTCATAGTCTAGGAGACAAACAATAGACAAATAATCACACAAATAAATATGATTGCAAAATATGGCAAAGGCTCTGAAGGGTCAGTAAGAGTTCTGATGCAGGATTAAATAGGGATCTCCCTTTGTCCTCACCTCCACACTCCATACTACCATGACCAATCCTACAAAATAGTCCATCTCTCCTGTTCACCACTGCTGCCACCCTGTTCCAAGCCACCATCATCTCACACCTGAACCCCTACAACACTCTTCTTATTTTTTTAACTTGACCTACTTCTTTTCTTTTAAACTTTCTGTATTGTATAGTATAACATATATACAAAGCAAAGAAATAAAAAAGCAATAGTTTTCAAAGCACTCTTCAAAAAGTGGTTACAGGTCAGACCCCGGAGTTTGTCATGGGCCACCATACGATCCTCTCATATTTTTCCTTCTAGCTGCTCCAGAATACAGGCTAGAGGGCTTAAATACTTTATCATCACAATCGACTTTTTTCCTTCATTTTTTGTGAACAATAACATATATACAAAAAAGCTATACATTTCCCAACATAGCACCACAATTAGTTGTAGAACATATTTCAGTCTTTGACATGGGTTACGATTTCACAATTTTAATTTTTACTTCTAGCTGCTCTAAAATACTGGAGACTAAAACAGATATCAGTTTAATGATTCAGCATTCATATTCATTTGTTAAGTCCTATCTTCTATGTATAACTCCACCATCACCTTTGATCTTTCCAGACCTCTCTCTGGGGTTCTTTGGGCTATGGCAATTCTAAAGTTTTGATATTGGAAGGGTCTGTCACTCATATGGGGTAGGGAGATGGAACTAGCTGATGTTCTGGAGAGGCTGGGCTAGGTGTCAGGACTTATCTGGACCAGGGACCCCTCTGGAGGCCTACAACCCTCTTCTTATTTGCATTCTTGCATACTGACTGGATTGGAGGGACTCTGGAAGGGGAGGGTGGAAATGAGTGGGACCCAATCCTGTGCTATGCATAAAGATACAAATGAAGTCAGCACAATTCATCCCTAGAGGAACTGTTTCCCTCAAGCTCTTAGGAACCTTTTCTGCAGGGGTGCTCCATGTACTCAGAGAAGAGTGGTGGAGAAAGAACCATTTACCTTCTCAAGGTCAGAACTTTGAAAATGCTCACTTCTTGGAAAACAAAAATCATTCCATTGGATTCACGCCTGGAGTTTCTTAGAATGCAATAGAATAGAGCAAGAACACTTTAGCTGAGGCTGTTGACTCTCAGCCCACAGAAGGATCCAAAACAGTCTAAATAAAGCAAACAAACAAATCCAAACCCACAAACTAGGCAAATTAGAGGGTGATTACATCCATTTGTGCTTCAGAAGCACTCTTTGATTTACAAAGGCATGTCTTTAAAAAGCATCTTTGGAGGGTTTACAGATCCATTGCTGCTTGCTGGAAGAGCTGTAGATGGGGAGAGAAACCTAAAGCAAAGGGTTTAGAATCCCTGGCTGGTTGAAGACCATTCCATGGAACGTGTGGCCTGACTTAAAGGTATTGACGTGGAAGAATCCTCCCATGATGTAAAGAGAAGTGCACCTGCAATCGTCAATGCTGGGAACAGGATGAGCGGTCTGGTTTCTTCACTGAGAAAATATCCATTGAAGACCTCATATGCACCTGGCACATAGTAAGTGCCCAATACATGCCAGCCATCGTCATCATTCCCTCTGCCATTCTGCCTCCTGTAGAATAATGTTGACGGAGTCATGAGAGGGCAATCTGTCCGTCCCTCTGCCTCCAGGTGAGCCTGCTTTCTAACCAATGAAGAGACCTGATTATTCTTTTCAGGAAAAGTCAGCAACAAAATCTCTCATGCTGGAAGAGTCCCCAGCCAGTTCATTGTGGCCACACGTTACTAGATTGCGATGGGGACACTCTCAGCGGGAACAGGACATTTCCTTCTTCTAGGTCTTCTGCTTGTCCTACTTAAGCCGCTCGAGTCTCCCTCATCACCAGAAAGAGGAGTAGACACCAAAGTGTTAATTCTTTGGAAAAATCCCAGATAGGCAGGAAGGTGGATCCAAGGTCCCACCACATTAGAATGCAATCCTCCATCTCATGTGATTTTGGCTGTCTTTAAGATGCTTCAAACCCATAAAGCGTTTTGGGATTTATTACTTCTTTGTTTTTGTTTGTTTTTGCATGGGAACCGAACCCGGGTCTCTGGCATGGCAGGCGAGAACTCTGCCTGCTGAGCCACCGAGGCCTGCCCTGGATTTATTACTTCTGTGAAGGTTTCTTCCCATACTTGAATGCACTTTGTTTTCCTCACCTTCAATTACTCTGAAGTTCCACAGTCTACAGTGCATATAAGCACCAGTACTCTGAACCACAGACCCCTCTCTACATTCTCAAAGGGCTTACTGCTTTGGATCTCAGAAAGCTGGCACCGTCTTCTCTCACTGGAGGGGTGGGGGCTTCTTTTCCCTTAAATTATCTTCTTATGCTGTCTTTTTCATTTATTCATTCAATCATTCAACTCTACCTTTCCCTGCACCACTCTCTTCACATTGTCTAATTCCTACGCAGCTTTCAAGATCCAGCTTAGATGTCACCTCCTCTGGGAAGCCTCCCCTGATTGGCTTCAAGTCGTTCTTACATGCTGCATCTATAAATCGGACATCAATCATGACTTCTATCACAACCTATGATTATTTGATCGCATGACTGATCCGTTCTATTGGACTGAGAGTCTGTTGAGCGTAGGGGCTATGTCTAGTTCTCTCTGATTCCATAGTGCCTGGGGGCCATCATGATTTGTGTTCTGAATTTTGAATTAAAAAAATCTCTCCGTGAAAAGGCAAGTTGCAAATGTCTGTGAAAGAGTGACAAGGAAAGAGGTTGTTGAGAATTTTCCCAAGAGCTGGGAAATTCCTTCCACTTTTTTTTTTTTTTTTTTTTTTTTTTCACAAAACCTAGTGACCTTGTGTGAATGATTTCTCTCTGAAGACAAAGCACATAATTCCTTCTTAGGTTAGTCCTAATGGGACAGCATCCCCCACCATGGCAAGTGCTTAAAAAAATAGTATTTATTACAAAGGATTAACAGAAATGCTAGTGTTCCCTATGTCTGGTCTACGCTGCTTCCTGGTACAAGGAAACAATATACTTCATGGTGCCTTACCATGTGACTAGCTCTAGAAAATGAAATGTCTAGATGATCAGGTAGACTGGTAGCCAGACTATCCAGAAGAGGCAGGTGAGAGGGGAAACCTGGAGAGCAGGGGTGAGAGCTTTGGCTACATAGTGCAAATGCTCATAATAATGGCATCACTGACAGCTATCACCCTCATGGAGAATTTTGGACAAATTGAAAAGCCATGTCTCTATCTGGGAGGCACTGTTATTTTCTACTTCATATAACAGTCTCCAAAAGTGTCCAGTCCTTTCCAATTAAAAAGAGTTTACATTCCCCTGCTGAGTCAGGGGTGTCTTTCCATCAATGACAATGCATTTCAAAGAATCCTGTATGAGGCATTCATTTCCCGTATTAATCTATTTTTCATAATTACATCTACATAATTAAATATTAATCCTTAGTATTTATCCCATATTTATAAAAATGGAATCATATTGCCCATGCAATTCCATAACCTGCTTTTTTTCTTTCAACAATGTTATGCCCATCTTTCCATGTCATTAAACATTCTCCTGCAGCATCCACTTTAATGCCTGCCTAGAATACCAATATCTGGATGTATCTCATTTATTTGACAAATCCCCTGCTACTGGATGTTTAGGATGTTTCCGGTTTTTCATTATTATAAACAGCACTGAAAGAATGTTCTTGTTAATCTTTGCTCATATCCATTATTTCTTTAGAAAAAATCTCTAAAAATGGATTTCTCCAAAGTGTGTGCTAAAAATGAAGACTTCTGATTCATATTTATAACCTGACTACATTCCTGTAAGAAAAAAGGTCCTTTTTGCAAATCCTATGCATTACATACTTAAAACCAGAATGCAGAGACTAAACAGGTGACAATCCAAAGCTCACCGTATAATTCCCCTTCCTGTGACTTTATGACTTATGATTAATGCTTAGTAGCCACCACTGACCCCATTTTCTTTCCTTTATTTTGTTGAATATATACAAAACATATCCTCAAAGAGACTTTTATAAAGGTCTCTTGCATGTGGCTTCTATGGTCTGAATTCTTTCATCAGTTACACCTGCTGACTCACATGGGCATTTGGTTTCCTTATAATTTCTTTATAATTAAATATTAAACCATAGTATTTATCCTATATTTATAAAAATGGAGGCACAGTGCCTGTGCAATTCCATAACCTGCTTTTTTTTTTTACCAGCAATGTTATAAACATCTTTCCATGTCATTAAACATTCTCTGACAGTATCCATTTTAATGCCTGTCTAGCATACCAACATCTGTGAACTCATCATCGATGGGAATTTATCTTTGGGATGACCAAGGGTCCATGATCGAGGAAGCTCGTGGTATAATATTGATAGTTGAATTTCTCCCACTGGCTGGTTGGACCAGTGGGTAGAGCTTTCTAGTGCCTCTTCTATGGATGGAGAGCCCATTATGGGTCTCTGCTTTGGATAGGGAGCCCTTTGTCAGCCCCCTGCTTGTGGCCTCAAGTCTACTCTGTAGGCATGGAAATTCTGACCCTCTAGGTGTAAGCAGTTCTGATACCATATGGACCACTTGGCTGATTTAGTTTTCTCTTACTGTCTAACACGTGGGTCCTCTTTTCCTTTTTCTATTTTCATTTTCTGATCCATCCTATATATTTGACATTGTCTGTGTTATATTTCATTCAGCATTTCTCTGTGTCAGCTCAGCTACTATGTTTATTGGAAGTCTGTGAGTTCTTTCTATACTTCAGGGTGGATTGGACACTCTTTGTGGTGACTGGAAGCTGGGAAGCAGTAGAGGCAACAATTACTGTGATTGCTAAGATTTGTATTAGGGTTCTCTAGAGAAACAGAGTCAACAGTATCCAGAGATAGTGATTTAATTTGTCTGGTGGGGTGGAGCCTGAGGATTTGCATTTTAACAAATTCTAGGTAATGCTGGTGCTACTGATCTGGACTAACCCAGTAAGGTGGTATCTCTTCCCTCCTCTATGCTCCAGAGCTTTCCTGGGCCTCTGCGCCTGTCATTATGGTAGTAGGTTATGGGTTTAGACCTTAGAGCTGGAAAGATGCTCCGAATCCAGCAGTTTAAAACTTTATCTTTAATCTGCAGAATACTTTTTCTTTCAAATGAAATCTTATTTCGAGTTGCAATATTTAAAATAAACAGAGGAGGTGGGAATAGGAGAGTAGGAGCATCATTGTTTGTAGCTCTTTTTTTCCCTGTGGTGTTCTCAGGCACATTGGGAAACCACTTGGGTCTCAGGGAACATAATTGGAAAATCACCCATCATCTGAGCCTTTGTTTCATAAGGTTCACGAAAGGAAACTGAGACTCAGAGAGGAATAAAGCCGGGGAGTGACAAGATCTGCTTTCGTCCCTCCTGCTATCCATCTCCTTGAAGAGATGGACGGGCTTCGATCTTTGTACTTTTCATAGTACCCCTTGAAAAGGAGGTGTTTGAAGTACACGTGCTGACTGCTTGAAGCCTGACTCAGCCTTCTCCTGCGTAGCTTCCTGTCTGTAGACCAGTGTTTCTTAACCTATTTTAGATTTAGAATGCCTTCAAGTGTCTGATCAGAACTAAGGACCTTTCCTTAGAAACAAATTGCCATGCACGCATACACACACCATGGTTTTCATAAAAAGAATTCATGAATGCCCTGAAGCCCAACCCCAGGACCTTGCTCCGGGATGCCTTGCTGTAAGAAGCTGCTGTCTGGATACCTTTCCACTGAAGACCAGTGCTTTAAATGGAGATGTAGTTATCCAGGGTTTAGAGTCAGAAAATCTTGATATCTTTAGACCCCAGTTTTCATGCTGGGCTGATGCATATGTCATAGTGGGGCTTTAAGAATTAAGTGAGGTAAGATGGAAACCTGCCTGGTTCACAGGTGCCCAGTTGAATTTATTTTCCCTCCTTCCTTGGAGAGAAAATAGCTCTTGTGAGTTAGGATCACATAGTTTTTGGAACCCATACTTTCATGGCACACAGACAGGGATTGAATCCTAGTTCTGTATCTTACTCACAAGAGGACCCTGCACAAATCACTTATCCTCTTTGAACCTCAAGTTTTCTTACCTTGAAAATGGGCATAAATATATTAAAACACAGCAGAGTTCCTGGCACTTGGTAAGACCTTTGACAATTAGTTTCTGCTAATTTTGATAATGGTTATGATACTACTATTGCTTATTCTGTGCCACTTCATGCCTGCTTAGAGGAGAAACAGCAAAACTTTAGGACACATTGAAAATATAGACCTGATTCTAAGGAAATTAGACTTTTGGGAGTTCTGCTAGTCTGTTGAAAACCCTTCCAGAACATTGCCCCGTGGGAATTGCCTTAGCTAAAGACGATCCAATGCTCACGAAATTCATGACCTTTATGCACGTCTACCAACGTACTGAACGCAGGCAAGACAGAGTGGAGAACAGAATTCCACAGATATTAGGGAAGGTTCTGCTAGGAACCCTTGGTAACATGGAAAGGCTGCAGCACCAGGAGGCAGCGTAAAGACCAACAAAATGAAGCCAATGCATAATGCAAGAGCTAGCTTGCTCCCCAACTTAATTCTATTTTGTTAAGTAATGATGGAATAAAAATTCAGGATGGTAGAAGATGAGATTTGTGGCTCTGTTTGATCTAATGCCTATCACTACACTTTAAGCCAAACGGGTTGCTTCATAAACAGATAAATAAATCAGATGTCAATGGGAAATGAAAAGTCACAGCTAAGAATGAAATGAGACAGAAATCTTCCCTGGCCATGATGCTCATTTGGGGCATCTCTGACGGGGAAGTCACACCCTGGCTGCAGCAGAACCCTCCAAAAGAGGCCAGCAGAGGATTATTATGAAGTAGGGCTCTAACCCCAAAAAGCAATCCATTACCTGCCTAGTCAAGGTTGTCTCAGGGGATTTTGAAAGGCCAACGATTGATCCTCCATCATTAATGCTCCATTTGTAAGATTAACTGGGTTGTGCGGATAATAATTTATGGGGAATCATTAACCTAATGATATTGGCTCTTTATAAACTGCTTTGTCTGTCTCAGAGAAAATGGATTTCATAAATCTAGGTGGAAAATTCTGGGCAACTCATGGAAACTCTATCAGCAGAGTGAGGATGGGTCACCAGACAGCAAAACTTTGTGCTCTTGACTTGGTCAAAGAGTCTTGAAGGTTTCCCCTCGTTTTCTTTTATCTGTCACCCTAGGCAGTCACTCTGATTGAAGCAAGATGTGTCTGAGGTTGAAAAATACAGGAGAGAAAAGGGTGTGTTGATTCTCCTTGTCTTGAACATAAGCTCCTGCATGCCACCTGGTCTGCGGACTCCGGAAAATGGGAGAAGCTGAAATTCCCAGTATGGGGAATCTCTTGGCCACAGAAACCATGTCTTTCTTCATCTGGAAAAGAATCAACCCCGTTTAAAACAGGTCAATTTTGGCTTGTGCCGCGTGTTAAGCTGCGGGTTTCTCTATTTTGGACAGGAATGTCACAAGCTGCTGTGAAGGTGATGTAAGAGACTGATCAATGAAACAGACCCCCAGGAAGGGCATTTGGGGACCGAAGGAAGAGCAGGGCAAGTGCAAAGCTCTGAGATGGTAGGTCAGCTTGGCCTGTTTGGGGAACAGAGAAGTTCTTATCACAATCTTGGGGGATAGGTATCCCATTTGAGAGATGGGGAAACTGAGGCCCAGGGTGACAAGGCACATCGTCTCCACCCTGTCCTGGAAGGTGAGTGAGCTGGGATTTGCAGCTGATGTTGATGAATGCCGGTCTGTGCAGCCCTAGGTCAGAGTCGGAAAACTAAGGCTCTCTGTCCAAATCAGGTTGCCACTTGTTTTTGTGAATCAAGTTTTATTGTAAAGCAGCTATTCATTCGCAAGTTTTATATGGCTGCTTTCATGCTACAGGAAGCGTTCACTGGTTGCCACAGAGACTGAATGGCCTGAAAATACTTTCCTTTTGGTGCTTGCGCTGGTTTGAAAGGAAGTATGCCCCCTAAGAAAAGTCATGTTTTAATATAAATCCCATTTCTTATAGGTAGAATAGTCTCTATTCAATGCTGTGTATTTGGGACTGTGATGGGATCATCTCCCTGGTTGATGAGATTTAGTTAAGAACGGTTGTTAAACTGGATTAGGGGATGATATGTCTCCACCCATCTGAGTGGGTCTTGATTAGTTTCTGAAGTCCTATAAAAGAGGAAACATTTTGGAGAATGAGAGACTCAGAGAGAGCAGAGAATGCTGCAGCACCACGATGCAGAGTCCACCAGCCAGCAACCTTTGGAGATGAAGAAGGGAAATGCCTCCCGGGGAGCTTCATGAAACCAGAAGCCAGGAGAGTAAGCTAGCAGATGACGCCGTGTCTACCATGTGCCCTTCCAGCCGAGAGAGAAGCCCTGACTGCGTTCGCCATGTGCCTTTCCAGATGAGAGAGAAACCCTGAACTTCATCGGCCTTCTTGAACCAAGGTATCTTTCCCCGGATGCCTTTGATTGGACATTTCTATAGACTTGTTTTAATTGGGACATTTTCTCAGCCTTAGATCTGTAAACTAGCAACTCATTAAATTCCCTTTGTTAAAAGCCATTCTGTTTCTGGTATATTGCATTCCGGCAGCTAGCAAACTAGAACAGATTTTGGTACCAGGAGTGGGGTGCTGCTGCTGCAGTTTGCAAATACCAAACATGTTGGAACAGCTTTTTAAATGGATAAGGGGAAGATTCTGGAGGAGTTGTGAAAAGCTTGATAGAGAAGGCCTAGAATGCTTTGGAGAGACTGTTGGGAGAAATGTGGACTCTAAAGATACCTCTGATGAAGCCCTAGACAGAAATGAGGCACGCGTTATTGTAGACTGGAAGGAAAGTGAGCCTTGTTTTAAAATGGCAGATAATCTGGCAAAATTGACTCGTGGCTTTGGCTGGAAGGCGGATTGTAAAAGCCATGAACTTGGATATTTAGCAGAAGAGATTTCCAAATTAAGTGTCGAAAGTGCAGCCTGGTTTCTCCTCACAGCTTATAGTGAAATGCGAAAGGAAAGAGATAAGCTGAGAACTGAACTCTTGAGTAAAAAGAAACTAGAAATTGAGGTCCTGGAAAATTCTGGGCCTACAGAAAGGGAGACTCCAGAGTATAGTGCCCTGAGTGTGGATTTAACCAAATGTGGAACCAGCCAGCCATTTCAGAGAAAGTCAGGATCGGACATGGAGTTATCCAGGAAAGATTTGTGGAAACTCCTTATGTCTGATGGGCATGATCCAAGGCTACTGCATAGAAAGCCAACGAGAGTGCTGTGGGACCTGTATAAACAGAGCCGCTGCCAGTCTGGACTGAGGGGTTCAGAGAAGGGACACATTGGAGGAAAAATAACTTCAGAGGCAAAACCGTGGAGGCTGAGGTCTGAAGTCAAGAAGCCTCGGGCCAGGAGAGTGGACCCACCCAAGCCCGTGGAGAGGGTGAGTTTGCCCCAAAGGCAGAGAATGGGCCTTCCACCTCGTTGCAGTGGGAGAGTCATGCCGCCTCAGGTCTTGGAGAGAGTGAAGCACGTTCCTTGGGGTTTGGGGAGAGCCTGGCTGCCACCACATGGAGGGGTTGAGCGTGTGCCCCGGAGATGGCAGAGAGCCCGGGTGCGGCCCCAATGCTTGGAGAGGGTGGAGCCGAGAGAAAGGTGGTCTCCCCAATATCCCCCAAGGTTACATTCAGAGAGAGGCAGGCGTAGGCATTTGGAAAGGGTGGGACTGCCACTTTCTAAAGCCCTGAGGATAAATGACTCTCAGACTTTGAACTCTAATGGACTTTGCCCTGCAGGTTTTCGAAACTGTATGGGTCCAGTGACCCCTGTGTTCCTTCCTCCCTATGGAAATGTGTCTATGTATCCTGTAAATGTTCCTTCTTTGTATGTTGGCAGCAAATAACTTGTTATGAGTTTTCAAAGGTCCAAAGCAAATGGAGAAAATTTTGCCTTAGGACAGACCATGCCTGTAACTGATTTGATGAGATTTTATACTGTCTCTAATTTGATACTTTGTTTGTATTGCTACTGAAAGGTTTAAGGATATCTGATATTGTTATGAAATTAATGTATTTTGTATATGGGAAAAACATGTCTTTTTTAGGGGCCAGAGGGTGGAATGCGCTGGTTTGAAAGGAAGTATGCCCCCTAAGAAAAGTCATGTTTTAATATAAATCCCATTTCTTATAGGTAGAATAGTCTCTATTCAATGCTGTGTATTTGGGACTGTGATGGGATCATCTCCCTGGTTGATGAGATTTAGTTAAGAACGGTTGTTAAACTGGATTAGGGGATGATATGTCTCCACCCATCTGAGTGGGTCTTGATTAGTTTCTGAAGTCCTATAAAAGAGGAAACATTTTGGAGAATGAGAGACTCAGAGAGAGCAGAGAATGCTGCAGCACCACGATGCAGAGTCCACCAGCCAGCAACCTTTGGAGATGAAGAAGGGAAATGCCTCCCGGGGAGCTTCATGAAACCAGAAGCCAGGAGAGTAAGCTAGCAGATGACGCCGTGTCTACCATGTGCCCTTCCAGCCGAGAGAGAAGCCCTGACTGCGTTCGCCATGTGCCTTTCCAGATGAGAGAGAAACCCTGAACTTCATCGGCCTTCTTGAACCAAGGTATCTTTCCCCGGATGCCTTTGATTGGACATTTCTATAGACTTGTTTTAATTGGGACATTTTCTCAGCCTTAGATTTGTAAACTAGCAACTCATTAAATTCCCTTTGTTAAAAGCCATTCTGTTTCTGGTATATTGCATTCCGGCAGCTAGCAAACTAGAACAGTGCTTTATGGATAAAGTTTGCCAACACCTCTCTGCACGGGGCAACGGTGCCTCTCCTACCTTCCTTTGCCCTTAGTGGGAACAGGAGACAGTCAATATAGGTCCTGGGCGTGGGCTTGTCCAGTCCCTTGTGTGTGGGTCCCAGAAGGGAGGAAAAAACCAACCTCTGAAAATGACTTTCATAAGCCAGGAAACAAAGTTGTTTGAAGAAAGGAAAGTCCCCTTCAAATGGGCAGAAGTTGTTGATATCCAAGAAGAAGTGTGTGCTTCTTAAGCCCCTGGGATTATCTCTGGTGTGGATCATCCAGGAACGGCTGCTTTAAATCATACTGGAAAAGAAATGGCATCTCCATCAGTGGTGGCTCGGTCTCATTGGTGTGCATGATACACGAGGCATCTTGGCGTGTCCCCATATATTATCATGGCTGGTTTGCATTAGAGAATCAGCCTACCTTTTCTACTTTCCAAGGCAGGCTTATTTGAGAAACTGGGTATTTTCTCAAATGCATGTGTTCAAAGCTGGATGGAAGCTATCTTTCTCATAGCGAAGGTTTGCTGAGCAGAGGCTTCCTTCTCCTGCCCTCTGCCGGTGTGACAGCATGATGGAGGGAGGGAAAAGCATGGGATTTTAAGTAATCCCAATTCTGCAGTGTACTAGCTGTCTGATTTCAAAGCAAGTCATCTAACTCTTCTGAGTCTCAGCTCCTCGTCGGTAATGTGGATATACTATTAGCACCCACCTCATTGGATGTTGTTTAGATGAAGTAAAATGAGAAATAGAGAACACCCGGCACTTGGTAATTAAAATACCCGCTCTCTTTGGCAAAGGCAACTAGTTGTTCCTTATTATTCACTCTTCCTGTTTTCTATAATAAGAGAGTCTCTGATGTTGAAATTGAGAATAAGGACTATATTTCCCAGTCTCCTTTGTAGCTGGATTGGGCCATGTGAGTAAGCTACAGCCAATGGGATATACAAGGAAGTGGACTCAAAAACTTCTAGGAAGCATCCACAGGGGATGATCTTCCTTTTACTGATTCCTGAAGACTGGAAAGGTGGACGTAAGGGCTGGAATCGAAGCGCCTTTTGAACCATGAGGTGAGAGCCTTCTGTTGAGGTGGCAAAGCAACAAGCTTGAAGGAGCCCAAGCCTCTGAACTGCTCAACTGCTGTTTTTGATTCCGTGAAAGAGAAATAAACTTCCACCTTTTTAAAGACATTTTAAAACTTTGGGTTTTCTTTTCCTCGGAGCTGAATTTATCCTGATGTACCGATTCTATGGCCTTCAGTAACTTGTCTGAGCCTCAGTACCCTCATAAAAAATGTATATAAAAATCCCAACCCTCAGAAGTTTTGTGAGGATTTAGTGACACAATGGGGTGGTTTTCTGCTGCCTCCGAAACATTTTTGTGACAGCTTTGGAAGCATAGATGCCTGGGTCCCACCTTGAACTGTCTGAATCACTCTGATGACAGGGCCAGGGAATGCACATTTTTCTTAAGTCCCCTAGGTGATGTGATGCCAAGCCAGTTTGGGAAAGCACAGAGACAGAAGAGTCATCCTTTCTTCTCTGCTTTCAAAACTAGAGGAAACAATAAGAGATGTGGTCTGCACCCATCTCACAAAGGGGCTCATCCTCTCAGAGAGGATCTTACAATGTCACCAGCCTGCCCCTTCCCTTCTGCAAACACCCCTCAGCCATCTCCAGGTAATGACATGGTGTGTGCCATCAGCACCCGCCAGCTGCTGCCTCTGAACCGCTTGTCTTGATTCCTGTTTAAAATGCAGTGGCGTCTGTGGATTACAGCTCTCTGGTTTACAGGCTCATGATGGATCTATTAATCTAATTAAGGGAAAGCAGAGATTGTTCCCTTTGTGCTTTCAGATGCAGAGAGCTGTGATTTTAAGCCTAGTGTAGTGGCTGAGATGACTGGGTTTAGGGTCAGCAAAAGTCTAATCCTAACTGTGTGAGCCCAGACACATTGCTTGACCTCCCTAAAGATGTAGTTCCTGCCTCTGACTAAGTACTTGCTATTAGCCAAGACCTTTGCATGCATAGGAAATCTCCCATCAACCCATTGAGGTGGGTGGCTTCATCATCCCCAATTTACAGATGTGGGAACTAAGGCAGAAAGGTAGCCAAGTCACCCAGACCTCACAATGAATAAGTAGTATGGCTTTGATGGAATATCTGTCTGATGGGCTGCTCTGAGCATGAAACAAACGAGAGCTTACCATGGCTGGTATATGCACCACTGAATTTTGTAGCAGTAGCTACTCCTGTTATTGTCATGGTGATTGCTGTGGTTGTCAATGGAGAAGGAAAGGGAAGCAGGGAACACAGGCCTGGTTCGCGAAAGGCAGCATTTTTGTTGTAGATATGAGATCCTTGGAGGCAGACCAACTGGTCAATCCTTTAGGCCACCAGAATGGCCTAGCTTGGTCCAAGCATGAATTATTGACTCAGGTGAGTGACTTCTCATCAGATGCCATCTCTTGACCTTAAAAGAGAGAGTAAAGACCTTGGTTTTTCGGTGTCCACCCAGTTGCCTGGATTGTGTCTTTCCAGCCACAATGGTTTTCCTGAGTTGATTCTGCCACGCCTGTTCTTTCCTTCTCATCACTTCTCTTCTAATCAGGAGTCTCAGGGGAAAGAGGAGAAATCCTGAGAAAGCGGCTCTAGGAGGACAGAGGAAATAGTCACATTTTTTTTTTGGCATTTTATTATGAAAATTTTCAAAGTTGAAGGAAGGTTACAATGAAAGACCATAAATCCCCCATCTAGAACCTACCATCAGCATTTTACTGTACTTGCTTTATCACGTCTATCCATCTGTGATGCATTTCAAAGTAAATTTCAAGCAGCAGTGGCAAATGCTACAGCATTATCTTTTTTTCCTTTTTCAGCATCAGAATCATTTGTGCAAACAAAACCTGTGCTGGCAATCCAATGACTATATTTTGGGTGAACACTGAGTCCCTGGGGTGGAAGTAGAAGTAGAGACCCAGGGTCTTCAACTACTGGCCCAACTTCTCTCTCCTGAGGTGGGACTTCAAAGAGTATGATTAAAAAATCATTATTATGGATCAAACTGCTCACTTTATGGAAGAGGAAACTGAGGTTTATTGGGGGGAGGGGACATAACCCAAAACATTCATTAATTCATCAAATATTTGTTGGGCATTGCCTCCTTATCGGAGGTCACTGTCCCACTTAATAATTTGGTAGATGTGATAGACTGTTCCCTGGAAAAATGCACATAGAGTGTGGGGGGGTGTCAGATATCTCTGAAAGCCATTTGAGAACCCCCAAGGACACAGTGAACTGGGGCTGGACACTTCAGCCTTATGGCCTCCTGAAGATGTGTGGCGGGAGAGAAGGCTGATCTGGAGGCTACTTACACTCCTTGCTGATGATAGTGTGAGATGAGAAAGAGATGGAGAGAGAAGAGTGAGGGAATAGAGTGATGAGAGAAAGAGAGAAAACAGAAAAATGAGAAAGAAGAGAGAGATCAGAGAGATTAGAGATAAGAGATGCGAGAGACGTGGAGAGAGAGCAAGAGAAGCCTCCATCCCATAGGAGATTCTGGGCTGGCAGGGAAGAGCTGGGCTCACTTGGAAAGCAGCTGCCTGTCTAGCCTACTGCCAGCCCTCCAGCAATCTTCTGAACCACTCACACACTGCCAGCTCCCTGCAGATGCCAAAATAAATATTGTCAGAAGAGTGCTTGGAGGCTAGCGAGATGGAAGGTAATGCTGTCTCCAATAGCAACCCAGCCATTGCTGAGGTCTCAGAAGCATCCTCAATTTCACTAGCCTCTCCATCCCCCATCTCTACCTACCACCTCTGAATCTAGGGTTCTCAGGGTAAAGGAAAGAGGCACCTTGGGAGAGGCACCAGCCCAACACCTGCAGGGTTTGCTTCAAAGAGCAGAAGCTGAGTCAGCAAGTGTTCATTGGCAGTCCTGAGTGAGGTACATGGAGAGGGGGTTGTCAGGGTGCAGGAGCCCATGGGAATGATCCCACAGACTGGGACCAGGACACAAAACCCAGAAGAGCAGGTGAGGTCACGGGCAGCAAAACAGGCCTCTGATCTGACCTTGAACTGCTCTGCCCCTCAAGCTGAAAGACATGGAGAGGGTAGAAGAAGGGGATTGAACACAAGAGAAATAATGAGAAAATGAGAGAGCAAGAAAATAAGGAATTACCATGAAGGCCATGGAGGTAAAGATTTGACCTTTGATTCTTCCAACCATCCATCCACAAATTCACCAATTCATCCATCCATCCACACATCCATCCATCCATCCATCCATCCATCCATGCATCTATCCATCCATGCATCCATCCATCCATTCATCCGTCCATGCATCTATTCATCCATCCATCCATCCATGCATCCATCCATGCATCCATCCATCCATCCATCCATCCATGCATCCATCTATCCATCCATCCATCCATGCATCCATCCATCCATTCATCCATCCATCCATCCATCCATCCATCCATCCATCCATCCATCCATCCATCCATCCATGCATCCATCCATCCATCTGTCCATCCATCCATGCATCCATCTATCCCTGCATCCATCCAGCCATCCATCCATCCATGCATCCATCTATCCATGCATCCATCCATCCATCCATCCATCCATGCATCCATCCATCCATCCATGCATCCATCTATCCATGCATCCATCTAGCCATCCATCCATCCATGCATCCATTCATCCATGCATCCATCCATCCATCCATGCATCCATCTATCCATGCATCCATCCATCCACCTTAATGTTGTTCGTACCATCAATAAATGATAAAGAACCTAAATGTCCACCAACAGAGAATTGGTTAAATAAATGCAAGTACAGACAAACACAAGAATACTATGCATAATCCTGCAGAAAGAAAATTACCAAAAGAAATGCAAAACTTTGTTGGAGCCTCTCAAAGAACATCAAATGGGACTCAGTTTTGTAATCCTTACCATCCCTTCCCCAAATTCTCTCTTCCCATTCCTGTTTTGTCATGTCCCTGCAGTCTTGCCGAACCACTCCCTTCCCAACCTTTTTAAGATGTTGTTTGTCCTCCTCCTACCCATTTCCTTCCATCTTGTTTCTTTTCCTTACAAGAATGAGAATCCACTGTCCTCACTTAGCCAGCTCTTTCTATTCACAATTTTGCATCACAAAAGCCCCAGAACCAAGATGAATAAGACAAAATTTTCCCTGTTGTTGGGGAGGAGAATGCTGAATAGGCAACCACAGAATTATCTTTAGCAGGTGGAAGAAGGGAAAAGATTGTAAACAATCAAATGTTAAACTTTTTGTCCTCCCTCCATCACACTTACATTTAAAAGCTTTGTTATTTTTGAACAAAGTAACTTTCAGAAAATGTGTGTCAAAATGGCAGTCCCATAGTGCATGAGTATGTCAGGAATCCTTTCTGATTGTCAAGGCACCTGGGATAGATGTCTCTGGACTAGGGAAAGAATTCTAAGATCTGAAGTCAATTGCCCTACCATGGCCATTGGCTTTGAAAGAGAGCTAGGAAGAGCTGTGGCCCAGGCTTCTTTTCTCCCTTCAGAAGAATTGGATCAGAAGCAATTTTCCTGGGTTTGGCATCTAGATGAGTGAAAATAAATCATTTTCCATTGGCACCTGCTTCAAAAGGAAAGGGCTACACCATCGTTTCTCTATTTCAAATCAATTTAACAAGTTATTGACATTCTTGGGTGGAGGGAAGTGACTGAAGACAGATTGACTCAGCAGGCTTTAAGGAAGAGTGAAGCTTATAATTCAAGCAGCTGCTAGAGAAGGGCATTCAGTGGGTTCAACCACATCTGTCTTGGGGAAGGTCTAAAAAGTAGAGATTTGAGATGTGTTTCTGCTGGAAATATACCAGCCCTCTTCTCTTGGCATCTGAACCCAATTCGTGTGGCTCATTATAATGCTAAAAATCACACCTTTCATCATATTAAGGCCACCCTTTTCCTACATATGTTCTGTGACTTAGCATGTAATCAACCTGCACATGTTCAATAATTAGATCACCTCTAGATACATCACCTAGAACCCTGTCCCCATGATCCTAAACTCTGCCTATCCTTTTCTCTAATAAAACTCTCAGAATTACTGCAGTTCAGGGAGACAGATTTTGGGCCATTAAGCCATCTAAGCTCCTGTTAGGCATCTAGTAATAAACTTTTTCTCTCTTTGAAACCCTTGTGTCTCAGGAATTGGTCATTTGAGTGCATGAAGCAAAGAATCCACTTTCTTTGTCCAGTCACAAAAGTGACCTGTGAACTGTCACTGACCAGTTTAATAAATCCTGTTATGTACAAGTGCAGTGGGACCAGAGAGAGACAGAGCATCTTGCAATTCTGGTTTTTGTTTATTTGGTTGTTTACTGTGAATGGAAGCCAGAGTGTTTCTGCACTTGAGGTGAAGGGCTTTGGGACTGGACAGGTTCATCTTCTGTCATTTTCTAGCTGTGTGGCTTTCAGGTGAGAGGCTGCACCTCTCTGAGATTTACTTTCCTCGTTTGTAAAATGGGGATGATAATAAAATCTCTGTAGGCTTGTTGTGAAAAGTCAGTGGAAGAATTGGTAGGTAAAGTGCCCAGTCCAGTGCCTGGTATACAGCAAGTGCTCAATAAATGACCTCACCTCTGCTTGGGTGTGGGTGGGAGAGATTCATAGAGGTCAGCAACACAACTCCCCTTACACAACTCTTGGGCCTTGTATACTTCCTGGCACATGAAAGGTGCTTAAAACAAATTTAATGAACATATATTGAAAGAAAAGCCAGGAATTGGTGGACAGGCACAGTTGAAAACAGACATCAGAATTCCTCTTTGGGAGGGCCCTAGGGGTGCAGTTTGACTTAAAGGTTGGACTATGGGGGTGACTGGTGGCTGCACAATAGGCAGAATAAACCCTTGCTTAATTTAAGAAAATGTAATTTATATCAACAAATGGATCCATGTGATAGAGATTCTGTATGCGGTCAGGGGGCATCTGAAGCCACTGAGGAGGGTCACTCTGCCCCTCTACAGAGCTCAGAAATCCTCTGGTTGCTAGCTTCATCCTTGGGATGAGTGACAAATAGCTATGAGGGAGCTCAGAGGCTGATAACTCAATGCAATTGTCTCACTTTACAGAAGGGGAAACTGAGGCACAGGGGAACTTGTTCAGGCTAACTCATCAGGTTATTGATGGTTCTGGGCAAGGATCCATTTCTCCTGCCTCTTATCCTGGTGCTCTTTCTGCTCCACCTCCACTCTCAGATTTTCATGAGAACCCAGTTAATTTGCACTGGAGGTGGGAGAGGCAGAGGGGAGCAGGGGAGAGGAAAGCTTGAGTGCACCCTATGCCCTCTGCCAGCCCTTTCCCTCCATCCCCATGAGGCCTTCCTCTCTCCACCTGCAGTCCCCCCCTCTTCCTAAGGGGCATCCCCTTTGGTCTCACCTCCTCTGAACGCTCTGTAGACATTACCTCAACTTTTTGCCTCTTCCTCCAACACCTCTTATAGCCAGTCTTGTCTCCTCCAACCCCGCCTGGATACCAGGAGACAAAATTCAAGTCTAGCAGGGGCCAGACCTATAAGAAATGAGAGAGACAGGTACAACACAGCAGGGAATGGTGGGGCTTGTGGCAAACTAAAGATTTTAGTTTGCCACCTGGCTGAAGGGGCAGCTGCTACACAGCTCCCTCCAACACTATGGCAGGAAAAGATGGGCTCAGAGTGACCAGATGCTGCAATTTCCAAGAGAAGCCAGAAATGGAGGCTTTTGTGTGCAGTCTCCTGCTTAGAAAGACATGTTTGCTGGAGGGAATTCGCCTGCGGCCTTCAGTTTATAGCTCTTGGTGGCGTCTCCTGCCCGTTTTTGCCCAAGGCCTGGCAGTATGTATGTCATTCCCAAGGAGAGAATGGAGAAGGTGGAGCCAGGCAGAGACCTTGGCATGGAATCAGCAGCTGAGAGGAAAGGATCTTTGCAAAGTTGCTGAGTTTCTGAAATCCCAGGCCCTCCTTGGTGTGATTTTTTCCCTGCTGCACAGAACAGACCTCTGCCAGCCTCTTGGATGCTGACAGCCAGGACGTGGAATTCACTTTGAAATGCTAATCGTGGGGGAAAAGTGATATAGATGTTACCAGCTAATGAACGACTGGCCTGGTTTAAACTTCGGAGGGCTCCTGTCTGTCTCGGGCCTTGGCGGGCGCTCTGAGGAGGCCGGTTTTATCAAATCGAAGAGATGGATCAAATGGCCTAAGTGGACAGGAAAGGGGAGGGTGGAATCCAAACAGCATGGAGACCTGTGAGTTCCTCACAACTCATTTGCAGGCACCACGGGGACATGGGTCTCAGATCATTAGCCCCAGAGCCGTCTCCCTTCCAGGGTCACTGATGGAGTCTAGGAGACAGTGTAATGGGTCGGGCAGCAGGGACCAGCTTTATTGGAATTGAAAGCACCACAAGCTGACTGATTAACGTGGCCGACTGTGATTTACAGAAGGACTCATTTGCAAATTCTGTCTGTGAGCTCCGAGATGCACTTGGAGACTAACCAGCATCAGTAGCTGCCAAGCAGCTGGCACTCACAGCCTCTGAAGGCCAGCGCCCTGGGAAGCTGGAACACAGTGGCTCAGAGCCATCTCCCCACCGCGTGCACAACTTGTGGTCTCTGGGTTCCAAAAGACAGCTGAAGCTCACTGCAGGCTGGAAAGATGGTGCTCTTATCACGCCCATTTTGCACAGGAGGAAACTGAGGCTTTGATTTTGGAGCAAATGAACAGCAGAGGTGGAAATCTGACTCGAGGGCTCAAGGTCTTAGCTCCTCGATTCCCCTGTCACTTCGTCTCTGGGCCAAAGCTTGGCACATCGGTTATGCTGGATACAGTCACCCAATCACTTCCTTCTTCACCCATGAATGCATCCATTCATTCACCAACTCATGTTAAATATGCTATTGTATCTCGTAAGAACCTGGCCCAGAATTCTTCTTCCCATTTTACAGATTATTATGTTGAGGTTGAAGCATGCTGACTCACCCACTGAAGGTCACAGAGCTGTAAGTGTTGGAAGCAGGATTCATGCCTCCATTTTCTGGCCCTGTTTCCAGTATTTCTGCTAAACAGGTTTGTGATCAAAGTTTCTCAAAGGCAGGGGTGGGATGTTTCCATTCCCTGGAGTGCCTACTGCAAAGCAGAGCATGCACATTCATTCATTCAACAAACATGTATCTAAAATGCCTTTAGATGTGAGCCAGGGAGATGTGGTCCCTGCCTTATGGAGCCTGCGTTATGGTGGAAATGACTGACATGCAAACAGGTGATTGGTGCTATGACAGGGGTGGGAGAGGGTGATGAGACCCCCACCTTGAAGGGGCTTTCAAATGAGTTTCTAGACCTCTCATGCCCAATGCGGTGTTGGAGATGGTTCATGAGAGGATTAAATTAGGTCAACTGGAATCCAGGCTAAGGACACAGGGGTCTGAAGAGCGGAGAAATCTTCCTGGCACATTAGAGTAGTTACAGGTATGGACTTGGAACCAGACCAGCTTGAGTTGGGATCCTAGTTTCTCCATTTCATAGCTCTATATTCTTAGGAACACGCCCTCACCTCTTTGAGCCCATCTCCTCCTCTTTAGAGCGGGCATTGTGATACCTGCTTTATGGGACTAAATGAGCAATGGTATATGATCTGCTAAGGACCGAGCCTGGCCTGTCAGAAGAACAATAAACTAGCACTAGCGCTGTGGCTCCTGCTAATACTGTCACTGGGACTATTGTGGTACATCCTTTATCGACACTACTGGCCACAAGTCCACATCCACAGGTCTCTGCCCATGCTGCCTTCTTCCAGCGCCCTCTCCTCCATCAGCGAACATCAACTGGATGCTGGTCTGGGTCAGTTAGGCCCAGTGGGGAGGCCAGAAAAGCAATAAGCTGAGAGTTTAGGTCTTGACAAACGTCTATTAGGTTGTGCCTTCATGATTTCTGGACCCCAGCACAAAGTAGGCTTGAGCTGATGTGTGTTGCTCAAAGGAATAGATGAAATAAGTGAAAAACATTTAAAAAAAAACTTGCAAAGGTGACCTCTGTGGTCAAGGGGGTGGGGTAGGGTCATCCAGCCTCCAGAAGACAGTAGCGGTTTGGATATTAGGAGCCCCCAGTGAAGCATGCCTCCCATAGCCACACCCTTGTGTAGTGGCCTCTTCTTTAATTTGGACTGACCAGGGACTCGCTTTAACCAGTGGCGCTTGGAGAGAGTGATGCTGTGCCATTCCGGATTAAGCCTTAAGAAAGCCTAGTGACTCATGTTTGGGTTTTGGGAGCCCTGAGCCACAGTGAAGACACTTGAGACACCTTGCGGGAAGTCTACTCAGAAAGGAAGAGATTTGGCACCACATAGGAAGAAGGAGAGGACCCCCCACCCCCACCCCAGTGTCCCGTGGGCTGAGCCTCCCAGTTGTCCTGGCACTGCTGACACATGAATGCGCCGTCTTGGATGCTTGAGCCCAAATTCCCAGATTTCTGTAGCCCCAGCCGTCACATGGAAAAAAGGAACCCATCCCCCACCACCCACCCCCGCCCCCCCCCCCCCCGCAGAGCCCAGGCAACCCATAATCTGTGAGATATATTAAAATAGTTGTTGCGTTAAGCCACTAAGTTTTGGGATGTGCTGGTTTCAATCTATTGTATACACTGGAAGAGCCATGTTTTAACCCTGACCTAATCTTGTAGAAGCAGCTATTTCTTTTAATCCTGATTCAATACTCTAGTGGGAAACTCTTGATTAGATAATCTCCATGGAGATGTGGTGCACCCAATTGTGGGTGTGACATTTTGATTAGGTGGAGATGTGACTCCACCCATTCCAAGTGGGTCTTGATTAGTTTACTAGAGTCCTTTAAAAGAGGAAACATTTTGGAAAGTCAAAAATGACCGAAGCCTCAGAGCCAACAGAGCCCACACAGCCCATACAAGCCAGAGACTGTTGGAGATGAAGAAAGAAAATGTCCCCAGGGAAGCCAGTGAAGAAGCCTGAGAGAACTAGCAGACATCACCATATGCCTTTCCAGCTGAGAGAGAAACCCTGAAAATCATCGACCTTCTTAAACCAAGGTATCTTTCCCTGGATGCCTTAATTTGGACATAATTATAGCCTTGTCTTAATTTAGACATTTTCATGGCCTTAGAACTTTTTAAAATTCTGTCCAGTTCTGGTATATCATATTCCAAAAGCTTGCAAATTAGAACAGGGTGGTTTGTCATGTCTGCAGCAACACATAATGGGACAAATCTTCTAGGCCTACAGAGGAAAGAAAAGCCAGGGAGGGCTGGGGCAATCAGAGTGGACTTCCTAGAGGGAAAGGAAGAAGTTTAAGATCTTGAGGAAGAGTTGAAGATGGAGTGGGCTTTGCAGTAGAGGGGAACACGGAGGAAGAAGCTCAGGTGGGGAGGGTGGCTGCAGAGCTGTGAGGTGGTAGGCTTGTCTAATGGGGAGTGTGTTTGCAGGGGAGAAGTGGGAAGTTCTGAAGCTAGGAAGGGCAAGGTCAGATCTAAGAGGCTTTGGAGGGCGAGGCAGCTAAGGGGGTGGGGACATACATAAGAGAGCCAAAGCCCCTTGCAGGCCAACTTTCAGAGCAGAGAGTCAGTAGGTATTTCTAAAGCTATCCATCTATCCATGCATCCATCCAGCCATCCAGCCATCCATGCATCCATCTATCCATGCATCCATCCATCCATCCATCTATCCATGCATCCATCCATCCACCTTAATGTTGTTCGTACCATCAATTCAATAAACTGAGTTACACTTATGTTTTTGGGGGGATATGGAGGTAACCGCCACAAGAATTTAAAACCTCTGGGAAATGGGACTGGAGGTGAGAGAGAAGATGATAATTTCTCATAATAAGCTTTTCAGTACTACTTTATGTTTACCTTGTATACATGTTACTCCAATAACACTAAACCAATTAAGTACATACATGCAAGTGATTCTTTTTCTCCATATTACCTGGGTATTTTTCACACTGGCTTATAAATTCCTCTCAGGTAGGGGCCACATATTCCCATCATACAGAAGAGGCTCCATAAATTTTTTCAGAAAGACAAAAACCAAGGGGGTAGAGAGGATAGGATAGATGCCAAACACATGGGTTCAAGTCTTCAAAACAAGGGGTCAACCCGGACCAGCCGCTTTTGCGTCCCATTTCTTAATTTTTGCCATGTCCATATATCACCTGAATCATTACTATCCAGTCAGTACTTTTCTTTATGGTAGGTCACCTCTGAAAAACTCCCATGCATTTGTTTAAAAAGCACTCCTTACATTATCAATACCCTAAATGAAAGACCAGCATCGTTGCCATGAATGAGGGGCTATCATAAAAATAAATGAACACAAGTTACTAATTTCAGGCTACAGCCTGTTGCCCAGTTGGGAGTCTGACCTAGGACCCGGGTTTTCTTGCTGAAATCAGGACACATTAGCAAGTGTTAGATGCTAAAAACCTGTTGTCACAAATGAAGAGTCTCTTCTTGAATCAGGAGGGTTACAGGGAGTTCACAAAGGAATGATCCTTTCCCGACTATTTAACCCTGAAAAGGGAATGACTTTCTCTCAACGGTATTTAATTCCCTCCTCCTGAACCACCCAAGTGAGGGTGTCTGAGATAGGCTGGCTCAGCCAACCCATGATCCCCTACACACTCTAACATATTTGGGCCTTCTGTTCCCAGGACTTCTACTCGGGAGATAGAGAACAGTATTTTATGACTCAGCAGCAAGACAGAGCTGGAATGGTCTGTAGCTGAACCTAGTGGCCAGTGAAAACTCAATGGTGCTAGGACCCACGTCCATCAAGCACAGCTGAATTCCTACTTTTGCTCTTGTCCCACAAGGGATCTTTCAATTTCGTGCTAATCATATCCGTTTCCTGTGAATGCACCCACTGGCTTCTGTAGGCAGGAAGATAATTGGCTGCATGGGAAAGAGATGTGCTTGTGACATTTTCAAATCAGGAATGGAACTCAGGCAGCCATAGTCATGCAAAGGACGTGGACATTTTGACTTGGGGGTTCTCACCCCCATCCCTTCCTCACTACCCTTCTAGATGATTTTCTCTTGAAAATGCATGTCGTATGTTAATAATGATGCAGATTGTTCCCCTGCCTCCCTGCTGCTTGGGCCAGGTAACTTTACAGATCTCAACAGTTGGGGACTAACTCCAAATGGAAATTTAATCACAAGACATGAAAGGGTTGGCTTTTCAATGCCGTTGGGGATGTGCTAGAGGTCTGGCTTGAGCAAAGTTCTTCTCTTTCAAGGTCAAGTTCCCTTATATCCTCTCTCCTTGGTCATGCTGTAGGCCAGTTTGTAACTTATTTTCCTTTAAACAAAGTTATTCCACATAAAAATGAACTTTAATGTGATTGACAGGCAGGGATCTCTACTTGAGCCTAGAAAGTAACTCCTGACTTCATTCAGACTCTTATGATGAGCTGGAATAAAACTCTCTTCACTGGGAAGGTAGAAGAAGTTTACCAGCTTTAGCTACCATGTGCTTAGAACCCTTTCCAAACCCGTTCCTGCTGCTAAGCATGGAGAGTGTCCCCCAGACAGCCACACTAAACTCATTTCACATTCAGCTCTCCCTGGGGGTCATGGTTAAGAGCCAATATTTCCTGGGTTCAAATCCTCAATCTACCTTTTCCTAACATTGTGACTTTGAGCTTCAGTTTCATCATCTATAAAATGGAGCTGATTATCATCTACCTCAAAAGGCTGTGAGATGTAAGCAAGGTAATGCTTATAAAATTTTTTGAACACTATCTGGTACATCATCAATAAATTTTCAACAAACAGTAGCTGATAAGTATTGCTATTTGTGGTTGAAGCTCATTGCTCCTGGCCAACAACTTTTGGATTTTTCTCGTGGTTCTTTCAGACTGGGGAGCTGGGATGTCTCAATTCATGTCTCCTTACTGATGAGACTGGCCCAAATCCTCAACCCCTGTTTCTGGGTGGCAGGAGGGCATGGTTTTGAAATGCCCACACACTTTGATTTCCCACTGGAGAGGCCCCTGCAGATTCTGGGAGGTCGAAGTCAAGTCTTAAGAAGGAGTGAATGAATCATGGCTTTCCAGGGAGGTTAAAAATCCCAGGTCCTGGCCAGTGGCCAAAAACCGCAGAAAGTGGGATCAGGTTCTGAGTATCTTGAAAAGCTGGATTCTTTCCTTGCTGCTATGAGTCTGAACCTTGTAGGAGAAATATAAAAAGCCCAGTCAGCTAGCTGCATTTGTAAACACATGGCTAGAGGATTGCATTGGCCTGGACCAGTGGAGAAGTTACATCCACTTCACTTTTCCTGCTTTGACCTTTGTGGGGAAAGGGCTGCCTCTTCTCACCTTGCCCAGTGGCCTTGCCTCTTTCTCTAAAATGAGAAGAGGGTGGAGGTTTTGTCTGCGTGTGTGCTCTACACATGAAAGGGTGCTTGGGAAGGGCTGCTTGCCCTAAGTGCAAAATTGTCCCAGTGGGAGTGTGATTGAGAAAGAAGTGAATTTTATCTTCCGACTGTACTTCATCGAATCTAAGACGCGCGTTCTCCCCCCCTCTTAATTCTCCGAAATAAGGATGTTTCTTACGGTCAACTGACATGAAAGTGTTGTTTCGTACAGTAATTGGCAGCATTTTCTGTTTTATAAAGATGTGTTTCACAAACAACGGCACCTCCAGTTTGGTGAAATAGTCTTTTTTTTTTTAACAGCTTGTATTTATATAGATTTACTCTGTGCTCAGCCCTGTGATATAGCGCTTTACAGGAATGATATCATTACAAAGACTCTTACTTTGCAAATAAGAAAAACCAAAGTCAAAAAGGGGAAGTGCTTTGCCTAAGGTCACAGACATGGAAAGCATTCACACCCAGGTGGCCTGTCTCCAGAGCCCCCTCTCCTAAGGGCTTCTCACTAACTGGGGCAAAGTTAGTGGAATGATTGATTGAATTGTAACTTGTAGCATTTTCTTTTCCCTAGATTCGCTGAATCATGTCGATTTCTTGAATGCTGCTACTTTCCAAGCACCATGCTAGGCACCTTATCTCACTTGGTTCTTACAACAATGCTAAAAACTAAATGTCATTTACATAATTCTTTTGTGGGGTTGGAAGGGGGGGAGGTGCATGGCCTGGGAATCGAACCTGGGTCTCCTGCATGGAAGGTGAGCATTATACCACCGCACCACCCGTGCATCCCTTGCTTACATAGTTTTGCAACGGGGGAAACTGATACTCAGAAAAATCCTAAACTTGTCTTGAGCCACAGAGTGACCAGAATTTGAAACTAGGTCTGATAGACCCAATTCAAATGTAATGTCATCAACCAAAGTCATTCTAAAATTGATTCAGGACAATTTTTAATTAGCACAAGAATATTACTATTGTTTTTCAAGTTAATTTTATTTTCTTTTTTCCCCATTGTAAAAGTAGTTCACGTGCATTGACGGAAAGGCAGAAATAAAAATAAGGCAAAATATTACATATAATTCTATCCATTTCCCAATGGCAGCCGTTGTATTTCCAAGAAGTCTTTCATTCTGGGAATCTACTCAAAGGAATTAAGGGCAAAAACTCAAATGGACATTTGCACACCAATGTTTATAGCAGCGTTATTTACAATTGCAAAGAGATGGAAACAGCCAAAATGTCCATCAACAGACAAGTGGCTAAACAAACTGTGGTATATGCATACGATGGAATATTATGCAGCTTTAAGACAGAATAAACTTATGAAGCATGTAATAACATGGATGGACCTGGAGAACATTATGCTGAGTGAGTCCAGCCAAAAACTAAAGGACAAATACTGTATGGTCCCACTGATGTGAACGGACATTCGAGAATAAACTTGGAATATGTCATTGGTAACAGAGTCCAGCAGGAGTTAGAAACAGGGTAAGATAATGGGCAATTGGAGCTGAAGGGATACAGACTGTGCAACAGGACTAGATACAAAAACTCAAAAATGGACAGCACAATAATACCTAATTGTAAAGTAAGCATGTTAAAACACTGAATGAAGCTGCATCTGAGCTATAGGTTTTTGTTTTGTTTTGTTTTGTTTTTGTTTTTGTTTTTACTATTATTACTTTTATTTTTTTCTCTATATTAACATTCTATATCTTTTTCGGTTGTGTTGCTAGTTCTTCTAAACCGATGCAAATGTACTAAGAAACGATGATCATGCATCTATGTGATGATGTTAAGAATTACTGATTGCATATGTAGAATGGTATGATTTCCAAATGTTGGGTTAATTTCTTTTTTTCCGTTAATTAATAAAAAAAAAAAAAAGAAGTCTTTCATTCTATGTGCAATGGAAAGTTTTCTCCTCACCCCTTATCTCTCTCCCTCCCTCCTTTTCTTCCTATCCCTTAAAAAGTATTTATTATTCTGAGATACATGCAGAAATTATTCACAAAACTTTAATATGGCTAATGAATAATTGTAAAGTGAAAACTCACCCAATTCAACAAATAAAACACAGTTGGCATCCCCAGTAGCCCAGCATGCACTGCCCCAATCATAGTCTCCTTTCTCCTCCTAGAGTTCAGCTATCCTGACTTTTGGGGTCTTCATTTCCTGTTTATCCTCAGAGCCTCGTCATTCTACTGTGGATGGGCAATTGAGTTGTTTCCAGGGTTTGAGCTCCTGTGAACGTTGCTGCAATGAACATTCTCAGACCTGGCTCGGTGTGCCTGCACACGGATATGTACACACACACATTTACCTAGAAGTGGAATTTGCGGGGCTGCACGGTAGAGTTATCTTTATCCAACTTTTCTAGACACTGTTGAACTCTTCTCCAAAGTGGTTGTGCCCTTCACACTCCATCACTAATGTTAGGTGAGAAATGATCTTCTTAAAAGGATTAAGTACACCCACATCCCTCTTCCAGATTGTCATTGGGTTTACCCTGCCAGATCAGAAGTAGATGCAATCGTCTCAAGCTTCCCATATCATGATTGTAGAAAATCCAGTGCCCTCTCCTGCGGGTTTTCCACACTCCTGGGACTCTCACACCAACAATTCTGGCCTCAGGTTCCTGCTTTCCCTGAATGAACTCAGTTTATGAAGCGTCTCACCGTCCTGAGAATGATTGCCTGCTCTGCCCTGCATGCACTCAGACAGGGGACCCGCCTCTCTCCTTGTTACCCATCTAATCAGAGAAATTCTTAAACCATTTGTCAAGATAATCTTTCCCACACTCCTACACATAAATGTAGCCACTCTTCTTATCCAGACCCAGCCAGCATCCGCCAGCATCAGCCCAGATTCCATACTCGGGTCTGCTCTGCAGTTGGGGTGAAGTGTATTTCATTGCACAGAATCAGACAGAGCCCATCCCTCAAAATGTAAGTCTTAGATAGAACAGCTCAGACACAATCAGCCAACAAGGTGGGTGTGTTGAGTTGATCTCAACCCTCACATTGTTAAAAAAAAAAAAAATCCTACTGAATTTGAAAATTCCATGAAATTAGATTGATTTGGAAAGGCCAAATTAAGTCCTTTCACTCTTCTATCCTACCAAAAAAGAAAAAAAAATGGCTAGGATGCTTCTCTTTGTGAAGATGAAGGTTGAGAGACACCAACCAAAACCATTCCAGCCAATCCTAAAGAACACCTAGGGCGTTATATAAGATTCTACAAAGGTTCCAGGCACTAGTATAACTTTCCAGAAACCTACAACCTCCAGATGGGTCCCTGGATTGATAAGTCCTGAAACCCAGAGGGACCCAGCCTCTCCAGAACATCAACTAGTTTCACCCCCATCTCATATTATCGACAACCCCTTCCAACATGAAAAAGTTAGAATGGGCACGGCCTAAAGTTCCCTAAAGAGCGGAATAGAAAGATCAAAGGAGAAGGTGGAGTTATAACAGAGAAGATAGGATTTAATAAGTGAACACGACTGCTAAATCATGATATTGATATTTCTTTTAGTCTCCAGTGTCTTAGAGCAGCTAAAAAGAAAAACCTAAAATTGTGGAACTGTAACCCATACCAAATTCTGAAATCTGTTCTACAACTAATTGTTGCAACACAATTTGAAATAGATTGCTTTTTTTGTAGATATGTTATTTTTCACAAAAAATTTTAAAAGGCAATTGTGATGATAAATGAACAGCTATATGATGACATTGTGAACCACTGATTCTACCCTTTAGATGATTACATGATATGTGGATATATAATATGTATCAATAAAAAATAAATAATTAAAAAAGAAAAAAAAATCAGTGCACTTACCAAAAAGGAAAAAAAACAAAAACGATGTCCTGTTATTTTATAGGCCCTTCTTGTTAACTATTTAGACTTTTAGTCTTGCCCTCCAAAAGGAAAAAAAAATGGTAATATTAATTTATATGTTTCATTACTGCAAGCAAGGCAAAAAAAAGTTTAAAAAGAAAAGATTTTCTCAAATTTAAAAACAGCAAACTATTTCAACAAAGGCTTTTATGCTCAAAATAATTGTACACCTGGTTAAATGAAATAATTATTTAAAAAAAAAGATGAAGGCCGAGGGATGGGGAGACCAGAAACTATAAAATCAGGAGAGTGATTAAGAGTAATAGAATCTGAGCCATCCTTTCCTCTTTTTGAGAACTAGTAAATGTGCTCCAGCTCTGTGCTCAGTATACCCCAGAGGGTTCTCCGATCCCACGCTGAGTTCAGCACCTCCCCCTACTCCCCCTCTGGGTCCCCACAACCTCCTGCACATGTGGGACTCCAAGCTCGTCACACCCTACGATAGCTGTCACTGGTTTCCCTGCCTCTGTCCCTTGAAGGCAGAGCCTGTGATCGTCAACCCTGGGACCCAGCAGCAGGCAGAGCTGGCACACAGTAGGCGCCCTATCAATGCTTGCTGGCCACATACCTGCTCGGTGCCCTGGAGTGCGTGCCCATTAACAGACCCAGGCCCTGCCCCAAGGTTGCTTCCGCTCTACTGGGGAGCAGGAGAGCAGGGGACAGCAAGAGCATGGCTTGAGTTGTGTCCCCCAAGGAGACACATTCAAGTTCTAACTCCTGGTCTCATCAATGTCATCCTATTTGGAAATCGGGCCATCGAGGATACTATTAAAGATGAGAACATATTGGATTAGGGTGGGGCCTGAGCCAATATGTCTTTCCTTATAAGGAGAAGAAATTTGATTTTAAAAAGTTTTTCAATTAGACAAGTTGCAGGTTTACAGAAAAACCATGCAGAAAATAAAGAGTTCTCACATTCCACCTCCCCAAACCATTATCAAATTTTGCATTGATATGGTATCTTTGTACAATTGATGAAACATTACCAGATTTATACTATTATCTATAATCCATACTTTAAATTAGGGTTCATTGTTTGTGTTATACAGTCCTATGTTTGTTTTTAAAATTTTTATTCAAGTAACATATATACAACCTAAAATTTCCTCTTAACCAAATTCAAATATATAATTCAGGGGTATTAATTACATTCACAGTGTTGTACCACCATCACCATCACCCATTACCAAAACTTTTCCATCTCTCAGTCAGAAATTCTTACTAGCCAAGCATTAACTCCCCATTTCCTATCTCCTCCCCAGCCCCCAGTAACCTGTACTCTAGTTTCTGACTCTATGAATTTGCTTATTCTACTTATTTCGTATCAGTGAGATCATATACTATTTGTCCTTTTGTGTCTGGCCAATTTCACTCAACATGACGTCTTCAAGGTTCACCCATGTCATCTCCTGTTTCACAACTTCACTCCGTTCCACAGCGGAATATTTCATTGTTTGCATATACCATATTGTTTTATCCATTCATCAATTGATGGACACTTGGGCGGCTTCCAACTTTTGGCATTTGTGAATACTGTTTCTGTGGACATCAGTGTGCAAATCTCTATTTGAGTCTCTGCTTTCAATTCTTTTGGATTCATACCTAGAAGTGGGATTGCTAGATTATATGGTCATTCTATACTTAGCTTTCTAAGGAACCGACAAACACGGAAAGGAAATTTGGACACAGGGAGGCAGAGAAAGAAGAGCCACGTGACAGAGGCAGAGCCTGAGTTATGCCACAAGCCAGAGGACACCATGGATAACTGGCCACTGCTAAGACCCTACAGATTTCAGAGGGAGCGTGGCCCTGCCAACACCTTGACTTTGGATTTCTGACCTCAAGAACTGTAAGACAATAAATTTTTGTTTTAAGTCACCCAGTGCGTGGGACTTTGTGACAGCAGACCTAGGCGAATCAGGTAGAAAGGTGCACCCAAGACCCAAAATCCCAGAAAACTTCACTGTGAAGTCCTCCTTGTCTTGAGGTCTAAAAGAACACATTTCAGGAGCTTCTTGTCCCGTGATGATGCGCAGTGACGTAAATATACAGAAAGATCCCAGGAGCAGGTGAAGGTCCAAGGACCACAAATCCCTGGGGGCTAGGCCTCCACTTTGGGGCCAATGCACAGAGCAACCATCTTCCCCAGTCTCACTGGGACCTGTAATGGCCTGAAGGGGGAAGGGCTGACCTGGAGTTCCATCTTTTCAAAATGCATACCACTCTATTGTTTGTTTTACTAAGAAAACAATGCACGCTTATGGTGGGCAACTTTAAAACTACAGAAAAGTGAAAAGAAGAGCCCAAAGACCGTCTACTTGGGTCCCGTGTGCATAGCACAGCTCTCACCATGTAGTAAGTGCTGCGATGGAATGGTCAGATTTGTTAACATAGCATGGAATGGGAGGAGGCCTCTCCAACACGCTCATTGCATACGTTCTCCACCTCCCCAGAGATGAACTTCAACAACAACTGTCACGGACACTTCCAGCCCTTGCCTCAGAGACCTCCAAGTGCAGAAAGAAAGCAGGGAACTGACCTGCACCAGACCCCCTGTGATGCTGGTCCCTAGACCCTTTACCTGCATATTCTCCTCTAATCTTCACATCCACTCAGTGAGATGGGCCTGTTACTATCCTTATTTTACAGATGAGAAAAACATGGTTCAGACTGGTGAAGCAGCATGACCAGGTCAGACAGCTTGTAAATGGAAGATAGAAATACATGCCCAGGTCTGACTCCAAAGCCCTCTGCACTTTCCTGCTTCCACCCCTTCCTGTAAGGAAGCCCTCTTCCCATTAAAGCAAAACTCACGATGTTGACATCATAGCAACAATATCCTCTATCCTCCAGCATGCCCAACCATCACACTTCAGGGGCACTGTCAGGTTCAAAGCCCTTTGAACACCTGTTTTATGATGTACTGTAAGGAGGAAGCATGTGAGTGGGGATACTTCCTTACATTTCAGCCCCTAAAACTTCCTTTCTAGCTTTGATCCTAAGGAAGGAGTGGCTAATCTGAATAGTGAATGCCTGCGCTATTGGCTGGACTGCATTTTACTGTAGGATATGGTTAGTGGTCTTTAAAGGGAGGACCTTGGACCCACTCATCTTTCCCTTTGCCCTCCTGCCTGAGTCCATCTCTCTTTAGTCTCCCACCTTTGTGCATTCAGTCTAGTGATAAATTAGATTAAGGCCTTCTTGAAGAGCTGGGTGTCTCCCTCAGGAAAGTTCTTATAGACGTGGAAAATTGTCCTTTCTCAGTGCTATTAAGATTGAGTAACTCAGATTTTGGCAAAGGTACTAACCTGGGTGTGCTGGCTGATTTTATTCTGCTGCGATTGCTTGTATTGGAGACAACGGGCCAGACCTCCCCCTGTTGGTATCCGGGGGAGGCGGGGGGAGGGTTCTCTCAAAAGGAGGTGATGATTCCCATGGTCAGATCCAGTCCAGAGCAAAGGAAAGTGGAGGTGGGCTTGCTGACACAGGCCAGTGGAGAACGGACTTAACCCCCCCAGTAATCAATGTACATTTTCTCCATCTTATGTAGGGTGTGGATGAAGCATATTTAGAAAATGTGACTATTTGAACTGACCCATCACATCAAATAGAAGACTGGTTGCTCGCTATGCAACAATGACTTCAAGGTCGCACGCTCCGTCGCCACTCTGCCCTTTCTACCTCCCAGCCCTGCTCCTCCGCTACCCTGCTTGAGCCAGCAGCCAGCGCTTGCTGAAGAGCTGCCAAAACTCTGGTCCCCTTTGCAACCACTTGACGGGGCCCCACTGGGTTTGGAACGAACGTATCATGAGACATTGTGATCAGGGGAAGAGAATAGATGACTGACATCAAAGCTCGGGAGACACAGGTAGGATATTTCTGCTTAGCCAGAGTCTTGACCACTTTGGGAGACCGTGTGTGCCCTCTAGAAGTGATAGGAAATATTTGTGTGCCATGCCTGGCTGGAGGCAAGTTCTTACAGTCAAGCTTTTGGGCTGTGGTTTTTTTGTACCCTTCAAAGGTAATAACTGAATACGTCCCTGGGTTTCCACATCCAGCTGTTATTTCTGAGCATGGAGCTTCCTGGAATACTCCTTCCTTCTGACACAAACATCCTCCCTCCGCAGTCCTGGAGGCTTGGGGTGCCATCAGCCATTTCGGGCAGGCCATGGTGGCTCAGCAGGTAAGAGTGCTTGCCTGCCATGCCCGAGGACCCGGGTTCGATTCCCGGTGCCTGCCCATGTAAAAAAAAAAAAAAAAAAAAAAACAGCCATTTCCATTTCCTGACTCATTTATTCAGTTTTCAATGATGCCAGATGCCGTGCCCACTGCTGGGGTTTGGGGGAAAATGATAAAAACAAAACAAAACACAGGATGCCTTTGGATTTAGTGTCTGATCTTGACCAAATCGAGGTTCCTCCTCCTAGGGAAATTTTTGGACTTACCTCCCAAGTGTCTTCACTCTGTGCATTAGCTCCCTGCAGAAGGAGAAAGCAAACATCCCTTTGGAAACTTCCACATGGGTTTTCACCATCATCAGATTTGCCTATTGGCCAGGTAGAGTCTCAGGAACAGTGAAAGTCCCAGGAACCAATCAGCAGCCAAAGCAATTTGGGGAGAAAAATCCACATTTGGGCCTCAAATTGCACCAGGCAGCAGTTCTGACAGGAGCTAAGAATGTGCAGTGTACAGAGAAATGCAACTGACTTTGGTTTACATCTTCTTCCATTTTTTATGCTGCACTAGAATTAGCTTCCTTTTCTCCTCTCTCACTTACTTGAAGAGAACTAAACTCTATTAATTAAGTTCCTGATTCTGGCTAGCACTTCATTTAAGAATACTTCCAGTTCTCACTTGTTATTTAAAATCAGTGCAATTATTTATTGTAGATGGCAATATATTTATTTGTCTTCTGATGCCTCCTTGACAGCAGAAAAAACATTTTAATAAAAATTAGGATATCACGTCCCCAAAGCTGAACAGCTATATTCTTAAGAATTGTAGAATGGTCGGGGTTTGTAATGTTTTAATGAATCATTGCCTAATATTTCTTTTCGTGGGACACATATATGATTAGTAAATGTTATCTGTTCACTGTTTAACTTTGTTTATTTCCTAATTAAGTCTAGGATTAGCTGTCTTGTGGTTATAGAAATAATTGTTTGATTAATGTATGAGAATTTACATTTTCATTATACTCTTGACTAAGTTCTGTCCCAATTAGCTGTAGTGCCCCGTGCTGTTCTGGGGCACCAGAATTGCAATTTTCACCCATTAAGTAAGAACTGTTATATTGATTGGTGATAACTGGGTGTAGATAGTAAGCACACATTAGCAAAATTTAAATTATATACCAACTGGCTCTTTAAATTTCCTTCCAGCAGAGCAAAATTGTAGATATGGGCACGTATAGTTTGGAATGCATGAAACCTTACGTACTTGTCGGTGCTCTTTTTGATCAGCATAGAAAGAAGTTTCAAGAAGAGCTTTAAAAATCAGCCATCTGCTAGAATTTAATGTTTGTCCTTGAGAGTGAGTGCACCATTTGTCTCACTCTAGGACAGGCCTTTTTCCTTAAGAACTCTCAATGGCTCCCCATTGCCCGCCATTGCAAGTTTAAGTGCTACTGGCTGGTGCCCAAGAATTTTCACAGTACAAAGTACCTTCATATTCCATCCATTTTGTTAGGCTTTCTGATGTGAGTAACAAGACCCAATCAAGCAGGGTAGGTATCTTGAGTAATATCCCAGGAAAAATACAGGATTAATTGTACAAAATATATGGACTGGAAGTAGAACCAGGAAGTTGTCATGGATGTAGGAAACTCAGGGCATCTCCATCTGTCCATTTCTCTCTCTAGCTCTCTGTCTTTCCCTTTGTCTCTCCATCTCTATCTCCGTTACTATTTCACCATCTCTATATCTTCCTTCGAGAACTAGTATTAAAGTCTTCTTTCTTGTCACCAGCCAGTTTCCCTGTACTCTTTGTTTTCCCCTTTCTCGTTCAACTTCAGCTGAGACATGGTTTTGATTTTCTGTGGTTCCAACTCAGCTCCAAGGAAGCCCTTTAGCTTCCACTCCTCAACAAACTACCCATCCTCTCCTTTCCCTTATTTCCAGTTTCCGAAAGAGGAAATGTGGCCTTCACAAGATGTGTCAACCATTTCCTTACCACCTATACCATAGACTTCTATCAACTAGGCAAAAATTCACTTAATGCATTTTACACCAATTAATTAGAAATTTTTATAATTTAATAATAAAACCAATTTTGTACCAGTACCATAAACGGAAAACCAACATTTTCCTAATATAACTCAAAATAAAAAAAGCATATGTTGGAAGACTGTTGTAATTTCTGGCAATCATTTATCCAAAGGAGCTGCAAACTTATGTCCACACAAAAACCTAATCATGAATGTTTATAGCACCTATATTCATGTTGGTCTCAAACTGGAAACAACTAAGAAGTCCTTTAATAGGTGAGTGGGTAAACAAGCTGGTATGTCCATCCAATACAGCATTACTCAGCCGTAAAAGGAAATGAACTTTTAAGACACGAAGAAACATGGAGGTAGCTTAGCGTGGACTGCTCAGTGTAAGTCAGTCTGAAAAGGCTACACAACATGATTCCAACCATATGATACTGTGGAAAAGGCAAAATACAGAGACAGGTAAAACATCTGTGGTTTCCAGGGGTTCAGGGAGAGAGGTGGGAGGGAGCACAGGGCAGTTTTAGGGCCCCGAAACTATACTGTATGAGACTGCAGTAGTGGTTGCATGGCATGCATTTGTCAAATCCTGTAGAGTTGTGCAACACAGAGAGTGAACCCTAATGCAAAGTCTGGACTTTAGTTACTAATATTGCTATCGATATTGGTCCATCAGTTACGACAAGAGTACCACGCTAACGCAAGATGCTAATTAATAGGGGAAACTGTGTGTGTTGGCAGTAGGGAAGATAAATGGGACCTCGGTCTACATTCTGTGCAATTTTTCTATAAGCCTAAAACTGCTCTAAAATTAAAGTTTGTTACTTTTTTACAAAGCGCAGCTATTAGAGCAAAAAATTCATGTGCGCCAACAACGATGATTTAACCTCCCACCAGCAACGCAAAACATCTACCTCGGGATGCACAACCCGGTTCGTCCTTTTAAACCCACCAATGGTGTGGTTTACCAGCAGCTTCAGAATTGGGTGGCCTCGGGTCACGTGGCCATCCCTAGCCAATCACCTGGGGTGGGGGCGGGGTCATGCGATCTAGGACCCGCCCTGCAGACGCAGGGATTTTTTTCCCTGGGGGTCAGGGCTTCTGAGCAATCCTGGCCCCTCCAGGCAAGATCTCATCGTGGTGTTAACTCCATGAGGAGGACATGGCAGCCCCCTTCTGTTGTCCTTTAAAGCCTGAAAGAGCGGAATAGCCCTTCTAAGGTTGGGAAGAAGTTTGACTTGGGGCCCTGGGAAGACACTTCATTTGGGACCATTCACTGGCAGTTCCACCCAGGCCTGCACCTCTTCGGCCCAGCACGAAGATCAGCCCCAGTGGCCTCCCAAAATGCCACCTCCTGCCCTCCCAATTCCTGAAATGCGCTTCTGCTATGAGCAAGGCCGTTAGCCATCTGCCAGGGAGGCTTTCTGTAGAGCTGAGAGGAAAAGCGTTTGGGCAATGCTGAGAAGGCTGGGAGAAGGGCCTGGCGCACAGCCACGTCGGCTCCTGCTTGCTGATGCCGCGCAGTCAGAATTGCCGCAGACCAGAAACCTGCCCAGACCGCGGAGGGAGGCTCCCTGGAGGAAGCCAGCTCCCGCTGCAGAACATGCTGTCATTCTGCCATTTGCAGTGGGGCTGAACCCACTGCAGCCCTCTGTCCATCACACTCAGCCTCCTGCTCCTCTGGTTATCCTTTTTTTTTTAAAAAAATAAACACTTAATATTTTTATTGCTAAAGCAGCGTACAAACATACATTCTGAACATATAAACATTCCATACATGGTGCACAATCAATGACTCACAATATCATCACATAGTGGTATATTCATCACCATGATCATTTTTTTTAACATTTGCATCATTCCAGAAAAAGAAATAAAAAAGAAAAAACTCATGCATACCATACCCTTTACCCCCGCCCCCGCATTTACCACTAGTATTTCCATCTACCCAATTTATTTTAATCTTTGTCTCCCCTATTATTTCTTTATTTTTTATCTATATTTTTTACTCATCTGTCCATACCCTAGATAAAAGGAGCATTCGGCTCTCACAATCACACAGTCACGTTGTAAAAGTTATATCATTATACAATCATCTTCAAGAAACAAGGCTACTGAAACACAGCGCTACTTCTCCTCCAGCCACTCTAATACACCTTAAACTAAAAAAGGTGATATCTGTATAATGCGTAAGAATAAACTCCAGGATAATCTCTCAACTCTGTTGGAAATCTCTCAGCCATTGACACTTTATTTTGTCTCATTTCTCTCTTCCCCCTTTTGGCCAAGAAGTTTTTCTCAATCCCTTGATGCCAGGTCCTGGTTCATCCCAGGACTGGTGTCCCACATTACCAGGGAGATTTACAACCCTGGGAGTCATGTTCCACGTGGGGGGTGGAGGGGAGAGCAGAGAGTCCACTTGCCATGCTGTCTTTAGAGAGAGAGAGGGCACACCTGAGGAACAAAAGACATTCTCTGGGGGGGTGACTCCTAGGCTTAATTTTAGGTTAGCTTAGCCTATTCTTCTGGTTATCCTGAGGATATTTCCTACCCACCCTTGTTTCTTCTCCCCCAGCCACCAAATTTTAAAAGATTGATGCTTTTGGGAAGGGAGCTGAAATTACAGTAGACACCTTCTAGATTGTGGACTTCTGAGGGAAAACACTAGCTATAATGATCTCTGTGGTGACCCAGTGTGGGACACAACACTTGACCCCTCCTGGGTCCTCAGTGATGGTTTGTGATGGAAGGATGAGACAGAATGGGAGGTGTGGCTAAATCGAGTTTGGCCATCACAGCCAAGGAGAGAGGAGCCTTCATTTTTAGTAAGGTAGGACCAGAATAGAAGGAATCCAAAATGGAACAGAGAATCACAAATAAGCATCTTTTCTGAAGGCAAAAAAATATCCACTGTACCTGAAGGAAACAAGAATCATTTTTAGTTTCAGCAAAAATATTCTCTTAGAGGCTCAGCCAAGAGCCATGTTGTAAAAATGTTGTTTTCCAAGAGGAGGAAATGTCTCCTTTCCCTCAGTGTAGCTCTTAACAGTCCCCGGGCTTCTGGGGGAAGGAGTGGTGAGAGCAGGTCCTCTGCCCCTACCAGTGTGGAGTACAGGTAAAGAGGGCAGGTTTTGAAGTGCCTGGGCTTGAACCCTGGCTCTGATATTAGTTTGCTGTGTGACCCTGGCTTATGTAACTTTAACTTTTTGTGTGTGTGTAGCAGCGGTGGGATTGACTTCAACTTTTTGATCCTCAGTTTTCCCTGTCAGTAGAATGGGTATTATAGTAGGAACTACCTTGTAGGAATATTGTGAAGATACATGAGATAATTCTATGTAAAACCTTCATCCCAGGTAAGAGGTCAATCATTATTGGTGATAAATTCCCACTTCTTGTGGGGCCTGTCTGAATTTCTGGATTTGAGGTGCTCATTCCTCTAAGGTAGAGGGGTATTGTAGTGTAATATTGTATTGTGATGTCACTGGCTTAAATGGGGGAATGAGTTAGATGTGGAAGGGTAGAAATAATATTCTACCCTGGCTTGAGACTGGATAGCCCCAGTACAATCTACGCAATATTGTTGAGAAGGGCTGTGAGTGAAGCCCTCTGTGTTGGATAAACACAGAGCTGAATAGACCATCCCTGCCCTCCAGGAGCAAGTCTTCTGTAGGCAGAGGTACATGCATGTAAGCAAGATGGCGACCTTTGGATGGGCCCAACATCCTGGGCCACCTTGTGATTTAAGGTTAGAATGCTGTGCCATAGGAGTAGAGTGTTGTGCAATATCTACAACGCCCCTCCCACAATAGAAGCAACCTTTTGACTCATATTTGGAATAAGGGTGACCTTCTGGGAGGTATAAGAACATACTTCTCCCCTAAGAAATGGGCAGTTGGGCCCTCTCTGGCTTCTCTCAGATTACTGAAGACATGGATTCCTTTTCAACATTCTCTCATATGTGCAATTAAGTATTATTGTGGCAAAAAGGAAGTGTGTGTATGAGCTTAAAGATGGAAAGGGCAGGACTAGGACACGCAAAAGGAGGTGGGGGCTAAAGATTGGAAAGCTTGGGCTCCATTCCTGAAAAGACCATCATTGTAGTCAATGGGTAGCAAAAGACCAAGCCAGTAGCTGTGCAGGGCAGTGTTTGAGCCCAGACACTGTGGGGATAGGTCCATTGGCTTGAGGTTGGCTTATCTGACCAGAATGTCCGTCACAGGGACATCATCAGCCCCTTCTTGGGCCTCAAGGCTTTTCCTGATGGCTAGCCTGCCAACAGTAAGTGGCATCAAGGCCCTTCCTGGGTTTCATGCCATCCTGTTCATCCACCTTATAAGGTGCTTCCCTGGAGCAATGCCTAAGGACATTCATTAACCCTCATAAGGCCCTGTATTAGTTACGGTTCTCTAGAGAAACAGAATCAACAGGGAACACTTGCAAATATAAAATTTATAAAAGTGTCTCATGTGACTGCAGGAATGCAGGGTCCAAAATCTACAGGGCAGGCTGCGAAGCCGACGACTCCGATGGATGGCCTGGATGAACTCCACAGGAGAGGCTCACCAGCCAAAGCAGGAATGGAACCTGTCTCCTCTGAGTCCTCCTTAAAAGGCTTCCCATGATTGGATTTAGCATCACTCATTGCAGAAGACACTCCCCTTTGGCTGATTACAAATGGAATCAGCTGTGGATGTAGCTGACGTGATTATGACCTAATCCTATGAAATGTCCTCATTGCAACAGACAGGCCAGCGCTTGCCCAATCAGATGAACAGGTACCACAACTTGGCCAAGTTGACACATGTCCCTAACCATGACAGGCCCCTAGAAATGCCAGAAACGGTGGAGGGTTGGGGGATTCCCAATCAACAGTTGAAGTTGGAATAAGCACACCTAGTCATTCTGAAATGGGCAGTGGACAAAAGACATCTCTGCTACACATGTAAAATTTACTTACTAAAATCAAAGAAACGTATGGGCAAATAAAACCACAAAGTCTAAAGGTAGAGTGTGAAGCTGGATCAAGTAGCTACAAATTGTCACCAAGGATCTTTTCCTGTCCTTCCCCACTCCCAGTTTCTCCTCCTTCTCCCTCCCATGTGTTGGCATAATCTGAAGTCTGGCTTCCCTTATTGTCAAAAGAAAGCTACCAAAAACTTTCCTGGAACCACAGATGTCCTTATTCACACCAAAGGGAGAGAGAACTTTTAGAGGAATTAATGTAAACCTTGAGTCCTGCTCTCCTTCATTGACCAAGTTCTATGACATGTCCATCTTTTAACCAGTTCCTAGAAGGGAGGAGATGGGGTTCATTGACCGGCTCAACCAATCCCCACCACACCTTGTGGTTGCTACAAGAGGAGGCACTCTCCCCATCCCCCACCCCTGGCTAAGGAAAATCAGGAGGAAAGATGGAGAAGCAGGTATTTAGGAGGTGTCTTTGGTTGGGTTCCCCCAGAGCACACCCTGAGACAAGGATTCTAGTGCAAGTGGTTTATGCAGAAGGCAATGCCAATAAAGTAGGGAAAGGATGGGGTGGGGAGTGAGACAGAAAATGGAAGGCAGCCAAAGAAGGGAATATAATTAGACCAGCTCCAGCAAAGGGCAGCTGGCGCTGAGTCCCAGGGGGAAACTCTGGGAAATGATGTAAAACCCACAGAGTTCATCCCCTGAGGGTGAGAGAGCTGGGACATTTATACATCAGCTCCCTTCACCATTGGCTGAAGGCTGCTACTCCCAGATGCTGATTCTCCAGCATTTCCGGCCAGCAGGCAGAGAAGTTCTCTAAAGTTCAGGAAAGCCCTCAGGCAGAATGATGCAGATGGTGGCCTGGGAAGTGGTGGGGGGCATATTGGAATGGTAGGGTGGGAGGGATGAGGGTGGGGGCCGGAGAGCATCTGCTGCAGAAGGCAACCTGGAAGCATCCCGTCAAGCCTCCTTCCCGGCTCTTTCTACCCTGGGAAGCATAGTTCAACTGACGAATGTGAACTTGATCTTGGTGGTCATAGGGAGCCGTGGAGAATTTTTTAAGTGGGTGGATGGCAGAGTCGGATGTGACTTTCAAGACTGTGACAATAGAAGCGGAAACAAATCTCGTGGTGTCCATTAGCCTCTGTTTGTGCAGGAATTACACACCCACTCCTTGTTGTGTGGTACAGTTGCAGAGAGCTGTGAATGACAAGCCAGGCGGCAAGGGTTTGTAGGCATTAGGAAATCAATGCTCTCAGCACCCTAGAGTGAGAACTAATTACGGAGTCCTCCTAGAAACACTGGGGTTCCACCTCTGTCCCCGACTCCTGGATCCACGTAGGCTGCTGTTTGTGAGAACACACCTGCTGGGCAAGTGTCCAGGCTACTAGCAGGAGGTACAATCAAACAGGCTTCTAGGTGGGGCGGGTGTACTGTCACCCCCTAGGTTCCCTGGGATCCTCCAAGCCAAGGCAGCCGAAGCGTTGTGACCACCTCTGGGTACTGCCCTGTTGTAGTCAAGCACGCGTTTGGTAGGGGGAAAAAAAAAGACTGTTTTCCTGTGTGGTCTAAATTAATTTTTTCCCCAGCATGGATGTAAGTTTGAAAGGAGGAAAAAAATACTTCTGGCCAGCTGCTCCATTACTGAGGAAGAAAGGGAACAGGGTTTGGGGACAAGAAATCTAGGATGTGAGCCTTTATCTGCCCCCAAAAGCAATGTGACTTTAGGTCAGTCACTTCATTCCCCTGGTTGGCAATTTCCTAGTTGTTAAAAACTGAAGGGTTAGACTGGATGGCCGATCTCTAGAGCATTGCTGTTAAATAGAAATATTTCATGAAGCACAAATACAAGCATATGTTAATCTTACATTTTTTAGTAGCTTCATTAAAAGAAGGGAATATTTGTATTCAATAATGTATTTTATATACCCAATATATCAAGAGTATTATAATTTCAAACATGTAATCAGCATAAAGATTATTGTGATCTATTACATTCTTCTTTTCCTACTGTTTTAGTTTCCTAGCTGCTAAAGCAAATACCATACAATGGGTTGGCTTAAAAACGGGAATTTATTGGCTCATGGTTTCAGAGCCTGAAAGGCTTGCTTTCTTCCAGGATTGGTGTCCTCTGGCTGGCCAATAATGTCTAGGGTTCCTTCGTTTTTTCGTCACACGGCAATAGATGTGGTTCCGTCTTCTCCATTCTCTCTCCTGGATTCCACTGGCTTCCAACTTCTGGCTGTTCCCTTTGGCTCCTCTCTCTTTGGCCTTCTGCATGAGACCTTCAGTCATAGGATTAAGACCCATCATGATTCAGTTGGGCTGCATCGTAATAGAAGGAACCTCCCCAAAAGGTGCTGTTTACAATGGGATAACAAACACAGGAGTGGACTAAAAACATGTGTTTTCTGCAGTATAGAACTCCAAGCCACCTTACCTACTAAGTCAGCAAAATCAGGTGTGTATTTTGCGTTCCTAGCACATCTCGATTCAAGTTAGACACTTTTCAGGTGCTGCCACCTGTAGCCTGGGGACATTATATTGGGTGACTCAGCTACAGGATATCACAGGGCCTTGAATTTAGATCATGGGTTTCTAAGATGACCTGTACTTGTGTTGCAGCAAGAGGGATATAGGTTAAATACAGGAGAGAGCTTCTTGTGAGGGTGGATTCTTCACATGCAGATACGGGGTCGCCAAGGAGGTTGTAGACTTTATTCCACTGGAGTTACACGGAGCTGGATTTGCATCCTGGCTCCACCACTTATTGCCAACAGTACTTGGGCAAGTCACCTTAGCTTTCTAAGTCTGAATTTCCTTATGTTTCTGTGCTGGTTTGAAAGGATGTATGTACCCTAGAAAAGTCATGTTTTAATCAAAATCCCATTTTGTAAAGGCAGAATAATCCCCATTCAATACTGTATGTTTGAAACTGTAACCAGATCTTCTCCCTGGATGATGTGATTTAATCAAGAGGGCTTGTCAAGCTGGATTAGGTGACGACATGTCTTCACCCATTTGGGTGGGTCTTGATAAGTTACTGAAGTCCTATAAAAGAGGAAACATTTTGGAGAATGAAGGAGATTCAGAGAGAGCAGAGAAGAACGACATAGCCACAAAAAGCAGGAAGCCCACAAGTCAGTAACCTTTGGAGATGAAGAAGGAAAACACCTCCTGGGGAGCTTCATGAAATAGGAAGCCAGGAGAGGAAGCTAGCAGATGACACCGTGTTCGCCATGTGCCCTTCCAGCCAAGAGAGAAACTCTGACCGGGTTCGCCACGTGCCCTTCCACTTGAGAGAGAAACCCTGAACTTCATCAGCCTTCTTGAAGCAAGGTATCTTTCCCTGGATGCCTTAGATTGGACATTTCTATAGATTTGTTTTAATTGGGACATTTTCTCGGCCTTTAGAACTGTAAATTAGCAACTTATTAAATTACCCTTTTTTAAAAGCCATTCGTTTCTGGTACATTGCATTCCGACAGCTAGCAAACTAGAACAGTTTCAGATAGGTTTAAAATACCCTAGGTAGTAATGCAGACTAAATAGGATAATATACATAAAGCCATTAGCTCAGTGTCTGGCATATTTTAAGTACTCAATCATGACAGATATTATTCTATTGAAGCAAAATCAAAACCAGTATTACATGTGGTGTAGAAAAAGAAATCTTTCTTCTATTTTCTCTTGGTGATACAAGACATCATGGACCAAGGATGACAAATTTGTGGTACTTGGTTCTCATCTCCTTTTCCTATGTCCTGGCAGACATCACTGGTCAATCACAGATGCTCTCCATCTGAGCCGTGATGAAACCTCAGGAGCCTTCTCAACACAGTCAGACACTACCGTCCATTCTGAGCTGGCAAGCATATGAAACTTATGTGCCATCCCTGCTTTGGATTAGTATCATGTAATAAAATTTAGATGTCAGAATCCCAGAAAGCGCTACTAAAAAACAACAGAAAAGGGTAGGAAGAGAGAGAGCAAGAAGGGGAGAGGAGAGGAGAGAGAGAGAACAAGAACATGAAGAAAGAGTTTTCAGCAGGTGGGATGAATAGGGTTAAAGTGATAGTTCAGAGATGGGACTTTTTCTTGTTTGAGTGTTTCTTTCCTCTTGTGGTTGGGGCAACTGAGCCTGTACATGGTCCTCCATGAATCCTGAGTTGGCTGAGATTGAGTCCTGGCTATTTCGCCCTGGGAAGCAGGTTCATTAAGAATTCCAATAGCCTGGTTTATCTTCTGCCATGCAACTGGCTTGACTACGGGTTGTAATGAATGACTGGCCATCTCACCAACTGCCCTGCTTCCCAGTCATTGCTCTCTTTCAGCCCTTGGTCAGGAAGGTTCTCTCATGGGAGTGTTGTGGAGCCAGCCTATCCGTCTCCTGATGATGGATGGAAATTCTCCTTGCACCAGCCCCTGGGCTGCTCTTGCAGAGATGAGAGAATGGAGGGCAGAGTTGACACTCCTTTTCCTCCTAGACTATGCAGCAGAACCAGGAGGAAGTTCAAGATAAACTCAAAGAAAACAGGTCCATCCATCTTTTCTTTGTTTCTTTATTCATTCAACAAACATTTGGGGAGCCCAGGACAGTTTCCTAGACCCTGGATGCAAGATGTTGCAAAGATAAATCAGGCATGGATTCTGCCCTCAGAGTTTGCACAAGAGAAGGAGGCTCAGGCTAGTAACTATAACAGCTGAGAAATGTGATGAATTTTAAGGAAAGGCACATCACTCCCTGATCAAAATCCTTCAAAGTCTTCCCGAGGCCTTTGAATAAAATTAAAACTTCTGACCTTGGCTCACAAAGTCTGACATATTTGGCCCCAACTCCCTCTTTGACCTCATCTTGGCCCACTCTGCTCCAGCCACAATGGCCAAAGGTCCCTAGTTACTCCACTGTCCACTTCGGGACCCTAGCACTAGCCATACCCCCTTCCTGGGATACCTTCATTTTGATCTACTGTCTGTTCGCCCCTTCTTATCATTCAAGCCTCAGCCTAATGTCTCCTCCTTAGGGAAGCCGTCATTGATCCCCAACAGACAGATGCCACTCCTTTATCGGCCTTTATCACACTATCTTATTTGATTCCTTGCATAGCACTGCTCCTATCTGAGATTTCCTTGCTTGTTTCTTCAATGCCTGTCTTGTGACTGGTGCCCGGCTGGCGATGGTGCCAGCTGAGTCCCGTTCCAGGTTTGGGGATCCCACCACTAAAAGAATCTGGACAAATGAGAGGGCTGGTAGGAATAAGTATTAAAATGTATTTAAGAGAAAGGTAGAATTTTCATCCACCACACAGGAGACCCAGGTTTGATTCCAGCCCATGCAGTTCCCAAAAAACAAACAAACTAACAAGAAACAAGCAGACAAAAATTTAACAAATGGCGCTGTGAGAATGGGATATTTACATGGAAAAATAATGAAATGTGAATCTGCCATACAGCATACAAAAAAAATTATTAAAGAGAAAGAAAGAATGCATTTTAAAGTGGTTAATGCGGACATGTCCAAGGGAGAGATATGCACTGAGTGAGAGTGATTAGCTTGTTTCATAGGAAGTTTTGTGGTGGCAGGTTTCCATAGTAACCTTGGACACTTGGGACTTACAGGACTATTAACCAGGTACTTACAGGGTTAACATTGTTTCAGGAAGAGACAACCATTGATGCTTGTGGCCAGCCTGTCATATATCCAAAATTTGCCTTTGTACAGATGTTTAGCAATCTTTACAACCCCAAACTTTCTGTTATTAACTGAGAGTTTACTTTGGGCCCATGATTTTACAAGCTTTTATGGTTTGGGGAGGTTTCAATAGTTTGGAGAGATTTTGGGATCTAGGGGAGATTTTGTCCGAAGGAGTTTACAGCTGAAGTTTACAGTTTGCAGTAATTCCTTTGGAGCTAGATAAGAAACAAGGACTTCATCATCAGATGAGTGGCTAAACAAGGTGTGGTATATACATACGATGGAATAGTATGCCACTATAAGACAGAATACAGTTATGAAGTATGTAACAACATGGATGGATCTTAAGGACATTATGCTGAGTGAGATTAGCCAGAAACAAAAGGACAAATACTGTATGGTCTCACTGATATGAACTGACATTAGTGAATGAACTTGGACAATGTCATTGGTAACAGAGACCATCAGGAGATAGAAATAGGGTAAGATATTGGGTAATTGGAGCTGAAGGGATACAGATTGTGCAATAGGACTGATTGTAAAAACTCAGAAATGGACAGCACAATACTAATTAACTGTAAAACAACTATATTAAAACATTGAATGAAGCTGAATGTGAGAATGATAGAGGAAGGAGAGCTGGGGGCACAAGTGAAATCGGAAAGAAAGATAGATGATAAAGACTGAGATGGTATAATCTAGGAATGCCTAGAGTGTATAATGATAGTGACTAAATGTACAAATTTTAAAAATGTTTTTGCATGAGGAAGAACAAAGGAATGTCATTACTGTGGGGTGCTGAAAATAGATGGTAACTAATATTTTAAAATTCTAACTTATGTGTGAGACTAAAGCAAAAACTGTTTATTTGGTACAAAATTTATATTTTGACTAGTGCACTTCTTAATATAACTTATGTAGACAGCTTAATTGAACACCATAGGTACATGGAACTTTGAGTAGGACATGAGATTTTGTTGGTTTGTCCAAAGTGATGCCCTGATAAATCCCAGAGTGATTTGAACAGTGAATAAAAAAGTATTTGCAAAGTCCCCTTCAGAGAATGGTGAGAAAGGGGGAAAATTCAACTTCCCCAAGTTGAATTCTTGATATTCTCACAAGCAGTGTGAGAATAACCAAGCAGTGTGTGGACAACCAAAGCTATAGGCTGAACCCCCAATCTTGGGGTTTGTTCATGTGAAACTTAACTCCACAAAGGATAGGTCAAGCCTACTTAAAATTAAGCCTAAGAGTCACCCCCAGGAGAGCCTCTTTTGTTGCTCAGATGTGGCCTCTCTCTCTAGCCAACACAACAAGTAAACTCACCACCCTCCCCCGTCTACATGGGATGTGACTCCCAGGGGGGTGAAACTTCCTGGCAACGTGGGACAGAAATCCGAGAATGAGCTGAGACTCAGCATTAAGGGATTGAGAAAACCTTCTCCACCAAAAGGGAAAGAATGAAATGAGACAAAATAAAGTGTCAATGGCTGAGAGATTCCAGAGTCGAGAGGTTATCCTGGAGGTTATTCTTATGCATTAAATAGATATCACCTTGTTAGTCAAGATGTAATGGAGAGGCTGGAGGGAACTGCCTGAAAATGTAGAGCTGTGTTCCAGCAACCATGTTTCTTGAAGGTGATTGTATAATGATATAGCTTTCACAGTGTGACTGTGTGATTGTGAAAACCTTGTGTCTGATGTTCCTTTTATCTACCTTATCCACAGATGAGTAAAACATATGGAATAAAAATAAATAATAGGGGGAAAAATATTAAAATAAATTTAGATTGAAATGCTAGTAATCAATGAAAGGGAGGGATAAGGGGTATGTTATGTATGAATTTTTTTCTGTTGTCTTTTTATTTCTTTTTCTGAATAAATGCAAATGTTCCAAGAAATGATCATGATGATGAATATGCAACTATGTGATGATATTGTGAATTACTGATTATATATGTAGAACGGAATGATCAAAAGTTAAAAATGTTTGCGTTTCATGCTTTTTGTTATTTAAAAAACATTAAAATAAAAATACAACAACAGTAACAACAAGAAAAAAGGACTTAAAGTTGTCCATTAACTCCTTTAAGAGTTGGGTAGGAAACCAGGAGCCTGCAATTGTCTTATTCTATCTTGCTTCAGTCTCTCCTCCAGAATGGAAACCTCAGAGGGGCAGGGACTTTACTGTTATGTTCTAGATTATGTCCCCTGTGCCTGGAGCATTGCCTGACACACGGCCAGTAAATATATGTTCATCAAATGAATGAATGAGCTAGTTAGCTAATGGTGTTGGCTAGGCTCCATGAAGTACACTTGACATGAAATAGCTTCTTGTTTCACAGTACCCTAAAAGGTAGATGCATTATTATTTATACAGTGAAACACTGAACTTGGTCAGGATCCTACTGTCTAGTGACAACTCTAGCCCCTATATCATACTTCCTGTTCATGTAGACGCATCTTTTGTCAGACCTTGATCTTTGTTATGTCACTTTGTTCTTGTTCGCTAGCTGCCAAAATGCAATACACCAGAAATGGAATGGCTTTTAAAAAGGGGAATTTAATCAGATGCTAGCTTATAGTTCTGAGGCCGAGAAAATGTCCCAGTTAAAACAAGTCTATAGAAATGTCCAATCAAAGCATCCAGGGAAAGATACCTTGGTTCAAGAAGGCTGATGAAGTTCAGGGTTTCTCTCTCAAGTGAGAAGGCACATGGTGAACACAGTCAGGGCTTCTCTCTTAGCTGGAAGGGCACATGGTGAACACAGCGTCATCTGCTAGCTTTCTCTCCTGGCTTCTCGTTTCATGAACCTCCCTGGGAGGCGTTTTCCTTCTTCATCTCCAGAGGTCACTGGCTTGTGGACTCTCTGTTTCATGGTGCTGCAGCATTCTCTGCTCTTTCTGAATCTCCTTCATTCTCCAAAATGTTTCCTCTTTGATAGGACTCCAGAAACTTATCAAGATACACCCAAATGGGTGGAGACACGTCATCACCTAATCCAGCTTAACGACCACGATTGATTAAATCACATCTCCAGGGAGATGATCTGATTACAGTTTCAAACACACAGTATTAAATAGGGATTATTCTGCCTTTACAAAATGGGATTTTGATTCACACATGTCTAGGGGACACACATCCTTTCACACCAGTGCACACTTGCTGAGAATCTCCTACATCCCTGTGGCCTCAGCCATCTGGAGACCTAGGTTCAAGTCCCGACTGGGGTATGAAGATGAGACCCTCGAGGCCTCACTTTTTCCCGTGAGTAGAGTGAGATGGGCTGCCTGAGGATGAACCCAGCAGTGTGTGTCGGGGCTTCCGTGCAAATGCTCTTGTAAGAAAGGGCTCCCCTTTGAGAAGTTACTTTTAGGGTCACAAAGTCTCCAAGGGCACCGAAGGTCAGCTTGAGAGATCCCAGTAATATCTGTTCCCTAAGCAGGCAGCCGGTGGCAATGGTTCTCACTTCGTGAAATGTATCAAGTATTCACATATGTTTCAATACAATTTTTGTAACAACAACAAAAAAAAACTACTGCGCTGTTCAGTCTCTGAACTTCCTCTCACCGCTTACCTTCCAGCACCTTCTCGATTTTATTTTGCATCGTGGACATAGACATATAATAATAACATCTATATGATGCTTTCCAGTTAAAAAACATTTGTGGCTTTATCTGAGATAAGTCTCACAAAACATAATAGTATTTTTAAAGTTTTTTTTTATTTCTTATTTAGTCTCAAATAAAAATATTTTTTCAAACATTTAGAGAGTGGATCAAGATGAAAGACTTATAAATTTCCTTCCTTCCTGCCCCAAATTCCATAAAAATAAGAAGAAAATACCTTAATAAAAAAAAAAACTGATCAATCTACAACTTCGGTGGAGGGGGGAGGGTGTGTCCAGGGACCAGACATTTTGAAGAAAATCAGGAAGATTTAATGTAGCTAGATCTCTGATCTCCGGAGAAGGGACTCTGGAGGAAGTAATAGCCGCACCCTCAGCTCCAAGCTCAGGAAGAACAGAAAGAAGGACGAGCAAAGGGCTCCGAAGTGATGACAGGGGGGTTGTTCAGGGAATATATTCTGCCCCTGAGCCTGGCTGGGTCCTCTCCTGTCATCACTTGGGAGACAGAAGTGTGGACACTTGGGCCCAAGAGGCAGGCTGGTCACTAAGATGCCTCTGATGTTACTGGACAAAGACCGTGGATTCTTTTGCCTGATGTGATCAATAACCGATTCCTGAGACACTAGGGCTTCAGAGAGAGAAAGAGTGTATTTCTAGGTGCATTGTAGGAGAGCAGATAGCCCAGCGACCCAAAATCTGTCTCCCCAAACTGCAGTAATTCCGATAGTTTTATTAGAGGAAAAGATGGGTAGGGCTTAGGATAATGAGCCCAGTGGCCCCTGGTGATGAAATTAAAAGGAATCTGATTATTGAGCATGCACAGGTTGATTGCATGCTTAGTCACAGAATGTATATAAGGAAGTGGTGGAATGAGGTAGCGGTGACTTGTAGGTAAAGTCTAAGCCACTGCACGTATCAGGCAGACCCACCGTGGTTAGATCCAGTCTCAGTTATCAAGATAACTTTGGACTTGGGGTGGGTTACTGCTGGGCTGACCCAGGACCCTTCATTAATAAACAGGGCCTGTGTTTAGTGATCACAGGACTCTAAAGTTGAGAAACTGGATAACTGGGTACAAATGAAGGTTGGTCACAAGGTTTTTACAATTACAGAGCAGATCTCCTTACGGTCATTATCAGAGATCAAGGCAGCTGGATGACGACTTAGAAATTTCAGGTATTTCCCTCTGTCTATTCCAACATACCAGCAAACAAAAGGGAATATCTATATAGTGATTCAGCAGTCAAAATCATCCCTTAAATCCTGATTTCTTGATTACACTAACCCCAGAAGGGATGGGACCTCTCATGCCAGAAGCCAGGCACAGTCTCCAAAGGAAGCCCACGATAAACAGAAATGCCACTCGTAGGTAGGCAGACAGCATCTCAAATGCAAAGATGAACATGAATCAAGAATCATTAAGTGTTTGCAAATTAAAACCTTTCCTGAAACAGAATAATGAATGTCCAAGTAAGCAGAGAGAAGGGAGCAAACAGAAAAAAGCTAAACATGATGAATATATTTAGAAGGATGAGAGGATACTGCCTTCATAAAACAGTGAGGTATTACAAGATAAATTAGAGTGTGTAGAAATTTGAAAACATGGCCACAAAAACGTATTTTTTTCTCATTACAAAAGAATATATGCTAATTGTAGAAAAGGTGGCAGATACAGAATAGCACAAAAAAGAAAACTAAAGTCATTTACAATCACAACATTGAGAGACAACTTTTACTTAGTCTCTTTATTTTCAGTCTTCGAATACAAAGCTACATATTATTTTTCAAATTATTTTTTGTGGAAGGGAAGAGTGAGTGCCTCCCGCCACCCTTCTTTGCCACTCACAAGCAAACCCTGCACTCGGGTGAGATGGGTGAACCTGGTTCCTAGGAAGAGATGATAACGGTGGGCTGACCCCTTTCTTGGGGGGAGATAAAAACACATTCCCTAGCAGATAGGAGCCTCTTGGCATATTCCTTTTGCTCTGCCCTGAGCATATATCAATAAGCACTAAAGACTTCTGGGGCTAAGTATGTGCCTTTTAGGACACCTGGCCCACTCCCTCTGCCACATCTGTTCCCAGTGGGAAGGGGGTGGGGGTCCCTCCCCTACAGCATGCGTGAGAAGGGAGAAGGGGGTGTGCAGACCATCTCTGTGCTGGTCACGGGGGCCTGACACCCACTAGTGAAGCTGGTCTTGCTTTGCCCCTTCTCTGTGTGAGGAAATATTCCACTCACTGCCTGTGTAATTCGTGTCTTGCTGGCTCACCCTGACAGCTTTCTTGGGGTGGATTGACTTCCCTTTGCTGTCCCCTATGCTGCAGGACCCCTGTCCTCGAGCTGGTAATGAGTGTCTCTCTCCCAACGTTTTTATACAAATTATATTGTTCTGTTGGTAACTTGCGTTTAAAAGAACCCTCCCAGACCTAGCAATATATCCCAAACATTTTCCCAGGTCATTAAGCGCTTATCTACATATGGTTTTTAACACATGCACGCTATTACACCATATAGATCCACCATCGTTTATAGCTTATTACACCAAATGGATATATTCATTTGACCAACCCTATTTTTAGACATCTAAACTGATTCCAACTTTTCACGATTATGACTAGATAATGCTGGGATAAACACCCTCGAATATGAATCTTTTCTCTTATCTCTGAATGTTTGAAGTCACTAGACTTAAGCCCATTTCAATATAAGGATCATCCACAATAATATCAATAATGCTAGCGTTTACTGAACGTGATGTGTTCGGGCAAATGACTCCAAACGACTTTGTCTCCAAATTCAGTTTTTGGTTTGCTCAATAGTGCTTCTTTTATCTACTACTTGGAATCTGTATTCCTGGTTTTAGCACCCAGTAGCTGTGTGACTTTGGGCAAGTTACTAAAGTTCTCTGAACCTCAGTTTCCTTACCTGTAAAATGGGAATGATAACACTGTCTAGCTCACAGGGTTATTGCAGAGGTGACAGGAGATAGTACAAGCAAAGGGCGCAATGCTTGGCACGTGGTAAGAACTCAGTGGATATTAACTACTCTTATTAGTTTCTCCGAGGAGCTAATCAGTAACTAACATTACTCTGTTATTCACACAGCAGGGGACGCCCAGCCAGGCTGTACTGAAAGTCTCTTTGTCAACCACCCTACAACTGAGATTTTTTTGCCCTTCAAATGCATCTAATCTGGGGAGGGAGTTGGGGGCTGAGAAAGAGCCCAGGATTCCCCCTGCCCTCCTGCTGACTGCAAAAATACAACAGGAATCTGCTTCTGAAGGGGATTTCCATCTGGCTGCAATCACCCGCCTGCCACCCAAAGTGTGAGCGCCTCACAGATTAGGGAAATCAGAGGCAGCCACTTCAGACAGTGCTCAGGCAGCAGGATGCCAAGTGGCAGCAGAGCCACTTGCCGAAGCTAAAATTAACAAGCTTCTTGGGTTGGAGGTTTTAATTAAAAAATGCTAGAGAATTATTTCCTTAATTCAGATACTTCTTCTTAGTAATCACTTTCTCCTGTGCTGCCCTGAGATTTTATCTACAGCTCATTTAATGGATGGTCTCAGCAGCCTGAGCTATGCCAGACCGGTGGCTGGAGTTTCAGTTCCCAGCGTCGGATGGGGAGGGTGTGGAAGGTGGCTGGCTACTGTGGGTGGCTGGAGGTGTCCCTCCTGGAGTCCCAGCCTCTTCATTCTGGCTTGTCCTCGCTGGGCCACCGTACCCTCTCCCATAACTTTAGGTACCAGTTGCGTGCTGTTGGGTCCCATATCTGCAAAGTCTGGTCTCCCGTGTGATGTGCAACCCACATGCCAGCTGTACTCATGGACACCGATGGCTCTAAATCAATGTCTTGTTCTTCCTCTTTCATTCCCCAACTCAATGCATGAAGAAAAATATCTGGACACCCAAGCCAGAAAGCTGGGACATCCTTGATTCCCATGGGAGTGGCAATCTATGCCCTGCCTGTATGCCTCCCCCTTACCATTTCAGGGCATTCCAGATGGATTTCCACCTGCCAGCACCTGAGTTTTATGTCCTGAGGGTTTCTCTTGTCATTACAGCCCACTCTGCCATCCATGTGGCAGCTCAGAAGTGCTGAGATATTAGTGTCCCCAGAAACAGCCTTCAACCGATACTGCTCAGAGGTTGGTGTATAAATGCTCCAACTTCTTTGCTGTCAGGTGGGATAACTTTGAGGCCTGTATTCTAACTCTCTTCCAGAGCTCCCCAACAAGTTTAGGTTCCACTTACCCGTGGTGATATCTAACCAGGAAACATATCCTTTATTGGCTGCCTTCCCTTCCTGCCTCACTTCCCCACTCCTCCACCTTCCCTTCCTCAATTAAATTCTCACTCTTGAATCCTTGCCTCGGGGTCTGCTAATGGGGAGAACCAAACTGAGAACTCTCCTTTCTTCCTTTCAGCCACTACCCATCTTCAACTCTTGTCTCACCAAATATTTCTCCAATCTGGACCGCTCTCTTCCTTCCTGTGGGTACCGCCTTAGTCCAAGCCATCATCATCTCTCTTAACGGGTCTCCAGCCTCTGGTCTTGCCCCTGAAGTCCATCATATGGCTAGAGCCAGGATGAGCTTTATCAAATGAAACCCAATCATGCCATGCCTCTGCTTAGTCCCTCTAGTGTCTCCCTATTGCCTGCAGGAAAGATCATGTTTTCTAATTCGATCCACAGGTTCTCCATGATGTAGCCCTTGGCTCTGTTTGTTTGTTTTCATTGTCATTCCTTGCCTCTTCCTACCTGGGTGCTCTCCCCCAAACACTATTCTAAAGATTTTGCACATCCTGTCCCTTGTGAGTGGAATCTTCAACCTCTCTTGGTCACCCCCTTTCTCTGGCTCTCTCCTATCCATGGCGAGCCTCAATAATCACTCCTTCCGGGAAGTATTTTCTGACTTGCCCCCACACACACTCTAAGCTAATTGGGTGACCCTTCTCTTTGCATCCATAACCCCCACCCCCACACCTTCCTCTATCTCAGAAAGTATCACTTGCAGTGTAATGGGATGCATAATTGTCTTTCTTCCTAAACCAGACAGTGTATCTATGGGACCTGGGACCAGGTTGTGTTCACTGCTATATCCCCAGTGCCTAGAACAGTGCCTGGAACACAGTAAGTATTTGACAACTATTTGTAAAGCACCTGAATTCAGGTGTTCTTTTGGCTATCCTTAGAATGAAGAAGCATAAATGAAAAGGAAGATTGCTCAGCTTGAGGCTGATCTGTGGCTGGAAGATGGAGGTGGGCTGTTGCCACAAGACTACCCCCTCTTGCTCAGTTACTGCTCTGGAACATTCATGGGTGTTCTCTTCTTTAGCTGGCCACCCTGCCCTCCCCACTGTCACATCTCACTCAGCCGGCCCAGGGTGCTGAGTGTGTCCAGCAGGGCTCACCATCCCTGCCACTGTGAACCAACAGGCTTTCTTCAATCATAACCATCTCAGCCAGATCAATACAGACCCTTTTCTTAGCAGTTTCAAGGAAAGGAGCACTTCATCTTGGCCAGGGTGGGTGGGCCATCCTAATTTAAAGATTTGGGTGGAAACAATCTGTATTGTTTCATGTCCAGTTTTGGCAAACCAAGCGATATTTTCTCAATGACATAATGTGACCATTCCACGGACAACTTCTTTTTTTCTCATTGATCCTCTTTCCAGCTGCCACCACCCTTTAATTATAAGTCTCCATTTTCCCCCTTTCCCCATCTTCCCTGACAAATAGATAATAATGATCTGTCAACCATGTACGTGCACCGGGAAGCAGCTCTTGAAAAGAACTCTGCGTGGCAGGAGGCAGGCAGTCAAGCAAAGTGCTGAAGACACTCAGACACAAGCCTGAACTACGGTTCTCCCATGTTCTAGACCAGAGTCATCTGATAGAGCATTTGGCGATGATGGAAACGTTCTCTCTGTGTGCTGTCCAAAATCCATCAGCCAGATGGGGCTATTGAACACATGAAATGTGGCTCGTGAGACCAAGGAACTGAATTTTTTCATTTACTTAAATTTTAATGCATTTTCATTGAAATAGCTACGTGTGGTTACTTAACTTAGCCAGCTTGTCCTGGCCAGTTGTGACCTCTGTGAGTCTTCTTCACCTGTAAATGGAGATAATAATCCCCGTTGCATTAGATCAGCACCACCTGCTATCACAAAGAGACTCCACAGTGCAGTGGCCCCAACAAGTGAGAAGTTTATTTCTTATCCACATACTGGTCTGAGTTGTGTCCCCTCACAGAGTCAATGCAGGGATTCAGGTTGATGAGCTCCGCTATTTCCAGCACGTGGCTACTCCAGTTATCTCCATCATCGTCAGCAGAGAGGGAAAGCACTAGAATTCCAGGGCTAGGGATTTTCCCTTAAGCAATTTGCACACATCACTTCTGCTCGCATGTTTTGGGCAAGAGCTTTCTCATAACTGCAAAGGAGCTGGGAAGCTTAGTCCTTTGCTAGGCAGTTATGTCCCAACTAAAACTCAATTATTGTGGAATAAGAAAAGAATGCATTTTTGAAGACAGCTAACTTATCCAACACACCTACTTTACAAGGTTGTTGGATAGCTTAAATGATATTACATTATGTGACACAGTACTTATGTGTCCATTAGCTTTTACTGGGTATAAAATAACCCTGAGACTTAAAACAACGAACTTAAGCTCAGTGTGCTCAGGGCTGGCAGTTTGGGCTGGGCATGTGGGAGATTTTCTAGTCTCAACCGATCTCAGCGGGGCTTACTCAGGCTGCTCTAGTCAGCTGTGGGGTTGCTAGGGTCTGGATGATTTAGGATGAACTCAGCTGGACTGTCTTATGCCTGCTGTCCATGATTTCTTATCCTCCAGAAGGCATCCCTGAGCTGGCTGGTGGCAAGGATCCAAGATAGTGAGGGAATGCAAACAAGGCCTTTTGTGGCTGAGTTTTGGCACATCCGCCTCTTCCACTCCTGCCACTGCCTGTTAACCAAAGCAAGTCACCAGGCCAATCAAGATCCAAGGTGTGAGAAAATATATGCCACCTTTGATGGGAAGAGATGCAAAGCGACATTGCAGAGGGGCGTAGGTGCAGAGATGGGGAGACTTAGAGGCATGTTTGCAAGCAATCCGCCAAACCTTGGTACCCAATTTTACTCAATAAATGGAGCCTAATGCTATATTACTTGTCCATGAGAACAAATATTACTTTCCTATATTGTCCACTCATTTTATTCATTCAGAAATTTGTTGAGCATTCACCCTGTGCCAGGCTCCGTGCTAAAGAGTTTGTGAGTTGGGCATCAAACCACTACAAAGAAGAAGTTGCGTTGATTTTTGAATCATAAAAAGGGAAGAAAAAATCATAAAAAGGAGTGGTTCAGTGGTAGCATGCTCTCCTGTCATACGGAGACCCAGGTTTGACTCCTGGACCACGCACCTTAAAAATAAATAAATAAAAAGAAGAAATAAATTCCAGAAAAGATGCTGGTTTTCTACCCTTCAGTCCTTAACTGATGCTGGTCCTCGTGTCATTTCCTTACTACCCCTGATGTCAAAGTACTTTGTCACCATGGCTTCCATTACTTTGACTGGTGTGGGCATCTCCCCGGACCTGAGGTTAGCAGCAGCTGGTGGCCTTGTCTTCTGGAGGGACGCCCTTCGGGATGAACCTGGACGAATCCAACACTGGCTGACAGAAGCTTTTAGAGAGAGAGAATAAACAGCCCACGAATTCCGAGGGCTATAAAAGGAATCTGTCCTGCTCCAGCTTAAAACGGCTTGTCTTGCGGGCAAGACGAATCAGAAACATAAGAGGTGACGAATGGGAGTGATTTCCAAAGCCCTGGGAAATACTGCAGGCCCCATGGTGAAGTCACATCTGGTGGCTGTGAGATGCATCTTGGGCCCAGTGACATTCGTCTCTGTCTCTCCCCCGGACGCCCTTCTCCCCCATATCGCGCCTTCAGAACCAGCATCCTCGGCTGAGAACCTTGCTGGGCCATCCTCTCTCAGCCTGACCACTCCCGAACTAAAGGAAAATGCAAAGAGAAGACTGAGGTGCCTACCTCTCTGAATCTTGGAAAGAGGTGTACTTCAGGCCCCTGCTTCCTCCAGCTTCTCCTCTCCCCTGGTTTGGACATCAAAATGACATCAAGGATGCAGACAGGGACAATTTGCATCAGAAAAGAACCACTCATCAGCAGGCTTTTCCTCCAACATTTTATTATGAAAAGTCTCCAACATATAGCAAAGTTGAAAGAATTTTATCCAACGCTAGATTATACCATACACAGTTTTTTGCTTTATCACATACCGATCAATCAACCCGTTCTTTCTCTTTTTTGACCCATTTCAAAGTATACTGGAGTCATCAGTGTGTTTTGACAAGGGAGATTTTGTAGACTGCAGATGCCAAGAACCCTCATCCTGCCCCCTGAATCACTAGCCAGATAATCTAAATTTTAAATAATTATCAACTCCATTTTAGAAATGAGAAAACTGAGGCTCAGAGACGTGACAGGTTCTGCCCAAGGCAACACAGCAGACAGGCACTGAAGCTAGGATTGGAATTCGGGACCTTGATACCCTGAGCTCTGCTAGGCCAGCTCTGCTCACGTCTCCTGCTCCAGCAGCTGCCCCAGCAGATCCCCGCTTCTGCCGAAGGAGTTCAGGGCTCCCCAGCTTGACATCTGTGTCTTTGAATCCCCTCAGTGCTTCTGTTCAGAGCACAGAACTTTAGCCAGCCCCAGGCCTAGTGTCAAGATAATAAAGTAGCTGTGCTGGTTTGAAAGGATGTGTGTCCCTTAGAAAAGCCATGTTTTAATCAAAATCCCATTTCATAAAGGCAGAATAATCCCTATTCAATACTGTAAATTTGGAACTGTAATCAGATCATCTCCCTGGAGATGTGATTTAATCAAGAGTGGTTTTTAAGCTGGATTAGGTGACGACACGTCTCCACCCTTTTGGGTGGATCTTGATTAGTTTCTGGAGTCCTATAAAAGAGGAAACATTTTGGAGAACGAGAGAGATTCGGAGAGCACAGAAAATGTTGCAGCACCATGAAGCAGGGAGCCCACGAGCCAGAGACCTTTGGAGATGAAGAAGGAAAATGTCTCCCGGGGAGCTTCATGAAACCAGAAGCCAGGAGAGAAAGCTAGTAGATGATGCCGTGTTCACCATGTGTCCTTCCAGATCATGTTTTTTTGCCATGTTTTTGTGACTTAGGGAGTCAGTCTTGATGGGATCTTGAGTGATCAAGAGTGGTTGTTAAACTGGATTAGGTAGATTCGTGTCTCCACCCATTCAGGTAGGTCTTGATTAGTATACTGGAATCCTATAAAAGAGAATGTCAAGAGAGAAAGCTAAGAGATTCTGAGAGAGCAGAGAATGGCATAGTCATGAGAAGCAGAGAGTCCACCAGCCAGCGACCTTTGGAGATATGAAGAAGGAAAACGCCTCCCTGGGAGCTTCGTGAGACAGGAAGCCAGGAGAGAAAGCTAGCAGATGACGCTGTGTTCACCATGTGCCCTTCCAGCTGAGAGAGAAACCCTGACTGAGTTTGCCATGTGCCCTTCTCACTTGAGAGAGAAACCCTGAACGTCATCAGCCTTCTTGAACCAAGGTATTTCTCCCTGGATGCCTTAGATTGGACATTTCTATAGACTTGTTTTAATTGGGATGTCTTCTCGGCCTTAGAACTGTAAACTTGAAACTTATTAAATTCCCCCTTTTTGAAAGCCATTCTGTTTCTGGTATATTGCATTCTGACAGCTAGCAAACTTGAACAGTAGTCAAGTTCCTGCCTTGTGAATTTTGAAGTCTACGCCCCCTAATCAGGATGTCTGGAGATCTAGCCTGAGAAAATCTGTAGTTTTATTCATTTCTCAGGGTGATTCTGACATATGCAAGTGTTTGTGTAGTTCTTGGACTGAGAGTTATTGGACCTCTTGAAATCTATAAAATGGGGATAACAGTGGTTTCTGACTCATGTTTTAGTTGGCTAATGGTGCTGGAATGCAACACAACAAAGATAGACTGGCATTTTCTTTTTTTTCTGGGGTTCATGCTTGGCCTGGTAATCAAACCCGGGTCTCTTGCACGGCGGGTGAGCATTCTATCACTGAACTACCCATATACCCTAGACTTGCTTTTATAAAGGGGATTTAGTCACTTACAAATATACAGTTCCTCAGAGAGAAGGCAACTTTCATCTGAGTTTCTCTGTCACAGGGGAGGCATAGGAGATGTCAGCTGGCCTCTCCCAACTTCTAGATTCAAATGTCCTTTCCCCAGGACAATTCTTTTCTGCATCTCCAAACATCTGGGTCTGAGCTGCTGAGCTCTGTTTTGACCTCTCTCTTTTAAGCCTCCAGCTAATTAAATTAAACATCACTCCATTGTGGAAGGCATTCTCCTCAGCTGACCATGGATGCAATCGGCCATCGATGAACTTCACGTGCTGATGATTTAAGTTCACAGCAACAGAACAACTGGGCACCATCCCTTGGCCAAGCTGACACCCAAGCATGTAGGTACAGCACTTTCTATCAAGATGTGAGCCCCTTTTCTCCCCTCAAACGCCCTTTAGAGCAGTAGGCTTTTATACTCTGAGAATCAGATGAGTGCTGGAGGTCCTCTCTGAAAGCACAAACGGTGCCATGAATTTTAGACACCATGCCAGTTTAGGGGCACCTTGCCCAATGTTGGTTTCTTGCAGCACAGATGTCTTTCTTGAGGGGTGACCCTCACTGCATAATCCTACCACATTGGCAGGAAAATTCACAACAGGTTCATTCATCCATTCAGTAGGGTGAGAGTGTCATGACCTTGACCAAGTCATTTGACCTCTCCGAGCCTCAATATCCTCATCTGTGAAACAAGATGGTAATAGCCATGATTTCTATGGTTTTGTGAAGATTTAATGAGATATTGAACGTAAAGCTCTTGAAATAGTGCCTGGCACATCGTACGTCTCTCAGTAAATATTTACTGCAATAGTATTAGTCCAGAAGCAATAGCCCCAACTGCTTTCTCCCTTGTATTTGTCATTACATTTTTCTTGAGCATGTATCTTGCCTCTTCTCCATGGCAGTGAGTTCTTGAGGGACAGCCATACTGCTTGGAATTGTATCCCAATTGTGCCCCCTTCTCAGTTGCATTCTTCTTCGGTGAGTCCCTTTGCATTTTTTGAGCTCCTATAAAATGGGAATAAAATAGCCTCTACTCTACCATATCATTAATATATGAGCATCATGCTAGAATAGTACACTGAGCATAGTAAGGGCTAAATAAATGTTAGCTATTATTATTGTTTTTAAAGTTACTGGGATTATCAGTAGTAATATCCCCCAATAGCTGAGCACACTGATGGAGCGCGATCAAGTGCTGGTCACTTGACAGGTGACCCCTTCCAAGTCAGATAATCAATTGCACTCCAAGCAGTGGGCTTCCTCTTAGCTGGGAGGAATGCAGGCCCTGCTGTAAAACATAAAGCAGCTGATCCAACATCCACCACGGCCGATCCAGGAACAAGAACCCGGGGCGGAAGCAGACACTGAAATATGATGCCCCCAGCCCAATAAAATTGTCAGCTGAGCTGCTCTAAGCAAGTGCCCGATTAAGCGAATCTAACTGCAGCATAGGTTACTCAGCGGTACCATTGACAAACTCCGAATCGATCGTCGGGGCTGAAAGCAGAGGTGGTGTAGGGAAGTGAGGGCATCCAAGCAGGAGTCCACTGGCAGAAACAAATTAATTGTATCTCCAGGGCTGCCTGGCAGGAGGACCATAAATCACGGCAGAAATCGATGGCTTGGGAAGTAGGCAACCCTGAGAGGGGTGTTGGGGACCCAAAGGAGGTAGAAGGACCCCATTTCCAGCAGGGCTTTATTACAACAATCCAGGCACCCCGAAAGCACTGCTCTGCTCCTTCTAGCCGTGTGAACTTGGGCCAAGTCACCTAACCGTGCAGAGACCCGATACCCCATCTACAAAATGGGGCTATTAAAACCTCGCAGAGCCGCCCCTCTGCTGTCTGCTGCAGTAAACATACCCAGCTGTTGAGTGCTTGAAATGCAGAGAGTCCAAATTGAGATGGACTGTAAGTGCAAAAGCACACACCATATTTTGAAGACTTGGTGTGAAAAAATGAACGTAAAATATCCCGTTCACACTTTTTTCTTTATTGATTGCACTTTGAAATAATATTTTGGATTTATTGGGTTACATAGGTATATTATTAAAATCAATCTCAGCTGTTTCTCTCTGCTTTTAAAAATATATATGGCTGCAAGAGAATCTAAAACGATCCCATGTGGCTTTTTTTATGTTTCCAATGAGTGGCCCAGGTCTAGGCTTTGTTTCTCTCAGAAGTCCTTGGCTTCTTGAATTTTGATCAGCTTCTAGTGCGAGCCTGAAAAAGTCACTATGTTCCTCTCTGAATCTTACTTTCCAACATTAGATCAAAATGAGACAATAGTCATGATGAACATTTACTTAACATGTTCTAAGTATCTTGCTAAGCACATCACATGCATTAATTCATTCATTCCTCACAACACCCATATGAAATAGACACTAAGCCCATTTCACAGATGAGGAAACTGAGGTTCCAAATGGTAAAGCCAAGGTACATAACATGTAAGAAGCAAAGAGGCAGTATTGGAACCTAACTCTACCTCACTCTGAAGCCTACAGTCTTTACAAATACTCTTAACTTACCCTTACTCACTTGCTTAATTTTGGGGCTTGTATTGGGGTTCTCTAGGGAAACAGAACTAACAGGAGATAACTGTAAATATAAGATTTTATAAAACTGTCGCAACTGTGGGGGTGCATGAGTCCAAATTCCACAAGGCAAGTCACAAGCTGGCAACTCCAATGAAAATCTTTGATGAAATCCCCAGGAGAGTCTGCCTGGCTGAAGTGGAAGAAAAGGATTCTGTCTTCTGACTTTTCCTTTTAAAGCCTGCAGCTGATTGGATTAAACTGCTGTCATTGTGAAGACACTCTCCAGTTGATTGTAGATGCAATCATTCATAGATGCAATCAACTTACTGATGATTAAGTGCACGAAATGTCCTCACAGTTAGGCCAGTGCTTGCTTGACCAGACAACTGGGCACCATTGATCTGGCCAAGTTGACACACAAACCTGAGTATCACAGGGCCTCAGGTATTTCAGGACATATGGACAAGCAGGTATTTGCATGCCAGTGAGCTTCATGGAGCCACATGATATATATTCCAAGGACTGGAGAGAAGTCACTTTCTCTCTGATATGGTCACTGTGGCAGCTAAATACTAAGGGACAAGTGGCCCATGAAAGTGACCTATGAGACACGCCTCTCCTGAAGCTGGGATTTTCACGTTTGCTAAGTGGTGGCTATTCTGACCTGAGTGCCATCCCAACCTCCACCCATTCACCCCACCTTCATCACAACACTGTCATCGCCTTCCAAAATCTGTGAGTCTTATTCCTGAAAGGGATATTTCCACAGCAGGAAGGTCAAATAAAAAGGCTGCTTTATATGTTATATGTTCTTTTCTCGTTGAAGAGGGGCACCCGTGTTTTTGGCTGTACGTGAAATAATTGCATTATGTGATGGGGATCAGTTTCTGAATCTGTATGTGCAGGAAAAAAGGGTGGCTGCTGGGCAGCCGTAGTCAAAGGGTGGAATGTAATGGACAACTTTTGTGTGTGGTGAGTGTGTATGAAAGAGAGAAAGAGAGAGAGAGAGAGAGAGAGAGAGAGAGAGAGAAAGAGAGAGCACTGTTACCCTCTTTCCTCTTACTCTGGGAACAAATTCTCTTTCTTTAGGGAATTGCCTCTCCACCCTTCCATGTCATGCCTCTGAGATTACCAAAACTAGAACCGCCACCACCACCACCACGCCCCGTCTACTGGGTTAACCACAGAACCCAAGCTAAGCCAATCAGAGTCTCTTTCTTGGGTACTTGAATTTTAAGTAAATACAGAGCAGGATGGAAAGCGCTCGTTTATTTGCCCATCGTTCCTGCTGCGGAAGTCCCTGGCACCACCCTAGCTCTTGGCCTTTTTAACGTCCGTAGTTAAGCTCGCTTCTTCAATTAGGTGAGCGACCCATAACTTTCCAATTTGCCCTCCCCTACCTTAGGCTAGAGTCTATCTGCTCGTGGTTTTTCACTGAAAGTCTCCCTAATGATACAGAGCTGGTCACCAGCAGGGAGAAAGGGCCCCAGGTCTCTGGAATAGCTGCCTCGGGAGGAAGATTTGAAGGGGCAGGCGGGGTCATTTTAACAAGCTGCTAGCTCAGCACTGGCCTGGGAATTTCAGTGTCTTCTTCAGGATTTCCGCCAACTCACAGAAGGATTTAAGTTTCCAGGAGTGTTACTTTTATATCTTGTGGCCCCACGTCACTCCAGACGTGCAACCAAGCTTCCCCTTTGAATTCTATTTTTGAAAAAAATAGAAAGAGATCCAACTGTACAGATCACTTTTGAGGACAGGATAATTGTCTGCAGATTTCAGGACTGGAAGTTTAAGTCAGAAGAGGAATTAACATTGCTTTAATACAACCAATTCAAAATAGAGGTGCCAGCTTTTTAAAATGTCTTTTGGAGACATTTTTAAACATCTCTTTGGAGTTGGTGGTGGCAGCTTACCTAGTTTCCCTCACCAATTCCTGCCTTTTGACACACCTTGCTAGTTTTTCTTTCTCTCCTTTTGCCAAGCTTTTCCAACTTCTAACACCACCCTGGAAGAAAAAAATAAATTATTCTCTGCATCTGAAATAGGGCTGCTTCGTCATTTTTGCTAAAACCTTTAAGAGATTTGGCATCTAGGCCCTCCTAGCTAACCTTTGATTCCTAACCCTGAGATTTTTGGAGGCCAGCTGTTCAGATAATGATTCTGTATCCGCTTGCTTGCAATGATTATTTTTGGACACGATCACAGGTCAACACAGAAAAAGGGTGGGTGCTGGACACCTACCTTAGCTGCTCCCCACAACTCTCCTTCCTGCCTTCCAAGGACACCATCCCAGGAAGTAGGAATCTGTGTGCAATGCCAGGCGTCGGCTGAGAACGTAACATTTGCTAGCATTCAGTGGGAAACGGGGAAGGTTTGGGGCCTAAAATAAAAATAGAGCAGCCCCCGTTTAATTGAGCACTGGCCATGTGCCAGGCCCCGAGCCAAACTTTGCAAGCACTTTACCAGCTTCCAAGTGGGGTGCAAACTGGTAAAGTGGGACCCCAAACAACCCACATTTCCCAGCTATGGAAGCTGAGGTTTGGAAAAGCTAAAGGGCCTCACGGTCCCCAAATCTCATGACCTTGCCTGCCTCATGACCTTGGCTTCAGATGAAACAGGAGCCTTTCTGCCCCCTCAGTTCAAACCCCCAGCCCCCTGCCCCACCCCCATGGACTGGCCTGCATTTGTTAAATCCATATTTGCATCTCTTTTTTTTTTTGCCTTCCAAAAGGCTTGCTAACAACGATAATCTAGATTCCTGCTCTTCACACTCCAAATTGAATTACATCCATCAGCCCTGGCGCCAGCACTATTGTTCCCAGGGCCTTCCCAACTTTAATTAGGATATTTTTATTTTCCCTAGCAGAGGGAGGACAGCTGATCTCCGCTTCAATAACCTTGCCGCGGGGCAGAGCCTGTAACTGCAGGGCTCGCGGGCCCTCGGATGGAGAGGCCAGCAGGAGCCGAGAAAGTGCTGTGAGCACCTCTGCGTTTGCCTGTGAGGCCTCTGCCTGTTTCCCCTCTGCGGTGACACGGTGTGATGGTTAAAACGGTCGTGTGGGCGCCCGGCAGGAGACAGCTTTGAAAAGGACTCACACTCATACAACCCCAGGGAGACATGAGGGACGAGGGGCTGGGAGCAAAGGGGCCGCGGTGGGCTAGGGCAGTGCCGACCAGTAGAAATAAATAGAAAGCAAACCTCACGTGCAGTTTTAAATTTTCTAAGGGGCCACATTGAAACAAAGAAAAAGAAATGGGCATCGTTCATTTTAATATTTTATTTAACCCAATCCATGCAAGCATCGTCCTCCTGGCATGTAATCAGTGTGAAAAATGATTACTATTTCAAACAAAGTCTTCAAAATTGGGTGGGTATCCTACACTCACAGCCGATCTCAATTCGGGCTCGACCGTTCGGTGTGCTTTCGTAGCCCCAGATGGCATGATACTGTCTGAGTTTCTAATCCTGCACTGGCCATGTTGCATATCTCGCTTCTGTCCACTAAAAAACAAATCCAGAGTTGGTAAGGAGAGACATTCAACAGTATTGTTGCAAGGGCCTGGGAGGGGAGAGGTCTACTGCAGTAGGGGGAGGAAGCTATTGCGATACAGGGGGTCACTCTGATCACAAGCTCAGCAAGCGTCTTAAGGGCTAGGCTAAAGGGGGGTTTTCTTGTACAGAGAGGAGTAGGGAGCCAAGTGAGAGGAAGCGGGGAAGTAGGATGAAAGGGTGGCGTGATCAGACAATAGGCGAGGGAATGTTTTAAGCTGAGGTCAACCTCTTTTCCGAGAGGGGCCCTTAAAGAGGGGTTGTGCTCTGCAGGGGTTAAAGTTCCAGGATCTGGAGGAAGGAATCGGCAGAGTTTGGATAACTTGGTTCTGACCTGATCAGGGGGACAAGCAGTTCAGCTAATCCTTTATGAAGCAAAGACTGGGGATTTGGAGGCTCTGTATCTGGCCTTGTCAACAAGGGGCATCTGTGAGTCTAACTAAAGTCATATGGGACAGCGGTTCCTTTGCATTAAGCCATTTTATGGAACATGAAGGGTAGGCTTCATTTCTGCACCTTTGATGTTTTCCAGAATCACAGAGTTAAGACAAAATTCAACAGGGTCACTTCCCTTTACTTCCTTGTCCATGGAAAGATGGTGATGGTAATCTCAGCTAACTCACAGGCTGCCCTGCAGATTAAATGAGAAAATCTGCAAGTAGTTTTCAGCAGGCCCTCCCATGTTAGCTATGAGATTTTTCTTACCATAAAATAGCAACAGTTAATATATGTGATGGCTTCATATATCTAGGCGTTTCGCTAGATGCTTTCTGTTCCTTATCCACTCTAAGCCCCCTAACAATGCTCTGAGGTAGAAACTATTAACATCTTTACTTTACAGAGGGAAACTGAATCTCAAGGATTGTGGAGTAGTACCCACTCCCTGTGGGATGAAATTTAATAAGACTGATTAGTGCCTTTGAGATCTGACCCTCCCCGCCTGCTAGCTGTGCGACAGAATCACCGATTCCAGATCAGCCGACCTGGGTTCAAATCTTCTCTCTGCCGGCTGTGTGATCTTGGATAGGTTGCTTTGCCTCTCTGAACCTCAACTTTTATCATCCCCAATAGGGGACAATAATACTATCTACTTCATAGGGTTGTTGTGAGGATTTATGGGTTAGCAGATGAAGACTGCTTGGCGCAGACTAAGTAGCATGTAAGTGGTAGCTACTTTTATTTTTGTTAGCGGCACTTTTCATCACTTCCTATTCCATGCTAAGCCCGAGGAGGACTGGATTACCTGCAGTTCCTTCCCCAAATGTACCACGCTCTCTCTTTCCACACTTCGGGTCTTAGCCCATGCTGTTCCTTATGCCTGCCTCACACTCCTTCCTTTCCTTGTTTCTTTCTAGCCTCTCTGTCCTCTCCTTGAGGAAATCTGAATTCCATTCCTCTCTATGGGACCCAAATTTAAGTCACTTCGCTGCCCTGGAATGTCTGTCCTTCTGTCCCCAGGCTACAGGCTTCGTTGGGACGAGACCATGGCTGTCATGCCCACTGTCTCTACCCCAGCCCAGGGCCTGGCCGAGGGAGCGAGCTCAGAGGCACATGTTTCCTGCACAGGACGTCTCCCAAATGCTGGAATAAGAGGCAGTGGCAGTCCTTGCACCGCTTGGTTCCAGCTGGCTGTTTGCTTACAGCACAGCTAAGCCATTTTCTAGCTGTGTGATGGGGCAAGTCACTTCACCTCCTTTTCCCTTCCCCAATATTCTATTAAAACACAATTTACAAAATTTACAAACAGCAAAATGTACAAATCTTAAGTCAACAGCTGAATTAATTTTGCCAAATGCATATGCCCTTAATAAGTGTCACCCAGATAAATCTGTACAACATTTCTATCACCCCAGAAACTTCCCTCCTCCCCATCCTACTGGCTCTCCCTCCACGAGTGACTGCACTTCTGAGCTCCATCACTATAGATTAACTTCAGCTGTTATGGAATTTCAGATGCATGGAATCCACATGCATTCTTTTGTGTCTGGCTTCTTTCGCTCAGCAAAGTGTCTGTGAGCTTCACTGAGGTTGTTGCATGTATCAGTGGTTCATTCCTTTTGATTTCTGAGTCGGGTTCCATCCATTCTCTTGTTCATTGTCATTTGAACCATTATGAATAAAGCTGCTTGGATGATCTTGTGCAAGTCTCTTTGTATGCATGTGTTTTCATTTCCCTTGGGCAAATAGATCACTGTAGGATTGCCAGGTCATGTATCATGTGTTTGTATTACTTTATTAGAAACGGATAAGCAGACCTCCAAAGTGGTTGTGTTTTTGACTTACTCTCTTTAAACCTCAGTTTTCTCTGCTGTAGAATGGGGATAATGCATGTACTTCTGTCATGGGTCATTGAAGGAGGAGCCCAGTGCTTGGATGTGTACTGATTTAGCTTTGATTATTAAGTTGGTTGGTTTGTTCTTCCTTTAGGGTATGACTTGCACCATCAGAGGCAGGAAGAGCACGATTATTTATACATCCTTAGAGCCAGAGAGGGAAAAAGACAAATGGTCCCCACACAAACACCTGCCGCCACCTTGGGGAGGGACCATCAGATGTCCCCTCTAGGCTGGAGCAGCCCCCTGACCCCCTGCAAGTCTAACCTGGAGGGAAGGAACATTTTAAATGGAGCCCACAGCTGGTTTCCTGAATCCTGCTGATGTAGGGTTCCTTAGGCTGCTCTTATTAAGACTCTGTCACAGCCTGGTTTGCAAAGGTCTGTTTCCTGGGGCCTGGGAATCAGTTGTCAAAATGGATCGGATTTGCAACTCTGCATATAAATCCAAGCCCCAAAACCTGTGAGTTTGAAGATACGTCTCTTTGGGCTTCTCCTGTGTGTGAAGTTGAGGAACTTCCCGCCTATATCTGTTTTGGGGGGCAGGAGTGGGGGGGTGCATGGTCTGAAAGTCGAACCCAGGTCTCCCGCATGGAAGGCGAGCATTCCACCACTGAGCCACCTGTGCACCCTCCATCTATCTTTTTATACAGATTTCAAAAGACCCGGTGGCTGGGAATCAAACGGACATTGGTTCAAATCCTGACTCTGCCACATACTCTCTGGGTGACCATTAACAAGTCCCTTCCTCTCCTTTTAACCTCAGGTTCCTCATCTGAAAAACAGGATTGTTATTAATAATAATAACACAATGGCCAAGACCGCAGCCATCCTCTTTCTACCCAATAGGCATCCTCCTATTTCCTTCCCTGGCTTTTAGTTGAACCTATGATCACCTGGAGTAAAACCTTCATTTCCCAGCACTCCTTACTGCTAGGGTAGTCATGTGCTTTTGTTCCCTCTTGCCAGGTGTGTGTAATTGCTACTTTTATGTGCAACTGCCTAGAAGTACCCTGTATTAGTCAGGAACGAGGGGTAGACTGTGATGGTTGAGCTTATATGTCATCTTGGCTGGGTTTTAGTGCCCAGTTGTTTGGTCAAGCAAGCACGGGCCTGAATAGAGTTTCCAACTCATGGGCTCCCTTTGGAATTCGGACTTGCCAATCCCCACAGTTGCTGGATGGATGCAGCAGAAATCAAAATTCTCTGTTCTGACTCCTGAATTCATCAGCTCTCCCTGCAAGGGCTTTAAATGATTGGTTAAGGCTTCTCTCATTGCGGAAGGCAGTCTCTTTTGTGGATTGTAGATGCAATCAGCCATGGATGCAACCAACTGATTGATGATTTAAATCCACGAAATATCCTCACAGTAACAGTCAGGTCTGTGCTTGCTTGAACAAACAACTGGACACCGTAACCTAGACACATGAACTTAACCATTACAGACCCTTGAAGGGAAGTGAGTCTTTCTTCAGCAGAGAAACTTCCTGCTGCCTGGAATGTGGTCATGATGCTGGAGCTCAGGCAGCTGGAATGGAACTTGAAGACAAAGCCAAATGCTGAGGACGGCAGAGCCACTGAAAGAAGGGGTCGCTGACATCTGCCCTGGACCAACCATCTCTGGACATGATTAATATGAGAAAGAAATAGACTTTCTTCCTTAGGTTATTGTTCATTTGTTTCTGGTCCTTGCAGCCAATCCAAATCCTAATTGAAACCTGTTGTTGAGATGACTAAATGAGCTAATTTATCTAATGACCTTAGTGCAGTGTCTGGCGCATAGTAATTACTCCAAAAAATTGTAGACATTTATATTATTTTAAAGACAAAAAAAAATACTGAATTGGGGTTGGGCAATCGGGTGCCTTGTTTGTGATTTGGTTTAGGAGAGGGAAAAGAACCCCTAAATGCAGTTCCCATCTGGAATCCCTTTGCTCACCTCTGCTCACAAGGCTGGAGCCATGGCTTGGAAACTGTGGACTGTGCCAAAATTCCTGGTCATTTCACCAGTTCGTGGGGAGCTGTGGCTGACCAAATTGCCCCAAATGATCATTCACTCTCTTTTTTATGCAGCAATTAAGGCTCTCCTGGCACAGCTGAGGAGAATTCTGGAAAGGACAAAGAGCCAGCCACCCAGCTTTGGTTCTTTTCAAGTAGAACGTTGCAAACAAAAGCCCTGCCAGTAATGAGTGCATTTCCACCTCGCGCCTTTCCCTCTGCTGTCCCTTCACCTGAACGCGTCCCCTGCCCCCGCCCACGAGGACTAAACTCTTTCTGTGCATTGTCTCATTTAATCCTGACGAGCTGGCTGGTATTGTGGGTGCGGCAGATTGAATCCTGTCCTCCGCAAAGATCTGCTCTTAATCTGAACCCAAGTTCTTGTGGGTACCGACCCACTGTAAAAAGTGTCTCCGGATACGTTGGGTGCGGACTCATTTGTGAACATGATCTTGGAAGGTGTGGCCAACTGAATCAGGGCGGGTCTCAATCCGTATGACTAGACGCGGTTTACAGAGAACCCAGGATCACTGTAGCCAGAAAGCAGGGGGCATGGCCCTGTAGCGAGGGCAGAGGGACCAGCCAAGGAACTTAAAGTGCTGCCGGCAGCCACCAGAATGCTGCAGACACCGGGGGAAAGCAAGCCTTGCCAATGTTGTTATTTTGGACCTCTGCTAGCCTCCAAACCATGAGTCTATAAATTCCTACTGGGGTATTGGTGATGGCAGCTCTGGCCAAGTAAGGCCACACCCACCGCACCCGCGGGGAGGCAGACGCCCCGCAAGGCTGAACCACTCACCCAGGATCATGCTGGTCTGGAGTCAGGCCGCTGCACGGGCTCTGCTGGCGACCACGCCTCTCCTTCCTGCATCACCTTTTCCCTCCAAGTAGACGCCAAAGACTTATTCATGAACTGCCTGGAAATGGATGCACTGGTTGTTGCTGGGGGGTGAGCAATGGGGGACAGGAGTCTCAGACATAGCCTGGCCACGCAATCCCTCTGCTCCTCCTTACTAGACAACGGTTTTCCTTCCAAACCGAAAAGGCTTTACTGTTCCTTTTTTACTATAAAAGGAATTTTCAATCTTCGTATAAATGCAGTTAAAACACAGAGGTACAGAGAAAAAGTTACACTTCGCTATCCCAAGATTCGTTTATGTGAGTGTGCATCGAGGTGGGTGTGTAGTAGACAGAGTTTTCACACCGGGACGCAGATCTTTCCATCCCGTTTTCTCTAAACACACATTTTTTTAAATGGGGCCATCTTATAGAAATGATGCATGTCTTTTTTATTTGTATTTTTCTTGGAAAACATGTTTTTTAGGTGCATATGTTTTTCGTTTTCTAAATAGTGGGGTGCTGCAGATTTTATTCCATTATCTTCTTCGTGGCACTGTGCTTCCAAGATCCACCTGGGATGTTATGCGTAAATCTAGGACTGCTGCAAGGTACTCCCTGGTGTGCGTCCACCCCATTTTACTCATCAGTTTACTCGGGGACGGACACTTAAATGGCCCCAACTTGTGGACACCAGTGACAGCGTGTTGATAAACGCATGAGCCTGCCCAAGGGAGAATTTCCCTGGAGTCATCGCTGGGACCTGGGCCATCTGGACTCAACTCTGCAGAATGGCCACCCTAGCTGTCCTCCAAGTCAGTACCCTCAGGTGATGCAACTGTCAGCTACATCCTCTGGCCAACCCCATCCGGGTCCCACGGCATCAACACCCTCCACTCTCTGCTCAGGATCATTTCTGAAAAGCCAAAGGTTCCATAATTGGTGTGAAGGTCCTAATAGCTGGGCAGTGTCTGCTACCTCTTCAAAACTACTGTGGCCTCTCAACCCGGTTGTCCTCATTTGTACAATGACGGTGTTGGAATCGGTCACCCAGAAAGTTGACAAAGCAGGAGGAATTAGAAGACCTTGGGCTTGAATCCTGGCCCTGCCATTTACCAGCTGTGTGCCACTGGGCAAGTGGCTTCACATCCCAGACCCTCGGCTTCCTCATCTGTACAATGGGGACAAATAACCCCTGCCTCGTAGGGATTGTGTAAGAATGAAATGAGCTCCTGCATGAGAACCTCTTAGCCCCATGCCTGACAATACATGCCAGCCATTCTCATTGCTATTGATTTTAATATTGATAATGGTTGGGATGACAGCAAGCAGCAATGACATATCTCCGTGTTTGATCATCAAAGATCTAGTGATCGCTGTAGTGGCATCATTGACTGATGGATTGCCTCCCAGCTCTGTCCCTGCACTTTCACCGTACTTTGAGGAGACAGTGCTGTGTGACAGACATGTGGTGTGAGCAATGAGCATTCAGAAGACTCCCCAAGTCTCCTCTGCTGAATCTCTATGGGTTCAAACCATGAACCTTGCTGTTGGATTTCTTTTCTCTCCTCTCCCCTGTCCCTCCTGCTAACATTTCATGAAAGCTGATGAGTTGAACAAACAACACATTTTCCTTAGCAAATGCCAGTCTTTGAGCAAACCCCCTGAGACTTTAGCTAGGTTGGCATTTATATTTAGATTCCAGCATTGTTTGCCATCCATCTGGGCCTCACTCTAATGGAACAGTATATCTCACTTTTATGGAGTGACTGCATGCCTGGCTTTGGATTGGCTTTTCCCTAAATCACTCTCCAGACCGGAGTCCAGTTTTTAGTACCTACTTATATTGTTCTAATCAACAAATATTTATTGAGCAACTACTATGGGCCTGACATTGTGCTAAGCTGAAATAAAACAGATACTGTTCCCATGGAACTTAAAGTTCACAGGGAAAGACAGATATTGAACAATCAATTACACAAGTAATAAGTTTGTTAGATGGTCATAAATGCCTTAGGGAGAAACGATATAGGCTGGTATGATATCATATTATAAGGGCGACTGTGATTATATTATGTATTGTCAATATATTCTTATATACTCACACAAATAATATGAAAGGAGACATTCTAAACCCAAATGTTGATTTTCTTTGAATGATGGGTACATTGACTAGTACTACTGGAAAAGTCTAGGGGTAAATGGCTTCAGGTGTATTTGGATTCAGGTGCTCAGCTCACAGCACAAAGCCTTCTCTCTATGTCCCTCAGCTTTTCTTCCCTCTGTAGAGTTGGTTTATTCTCAGGTGGGTTTTCCAGTGGCCTCTATCTGTTCCCAATTTCTGCAGCTTAGGAAAAGCAGAGGGAGGAAAAACTCCTCTTTCCCCAATGATTGCAGTGTAAGTTCTGGGCAGGGCTGTTACGAACTGGGCCTGGTCACATGTCCCTGAGCTGTCCCTGTTGCTAGGGCTGCGATGCCCTAATGGCCATTTCTAGATCATAAACTGCACCATCACCACCGCTAGCCTGGACCTAGGGTCAACCCTACCCTTACCAGATGGGGAAAGAGTCAGGGGTGTATGGTTTCCCCAGACAAAATTTGGGTACAGTTACTAAACATAGAAGGAAGAGCTATCAGTGAGAATAAACCTGACATGTCTACCTCAGGGAATTTTCAGGTGAGTTTTAATTTTCTTTTTATTTATTGATCTATTTTTGCCTCTCTGCATTTTCTAAATCTCTACAATGAACACGAATTACTTGCAATTTTTTTTTAAGTTATTTAACAGCAACCCAATGACGCTATTGAGAATGGAATTCAACCCAAATGTGACCTGGCTTTGTTCCACGCCCATAATGGCTTTCTGTTATCCCTTCCAGGTATGATTTGCGTTTTAACCAGAGTCAAAATGCCGTGACTCCAAGGAGAGTGTAATGAAGGTATTCAGGGCACTGAGCAAGACCACGGGGTCCCAAGGCTATTGCCTGCCTTGCTGGCGCTATATTGCCATGAAATCTTGTCAGCCTCAAAGAGTTTCCATGGGGACTAGGTCAGTGCCCTTGGGAGGGGCACTTCTGCTCTGAATCTCAGCTTCTTTACCTGTGAAAGAGGGAGAGATAACAGTGCCTTCCTCCCAGGGCTGCCAAGAGGACTAATGAGATAAAACAGATACAGCACCTCATTCTATGCAACAGTCACCCCCTTTTCCTCCCTTCATAAGGCACTCTTCCCAGGCAGCTTTGTGGGGAAATGGGGTAGTTTGGGTTTGGGACTGAGAGCTTCTGAATTCAAAGGCTGCTCTGCCATTTACTAGCTGTGTGGACTGAGGCAAGTCATGCAGTCTTATTGCACTCCAGTTCTCTCATCTGTAAAATGGGGATAGAATCACCCACCTTGCAGAGTTGTTGAGAGGGTCTAACAGGGTATCACTTAATAAAACAACCCAGTGCTTAAGGTGCACTGAATAAATATTTGCTCTCATTCTAGTCCCACTTGGTTTTGTCCCAATGCATTCATGGAGGCACTAATAGAAATCACAATCATGTATTTAGAGACTGTGACTTTCATAAATATATTTACATGCATGATTAGGATCATTATATAATGCGAGGTGAAGAGAGCAAGTTCACGCAGAGACAGCAAGTTTGTAGCCTATGATTTATAAAAATATTGATTTATTTTTTCTATTTAAAACAACATAACATATCTAGCCATGCTAAATTGCTAGAGGTATTCACTGATGGAAATTTTCTTAAATATTTCACACCATAATTTGCATGTTTATCCAACCATCCATCCATCCAACCATCCATCCATCCATCCATCCATCCAGCCAGCCAGCCAGCCAGCCAGCCAGCCAGCCACACATCCATCCATCCATCCATCCATCCATCCATCCATCCATCCATCCATTCATCCACACATCCATCCATCCACATCCATCCATCCATCCATCCATCCATCCAGCCATCCAGCCATCCATCCATCCATCCATCCAGCCAGCCAGCCAGCCAGCCAGCCAGCCAGCCATCCATCCATCCATCCATCCAGCCAGCCAGCCAGCCAGCCAGCCAGCCAGCCATCCAACCATCCATCTATCCATCCAACCATCCATCTGTCCATCCTTCCATTCACCCAACATATAATGGCCACTGTGTGCCAGGCCCTTGTCCTGGATGTTAGGCACACAGTCAGCCCTTTATGTTTTAGAGAGCACAGCTGAAAAAAAGGTGTTTTTGCACTGCTTGTAATAGAATCATCACGAATCCTTCTATCTCTGGCTATGCCTCCACCAGGGTGACTTCTCTGGTGATAGCCTGGAGTGGGGCCATTTTCTGCAAGCATATTGTATCAGGACTGTGAGAGAGGTTTGAGTTGTAAGAATGACAGTTTTATGGCCCATAGACCCCCACATCCGAAGCCATCTGGACTCTTAAAAGCTTGGTCATGCAGCATCATAAACAACCCTCCACATGCGACACACAGTGTCCTGACATTTAGAACCAGGGGGTTGCCTTGGGGGAGGTAGTGAGGTCCAACAGTGACTCAGGGCCATAAGATCTCAGGCAGGGCAATTGCTGTGCAATCCCAGGCTGGTAACTCCCTTTCTCTGTGCTTCACTTTTCCACCTTAATGACCCTAGTTTTCCCAGTACAAAGTGAAGGGAGACTCGGAATTGGAGATTGTACACATGCTTTTTGGTTAATACCACCCCAAGTCCCTTCTCTTAAAGTCCCAGAACTTCCTACCACCCCCTCCCCAATTATGGAGAAGCAGGCTTGCCAGTAATTGGGGCACAGTATGTGCCCAGGGTGACAGCCACTCCTAGCAGAGCCCAACTTGGATTGCCTAAATGATCTGCGTGAGGGGAAGACACAGCTGCAGAAATGCCAAGGCATGCCAGGGGCACCGGTAAAAAAATTCTTAAAGGCCCGTCCTCCCTCTGTCTCACCTCCAGCCCAGGTTTTCAGTACCTGACCTGTAAGAGAAGTTGCCCACTGGGAAAGACAGAAAAAGAGTCCAGGGACATTTCCAGGCATGGCATAATGGGAGACAGTTGGTTCAGAAATGAGCTCAGTGGAGGGAAGGAGATTGGGGTACCAGATGTAGTTGTTGTCTCCAGGCTCAAACAGCTCTGTGGCATCACCCCCACAGAGCTGGCAGATCAGAGAGAAGAAGAATATGTAGTCAAGTCATTGTAGATATATGACCACTCCCAGGCCCTCTTCTGAGCCCGTGTAGGGAAATTTTGCAATGTGTGTAGAAAACCTTGAAACATACGTACACTTCGGTCAAACAATCTCACTTCTAGGAATTAACTCTTATACAAAAATTGGACAGGTGTACAAATTATGACATATATGTCGCTCGTAAAAGTGAAAACTTGAAAACAACCCAAATGTCTGACCAATGAGTTAAATTACAGTATAGCCCCATGTTGGGATATATGCAGCTATTTTTTTTATGAGCATAGATTCCTGTCAGAAAAATTATCAGGCTATTTCTATTTTCGAGAGAAATAAAATGATGTCAGGAAACTAGCTCCACATTCACAGAATTCCTTTTCCTTTTTCCCGTCTCTGTGTTTTCACCCTCAGAGTAGGCCTTCTCACTCTGTTTTGGGAACTCACTTTGTGCGATGTCAGCATTCCCAGATCTTCCCTGGGGTGCCAAGCCCAGCCAGAAATCGATGCTCAGTTTTCTGAGCTGCCCTCCTCTGTTTTTTTTTTTGGTTTTGATTTTTGATAGATATTTTTTCGTAGTCTGCATGAAGGCATGGTAGCCTCTCCTGGCCTCTGCCTTCTCTTCTGGGTTCCACTGATGCTCAGCTTCTTGCTTCCTCTGTGGCTTCTTCTCTGTGTGTCTGAATTTCACTCTGCTTATAAAGGATGCCAGTAATAGGATTAAAACCTATCCTGATTGGGCTGGGCAACACCTTAATTGAAGTAACTTCTTCTACAGCTCCTACTTATGGGTAAACACCCACAGGAATGGATGAGGTTTAAGTTTTTCTGAGTACATATAGCTTCAAATCACCACAAGGCATATGGCAAAGGAGCACAGGAGCCAAATGAAAGAACTCCCAATGGCTAACGCTGGAACAATTTGAAAAATAAAATAAAGAAGCATTTGATTATAATCCAATAAATATCCATGAGTCCATACTGATTCAAATACATGACTGAAAAATCAGTACATGGGGAAGAAAAGACTAATCTCCCATGCAGAAGAATTCCAAATCGTTTATTTAGATATTCCACACACACACACACCCAAAAAAAAAAAAAAAAAGAGGAGACAATAACTCCTTGACATGGTCAAGTTCATGTGTCAATTTGGCCAGGTGGTGGTGCCCTGTTGTCTATACAGGCAAGCGATGGTCTGTCTGTTGCTATGAGGACATTTTATGGATTTAAATCATGATCGCGTAGGCTGCATCCACAGTTGACTGCATTTGTAATCAGCTAAGAGGAATGTCTTCTGCAATGAGTGGTGCTTAATCTAATCACCAGAAGGCTTTTAAGGAGGATTCAGAAGAGACAGGCTCTCTTCTTCCTGCTTCAGCGAGCCAGCCTCTCTGGTGGAGTTCAACCAGATCCTTCATTGGAGTCACCAGCTTCACAGCCTGCCCTACGGATTTTGGGCTCTTCCATCCCCACACTTGCCCAGCCAGCCTCTCTTGAGAGTTCGTTGAGGAATTTCATCAGAGTTACCAGTTTGCAGCCTGCCCTACAGACCTTGGACTCTACATTCCCATTGTTACGTGAGACACTTTTATAAATTTTATATCTACAGATAGCTCCTGCTGATTCTGTTTCTCTAGAGAACACTAGCTAATACACTTCCCACTCCTCAGACATGAAATATACAGAGTGACTTCCTTCCAAAGTGTACAGTGTCTGGGGTGGGGGGAGAGTAACTTTTCAGAAACCTGGCACACACTGATTCAGCCAGGTGATCAAGGCCAATGTCAAGAAACATAAATCATGTTGATTGTATGTACCCTTGATTTGATGTCATGGAAATTACATTTGATCTCTTTGGGCTTCCTGCCCAAAATCTGTAAACCCAGCCAATTCATAAAAAAAAAAAAAAAAAAAAAAAAAACACGAATCACATAGAGGGACAATCCACAAAACACCTGACCAATACCCCAAAAATTGTCAAAACAAAGGAAAGTCTATTAAATTATCACAGCCAAGAGGAGTCTGATGAGGCAGGACAATGTACATAATATGCTGTTTTGGAGAGGACCTAAAAAAATACGTTCGTTTAAAAATTAAGGAAATCTGAATAAAGTAATGCCTTTAGTTAATAACAATGTATCAATATTGGTTCATGAGGTAAGATGGTACTAAGGTAAGATGTTACTAATAGGAGAAAGTGGAAGTGAGATATATGGGAACTCTCTGTAATATCTTCTCTATTTTTCTGTCATTCTAAAACTGTTCCAAAACAGTCTATTTAAATAGATGTTATTGCAATTGGCTATAGATGAAATATGGTATCTTAAGTTTTCCTTAATTTGCCTTTCTTTGTTTATAATGATTTGAAGACTTTACTTATATACTTGTTGGCTATTTATATTTCTTTTTCTGTGGACAGTCTATCATCATGTGCCACTTATGTTTTGTGATTATTTGTTATGTGGCACTATTTTAGTCACAACTAACTGATACAGTCTCATTGAATTATTACAACCTTATGAAGTAAGTATTATTTAATATGCATTTCATACATGAGAAAATGGCATCTCAGAGAAGGAGAGTAATTTACCGAAATTCACAGAGTCAGTCAGTTGCACACCCAGGCTTTGAACACACATCTGTTTGACTACAGAATTCCCTAAGCACCATGCTAGGCTGTGAAATTCCAAGCAATGGTATTGTTGGTGGGAGGGGAGGAAAGTGGGCAGTTAGCTTGTGTCCAGGGACAACCAATTGTGATATCACTCCAAAGAGAGGCTCCACAGCAGCCAGACAACATGCTGGCCAGCTGTGGTCATCAGACAAAGGGTTGGCATCATCAGCCATCTAAACAAACCATAGGCAGTTGGGAGAGAAGTCCCTGTGTGCATGCTGTGAGAAATGTCTTGTGAGACCATTAAACTTCCTATCCTGAGCTGAGGGACTCCAGTAGGTCAGTCCAGACTGCTGAGAACAGAAAAATGGGTTCTCTGGAGTTGTGCCTGGAAGAAATGGGGCTAGAAAGCAGCATAACCCCACATCATTCATTATCATAAGTTAACTCTGATGCTGTGAAAACTGAAGCCAGAAAGGAGAACCTCCTCGCCCTAGAACCCTTAAAAAGCATCTAAGCTGTGCGGTGGTGACCCAGTCACCAGTATCTGCCTGATCAGGGATAGACCTCAAGGATCTGGATGTAATCCAAAGGCTCTGGGGGTTAGGAGACAAGGCTTGACCTCTGGCTTGGCTGCTTGGTTCTGTGCACCCTTAGGCAAGTCATCTCACCACTCTGGGCCTTAGTTTGCTCATGATAAAAGAGGAACCATTGTCCTTGCCTACTGACCCCACAGACATTTTCCAGTGGCTAACTAAGATACTGATGGCTCATAGCTACTATACCCACTCTATAGCCAGCCACTGGGCATGCCTTGTCTCAATACTCACAACGTTCTCAGTGGGCACAGTGGGTGGAGCCAGGGAGAGGATGTTGCTTGTCTGAGGTCATCCTGCTCACAAAGATGAAGCCTGAATTCAGAGCTCATACTTTTCACCACCATGTTCCATCCCTAACCACACTCCAGTGCAATTCTAGATGGAAAGAACTTTGCAGGCTCTTGGGGAAAAGTGTTGGGGGGGGGGGGGGGGCTGGAGAAGCTTGGCAATGGGAGAATGTGTCGAATGGCTGGGGATTGGTACTGCTGGGTGGGCGGGCAAGTTGAAGACACCTGGGGAGGCCGGGTGGGTGAGTGAAGGAGCGAGAAACAAGGTTGACTGGAGGGGGCTGGGAGAGAGGGAGAGGAGAGTGGTGTCTCTCTCTATCTGCCCAAAGAAATGGAAATCTGGGGGAAACAGATGCACTGGAAAGGGATTTTTAGGAAGCTTTATTCTCTGATATGCTTTTTAGTCTCCATTCTCTGGGCCCTGCTAACCATCAGTAAAATCTAGGTCATCTGTCAATGCCCTCAGAGGTGGACTTGGGATTCCCTAGCCTGAGACGCTGGCCACAAAATGGACAGTGACTGAGGGTCAGCTATCCCAAGGGCCATCTCCATTCTGCTTCCCTAGGTTGGTTGGCGTGAGCCTGCCTCAAGGACCAAAGCTGCCCCAAAGAATCCAAGGCTGCAAATCCAAGAGCTCTGGCTTTGAGTCCCATGAGGACAACAGCTTTTAAAGGGGGTTCATTGCACAAGGTGTAAGATGCTAGCTGGATTCTCTAGAAGCATCTTCTTGAATATTCGTTAGTGATTGAAGTGGAAACAGAATCATTTATTCTTTCCTTTCTCACTTCTTTTGTTCTCTTTCTTTCCTTCTTTCTCTTACTCTCATTTTCTTCCTTCTTCTCTTTCGTCCCCCTCCTTCCTTTTTTGCTCAGCCAGCTCTCCTTCCCCTCTTCAGCACCAATCTCTCCATCACCATGTGTGAGATGCTCAGGCTGGGGTGGGCAGCACAGATATCCTTTCTTCTCTACCAGGCAATGGGGCAAAGGGCTGGTCAAAAAGAATGTGGCATATCCCTGCTCCCCAGTGGTCCAGGTCCAGCGAGGAGAGGACATGCAGGCCACTTATCACAATATGCTCCCCTCTGGATTCAACTCAGCTGCACTCTAACAACGTAGACTGGTGGGAGCTCTGGCCGCTTTTGGACCATCAGGCCCTGACAAATTGCCCTGGCTCCCCACCCTTTCGTTCACCCCGTGATTGCTCTCTTCCAAAGGACTTTGGAGGTGACAGCCTCTACCCCAAAGCTTGGCCGAGCTGCAGAGAGTGGTGGTGGGTCCTAGAGCAGGTGCCCCACCCCACCCCTCAACTCCAGGCCTGGGTCCATGCAGAAGAAGCCATGCCTCTGTCCCGGACTTTGCTCCATGATCGTCTTTTACTAAAACAGTATCTAGTGGCATTAAAGGAAATGGAAACAGGGGGAAAGGTCACCCGATCTGACAGTGCTGATGGAACAGCTCCTTTTCACGATCCTGCCTTGTCTTTCAGCCACTGTCAGCTGCAGGAACAGAGCATTTTCAGGTCTTCATGAGATTTCTTTTATATTCTTCTTGGATAAAATGCAGTTTTTCTCTTTCCACACCAGGCATTATTTTGTGAGCCTTTTTTCACCGTGCTACACAACCTTCATCCTTATTATTTTAATGGCTACATAATATTCCACTAAGTGGCCTAATTCATATAACAGGCCCCCTTTTGTTGGTCATTAGGAGGACTCTTACTCTCATTTTTATGGGTAGAAGTATTAGGTTTTTATGACCTTTCCTTTCCGTAGGGCTCATGGGCCCCCTTTAAATGGGAGGATGAGAGGGTTTGCATGATGTCGCGTTTCTCCTGGGGCATCTTCCTGCCCTTTTCCTGTCCCCAGTGCAGCTGTGCCCATACAGTAATTGCTTCATGAGCACTGCCTGAAGGAGACCTTGTCTAGACTCTATTCTAGCAGCTTCCATATGGCCTTAGGGCTCTCTATTAACGCTCTATCTCCTCTGTTTGTCTGTGACCTTCCAATGGCCTTTGTCTCTATATCCCCAGTACCTGGCACCAAGAAATACTGCAGAAGTGAAAGGGAAGGAGGGAAAAAGGAAACAAAGAAAGGAGGGATGAAGTAACAAAAAGGTTTTCTCTCTTACTCTGGTTGTCCCCTCATTAACAGGACCTGGGATTGCTGTGGGGTGCCAATGACTGAACAAGATGACATTTTGTCATTTATTGTCCTGAGTTATACAGATTTTACCTTTCCCCCAGGACTCACCCACAATGAGAAGCTGCTTTTCATGAGTGTATCCTAGGGACCCAAATAAATAAGCAGAGAAACAAAAACCTCATGAATTTTTTAAAGCGCTTATTGGAATCAGGGGGGGAGAAACCTGCTGCTCTTAGTCAAAAGTATCCGGTACATGAGCATTCATTGCTTTTTCCTCTCTAATCTTTTTCAATCCTCTTGCTTCCCAACATTAATCCTTGCCCTCCCCCTCAATTCCTGTCCACTGCAGGTCATCATGAAAACAAAACCCACCCACGAACATTCCACCTGCATCCTCCATTGCACTGGAGGAAATGGGGTACTCGGCTCCCAGCAGAGGTTGGGCTTCAGAGCCCCGGAGATGCCCAGACTCTGCCTCTGCCTGCATCTATTTGTGGGTGATCAGAGGTATTGGGTTTGCAATGCTCCCCTTAAAAATAAGCTCTTTGGCTATGAGTAAGACCCAAGCTTATCATCTGCCAGATGTCAGCCTCGCTGAAAGTGAAGTGGTTTACAAGGTCTTGCCGAGAAATTCCATGTACGAGGAGCTCATAGAAGGTCAGCATTTTCCATTTCGATGCTTTTCCTTCACACTGCCCCGGGTCCCTGCACGTTTTGAAGAAGTTCCTACAGCTTCTGGCAAGGTTGCAAAGCCCTTGTTATGGCATTGTGATTTTATCCTTCCCACAAGCTTGTGGGGTGAAGGTTATCATTATGTCCATTTTAAAGATGCAGAAATCTGAGCATGTACAGAGGGGTGGCGCTTGCCCAAAGTCACACGTAAGAGGTGACTGAGCTAGACCCAGGACCCATGTGTGTCTGATTCTAAAGCTGATGCTTCAATGCATTACACTTTTCCTCTTGGCAAGTCAAGACTGCTTGGGCTCCACCGACCCCCAGTTTCCCCTTTGCAGTGACTCCCCAAATTGATGTAAACAGCCAAATTCCAAGTGGAAGAGTGGGATCCCTCTATAGGTGCAGTGGGAGAGTTCATCTTTGTTTCCACTGATTTCTTAGGGCAGAGGTCAGCGAACTATGGATCACGGACAAAATCAAGCCTACTGCCTGGTTTGATAATAAAATTCGTAAATACAGCCATGCTCATTCATTGACGTATTGTCTACAGCTGCATTCTCACTGCAACAACCGAGCTGAGTAACACAGCAGGCGCCATATGGATTTCAAGGGCTAAAGTCATTACTGCCTGGCCCTTTAGAGAAAAAGTGTGTTGACCCCTAGAATCAAGGATAATCCTCCCCTAGCACCCCAGAATCTAGGGTAAAGATAACAAGAATATATGTGCAACTCACATCTATCATGTGCAAACCATGAGCTAGCTGGTCACTGGGCTAGTTGCTGCCAGCAGATTATTTTATGGAATCCTCCACTGATACGACCTGGCAATGCTCAGAAATGGGGTAATTCCCTGCAGTCATGGCGCTAGAAAGTAGTGGATCTGCTAGAGCTTTCTGCCAAACAGTTCATAAACTGCAAAGTGCACTACAATTTTTTGGCATGGGCAGTCTCCAGGAATCGAACCTGGGACTCTGGCATGAGTGCACTACAATTGTAAGGGCATAGCTTTCAAATAGACAGTGTACCCAGCGCCTGGCATTGTGCCACGTTTGGGGCTGGGAGGTGACAGCAAGTGAGCAGGCCACGGTCTCTGTCCTTGGGAAACTTGTGGGCTTGTGGCAAAGACAGGCCTCAATCTAAATCAGACAGTGACGGCTGTGAAAGAGGACTGAGGGGACAAAGGGAAAAGGGTCACAGAGAAGGCGCCCCTTGAGTTGGGTATTTAGTGAGGAGCATAATTTAATCATCTAGATGGAAAACGGGGAAGAACATTTCCAAAAGCAGAAATAAAGGCTTGCAGTAAAACCATTGCCATGTGCTTCTGTCCAGGGTCAGTGTGCTGCAGGGGAGAGCTGGAGTTTATAGTAAATGACATGAAGGGTCCCCTTGGTGCCAGAATAAGGGCCTGGGATGTAAGCCTGAGGAATTTGAAAATGTATTTCGTTACCTTTTCCAGACAGAGCCTTTGTTTTCTCCAGACATCCCATTTCTGTCTGGTAGTAAACAGCTGCTCAATAAATGCTAACAGGAACAGAATGCCAATGGCAGGAAGAAGTGAGCTTGCTCTTTGCTGCCCCCTGTGGGACTTGTCCAGGATGACAATGACGCATCCACCTGGACAGCTTCCGGGACTTCTGAAGAGTTTCAAGTTTGGGGTTGGCTCCAAGAGCTCTCTGGAGAGAGGCACTCTGGAGGAGGCTCCAGTTTCACCATCTGGTGCTCAGATGGCAGAGCAGGAGTATTGCACTCTTAAGGAACCGAACTTGGATTCTCGAGCACTCACTTGGCCATTCACATCCCAGCTCTGCAGCTTTCTGGTTGTGTGACCTAGGGCAAGTTCCCAAATGTCCTAGAGTCTCGATTTTCTCATCTAAAAAGTGGGGGTGATGATTCTTGTCTCATGACGAGCGCAGCTTTCTACAGAGCAGGTACCCAGTAAATGTGAACTATTGTCATTTTTATTGTTAGCAACCAGATTTCTATGAGTCATCTTTTGCTGCAAGAATAGTTCTGCAATGCCAAAAATATCAGTGGTTTACAAAAGCAAATGTTTATTTTACTGTGCCACAGATCTGTGGGTCAGCCATGGGTGGTCCTACAGATTGGGTGTAGGCAGCTCCCGTTTGCCCTTCACTCTGGAATCCGTGGACAACCCCCACCCCCTACCCCAAATAAACCCTCCTAATGGCTGGGAACATAAACTTCAATGGGGGAGACAGTGCTGGAAACACAGGACAATTACATAAGGCTGGGCCAATTACCTTAACCCATCCTATTGGCCAAAGCAAGTCACACGGTCCAGGCTAGCGTCCACGGGGCAGGAAGGTACATTCCACCCAGTGAGCCTTAGTAAGAATGGGGAGGGGAGGAAGTACGGTAAGCAAATTATACTAATACCACAAACAGCATGGATGTGGGCCACGTGATCCTATCACCCAAGCCACAATGGTTTCCACAGTTCTCAGAGGTTAGCAGGTCACCTGGAAGTGATGCTGAGGTGTGAGCCCCTTCCCATGGTTTGTCTCCACCCAGGAGGATCTTGGTGGGTGTGCTGGTTGGAATGGATGTTTGCCCCCTAGAAAAGCCATGTTTTAATCAAAATCCCATTTCATGAAGATAGAATAATCCCTATTCAATACTGTATGTTTGAAACTGTAATCAGATCATCTCCCTGGATGATGTGATTTAGTCAAGAGTGGTTGTTAAACTGGATTAGGTGACGATATGTCTCCACCCATTTGGGCGGGTCTTGATTGGTTTATTGGAGTTCTATAATGGAGATTCAGAGAGAGCAGAGAATGCTGCAGCACCATGAAGCAGAGAGTACATCAGCCAGTGACTTTTGGAGATGAAGAAGGAAGATGCCTCCCGGGGAGCTTCATGAAACAGGAAGCCAGGAGAGAAAGCTAGCAGATGACGCCATATTTGCCATGTGCCCTTCCAGCCGAGAGAGAAGCCCTGACCGTGTTCACCATGTGCCCTTCCACTTAAGAGAGAAACCCTGAACTTCATCGGCCTTCTTGAACCAAGGTATCTTTCCCTGGATGCCTTTGATTGGACGTTTCTATAGACATGCTTTAATTGGGACATTTCTCGGCCTTAGAACCGTCAACTAGCAACTTATTAAATTCCCCTTTTTAAAAGCCATTCTGTTTCTGGTATATTGCATTCCGGCAGCCAGCAAACGAGGACAGTGGGGGAGGGGGAGTCCCACCGAGATTCTGTATCTCCTACCTCCTTGAGGTTCTGCTTGATAGCCTCCAGCATGAATTTCCAGAGAGAGAGAGAGAGCAGGCCTGATTTACCTCTGGAACGGAAAGGCGGTCCCTCTCTCACTTCCATCATGATTCCAGTGTGAGGAGAAATAACCAAACATGCTGGATAGGACCACAGAAATTCTAACTAGCAGTGGCCAACACTATCCGTTCCATTTCCTCTCACTGCAGTATTTGGTTGGTCCTCTGCCAAAACCACGTTGGCTATTTATTCTGATCACCATGGTCATTATCAACCTCACTGATGAGCGAGGCTTCCAAAATCACCAATGCCAAGAAGTCATTTAAAACAACACCAGCGGCAACAACAGAATTGCTGAGTCAGCCGCGCGGTGCCCACCTTATCCCAGGGGAGTCGGTGGAGGCAGTTGATTGGTTTTCTTAGGGACCATTTTTGGTCCTGGCCCAGATCCACTCGTTTCTTCAGCAGAAAATCCCAGAGAGTTGGCATTACTTCCTCATTTGTTCCAGATATACTGTCTTTTTTGGTTTTGTTTGGGTGTTGAGGTCATCAAGAGGTTATTGAGTTGGGCAATGGAGAAAGTTAAGAGGAGGAAAGAAATTCTTCCACAGATGTTCATTCATTTGTTCACTCAGACATCCACTCACCTGTCACTGAGTATCTGCAGTGTCCTAAGAGTTGGGGACACAAATTGTAAAAAGTCCCACTGTGCTGGCCATGAAAACAAAGCAGATACTCAGTAAGTATGTCGTTGTTGTTGTTTTTTGAGTACAGTATATTAATTTATTTAGATTTTGTTGAACGTTATGACGTAGGATTTTCTACTTTTTTCCCATAGAGGTCTTGGACATATTTTAAATGACATTTTATGTTTAATTCCTTACTGCAGATATATAATAATTGATATTTCTATATTCACCCTCTATTCATATATATTCCACTTAGGGGGTATTGCTAAATTTCTATTTTTTTACCTTTTCTATTGTATAATATAACATATATGCAAAGCAAAGAAATAAAAAAGCAATAGTCTTCAAAGCACTCTTCAACAAGTAGTTACAGGATAGACTGCAGAATTTGTCATGGGCCACCATACCATCATCTCAGATTTTTCCTTCTAACTGCTCCAGAACATAGGAGGCTAGAAGAAATAAATATTTTTTTATCATCACAATCGACTTTTTTTCTTTTTTGTGAAAAATAATATATATATATGAAAAAGCAATAAATTTCAAAGCACAGCACAACAATTAGTTATAGAACTGATTTCAGAGTTTGATATGGGTTACAATTCTCAAATATATCCTTCTAAGGTAGGTCTTGACTTGCCATCGGTCATTGCACTACAGATTATTAGTTTAAATTAAGCACAGAAATCCTATTCCCCTCGCTGATGATTGGCTTAGGAATGGACATGTGATCTGGTTATGCTAAATGGGATTCCACAGGAAGTCTGTTAGGGCTTTTGAGAAACTTTTGAGAGAGTGAGCATTCCTCTCTAACGCTCGTAGCTGTGTGTGGATGTGACATCTGCAACTTTAAAAGCTCTGTTGCTACTGGCTAGAAAAGGTAGCCATTGTCAGCACTTGCTTTACCTGGGATAACCTGGCACAGTGTGATGGTTCTGATGTCAACTTGGCCAGGCGATGGCGCCCACGTGTCTGGTCAGGCTAGCACTGGCCTGACCTTTAACTGCAAGAATATTTCATGGCTGGTTGGTATACCAGAAGGCTGGGATAAAAAATCATCAGTCAGTTGATTGCAACTGTGGCTGATTACTATCCAATAAGGGTGCAGCCTCCCACAAATGAGATAATCCAGCCAGTTAGATTAGATCCCACAGTTGAAGACTTTAAAGAGAGAAGAGAGAAGTTCCACTTTTCCTTCAGCCAGCGAGCCTCTCCTGTGGAGTTCATCAAGGTTGCTTATCGGAGTTGCCAGCTTCACAGCCTGCCCTCTGGATTTTGGACTCTTAGGTTCCCAAAGTCATGTGAGACACGTTTATAAATCTCATATTTACAAATGTCTCCTGTTAGTTCTGTTTCTCTAGAGCCCTGACTAATACAACCTGCATTCAGTTTCTCCCTGTTCCTGGCTAGTTGTGACACTGGAAGCCCTAACACCTCTCTAAGCCTCAGTCACCTCATGAGGAGGTGCCATGAGGAGTGAACAGTATGATGCCTACAAATCGCTGGACATGTAGAGGGTTCTGTCTAGATGATAACTTCTGGGATGATAATTATAATGATGATCAGGATGATTAATAACTTTGAGAATTACATAACAGCATAAATAGGGCTGATCTGATGGCGAGAAGACTCAGATTCTAGTCCCAGCTCTGCATGATGAGCTGTGTGACTTCAGGCAATTTCCTGCCCTCTCTGGGCCAATCAGTTGTCCCCTGTCTGTAGAATGATAGGGATGGAGCTTGACCAATGACTTTCAAACTTTGCTCACTGGAACTCTACAGATTCAGTGGAAAAGATTCTATAATGAGGAGGCACAGGACCAGGGACTGGATTGCACCCAGCCTCCCCCCAGCTTCAACCACAGCAGCCTCTTTTATTTCTTTTATAGATTGGGGTTTTCTGTAAGATGTTCTAAACTAGATGGCTAAGCTCTTCCAGATAATAGTGGTCAATAGCATGAGCTTTGGAGCTAGACCCTCTAGGTTTGAACAGCAATGCTGCCATTTACCAGTTGTGTTAACTTGGGCAAGGCAGATAACTTCCCTGGGCCACGGTTTCATCATCCATCAGCCATTCATGAAAGTACCTTCTCCCCTCATCTCTGCCAGCAGGAGGTATTATAGCTCTTTCTAATTTTTGCCAGTTCAGTGAGCATAATGTGGTGTATCATCGTTACTTTAATTTCTAATTTCTAACTTCTAGAGAATTTGAACATCTTCTGTTTTATTTATATGTTGGCCATTTGGATTTCTTCTGTGATGTCCTACCCTTTGCTCATTTTCCTCTTGGGTCATTTGTCATTTTTCTTGTCAATTTTGAGAGCTCATTAATGTAGTAAGGATATTATCCTAATAAGATATGAACTTTAACTTTGACCTCATTTGAAGTTTTTTTTTATAACTATCTTTTCTCATTTTTATCTTAAAATAAAGGTGTGCTGGTTTGAAAGGATGTATGTACCCTAGAAAAGCCATGTTTTAATCCTAACCCTGTTTTGTAAAGATAACTGTTTCTTCTAATCCCTATTCAGTGCTGTATGTTTGAAATTGTACTTAGATCATCTCCCTGGAGATGTGACTTAGGGAGTCAGTCTTGATGGGATCTTGAGTGATCAAGAGTGGTTGTTAAACTGGATTAGGTAGATTCGTGTCTCCACCCATTCAGATGGGTCTTGATTAGTTTACTGGAATCCTATAAAAGAGAATGACCAGAGAGAAAGCTAGGAGATTCTGAGAGAGCAGAGAATGACACAGCCATGAGAAGTAGAGAGTACACCAACCAGCGACCTTTGGAGATGAAGAAGGAAAATGCTTCCCGGGGAGTTTCATGAAACAGGAAGCCAGGAGAGAAAGCTAGCAGATGACGCTGTGTCCACCATGTGCCCTTCCAGATGAGAGAGAAACCCTGACTGTGTTCACCATGTACCTTCTTACTTGAGAGAGAAACCCTGAACTTCATCGGCCTTCTTGAACCAAGGTATCTTTCCCTGGATGCCTTAGATTGGACATTTCTATAGACTTGTTTTAATTGGGTCATTTTTTCAGCCTTAGAACTGTAAATTAGCAACTTATTAAATTCCCCTTTTTAAAAGCCATTCTGTTTCTGGTATATTGCATTCTGGCAGCTAGGAAACGAGAACAAAAGTTATTTACTGCATTTTCTTGTGAGGATTAAATGACCTTAAGCACGGAAAGCATTTTGCAGAAGTCCTGGGACACAGTTCAGTAAATCATTTCTATTATTTACATGTTTTGAGGGTGGAGCATACGGCTCTGGAGGTATTTGGATGTGCATTCACTGACCGAGTTGAAGTTGTAATGCCAGACAAGGAATAGCTTCAATCTGTAACTGCGAACTCCCAGGAAGAGGCAAGAAAAACTGTTACAGTCTGTGCCTGTTCATTTGAGAGGGTGGGCAGGAGAGCTTGTCATCAGAGTCAATTCTAATATGTGTGTGACTGGGGATGACAGAGCTCCATTATTTACCCTGTGATAGAAAAAATTACACTCACACTTGGGAGATCATAAACAAAGGGGTTTGTTTATTCTGATCATAAATAAATCAGAAAAATAACCAAAGTAAGAGCTATCGGCCAGCTCCATTGGTAAATTCTGCCAGATTCCCCCCAGACATGAATCGGAGAGGAAGGGCCCCATGCCTCGCTAATCTCCCGGCAGACAGCAGCATGAACTGGTCCGCATTGCTACCAGTTACTTATGGCCACAATGCCGCGCCATCACAAACCACCTCAGTAACAAAACAATAGCATTTATGGATCCTGGAACCTGGAGGTCAGGTGGGTCGCTCTGCTCATCTTGGTTGGGTTTGCCGGCATGGGTGCAGTTGGGGAGGCTGTCATTTGGGGTTACTAGGCTCTTCTCTGCATATTTATCATCCTCCGACAGACAGCCTGAGCCTGATCTTACAGCATAGGCAAAAAGTGCAAGAGCTTTCCAAGCTGCTTCTTGGGTCGTGTTTGTGACCCTCCTGTTGGCTAAGCAAGCCCTGTGGTCAAGCTGAGTGAGCGAGAGAGAGAGAGAGAGAGTACATCAGAATCACCTAGGGAAGAGAATGCTAAAATGCAGATTCCTGGGCCTTGGTCCTGAAGGGTTAGTTTTAAAAGGTATGAGGGAAGCTCAGGAATCTGCTTTTTTCACTAATTGTAGTTCCACTGTATTTGTATTTTAACAAGATCTCCTAGTCTGGGGCTGAATTTGGATGGAGGTTTTGGAAAAACGAAGACCCAATGAAAGAAATATTTAAAGAGGGGATTCCAGGCTTTGTGACATGCAGTAGGGGAACATAACTGGCGTCTACTCACATCACCTGAGGAGGCTGCCTTGTCCAGAGAAAGGAGCCCATGTCGGTCATAAGCCGCAGTTTCTTTGGAACTTGTCCAAGGATGGCCCCCTAAGTAACCCAGTAGCCATTAACCTGGGTTCTGGAACTTTCCAGCTGTGTACTCTTGGGCAAGTGACTTTACCTCTCTGAGACTCACTTCACTTATCTGTAAAATGAGAATCACAATATCTACTTTGCAAGACTGCCGAGAGAAACAGTGGGTTTACACATATGAAACAGCCACCAAAAGGGTGGGTTCTTAGGAAGCCTTCCGTAAACAGTAGCATCCCTTCCCCCAGAAGATGAGGCAAGCAGAAGCTCACTGGGGGACTTGGGAGAGAGCCAAAGAGCATCCCCTCCTCCCCAGAGGGCCGCGGCCACATCGGGTGTCTTGAATAGTTACTTATGGAAAATTAGGGCAAGTTAAGCTTCTGCCTTCAGGATTCTTATTTTAAAGTCTGGACAACAAGGCAGGATTTTAATCATTCTCCAGGGGCTGGAGATAAGAAAAGCTCTTCCTCCTGGGACAAATGATAAGTAGGGGAGCCCATCAAAATGTGCAAACACTGCAGAGAGTCTGAGAGAGGGCTTCAGAGCAGGCCAAGGCCTTTTCTGGAGGCGTGCTGTCTGGATCCCTTCCTAGGCAAGCCTGAATGGGGCACTTGGGCTTCTGGTTTCAAAAGTGTGTGTGGGGTGGGCCACGGTGGCTCAGCAGGCAAGAATGCTCGCCTGCCATGCCAGAGGACTGGGGTTTGATTCCCGGTACCTGCCCCATGTTAAAAAAAAAAAAAAAAAGTGTGCGTGACGTGTGTGTCATGCCTGTGTGGTGTGTGTGGTGGACAGACGCTGAAATGGCCGCAGCTCTCTCCCCTTCCTTATAACCACTCCTTTTCCAATGAAACATTGCTGCTTCCACCGTTTTTTAAGAGGTGGAGTTTGTTTCCCGGCAATCCCTTGAATCTGGTCTGGCTTTGTCCCTTGCTTTGGGCTGCAGCATGTGGTGCAAGTGACCCTGAAGGAGTTCTTAGCTCAGGGACTAAGAGGATCTGAGCACTTCTGCTCTCTATTTTGGACTCTTGCCCAGCCACCGTGGGGATGTGTCCAGGCTCGCCTGCTGGAAGGTGAGAGACTCTGTGGGGGAGACCCTGGTCATCTCAGCCAAAATCATCCCAGACCAGCCTACACCCAGTTGACCCAGTGGTCACCAACAGAGCCGCCTACCTGGCCACTAGCTGCAGTCAGATGCGTACGTGAGCCCAGACAGTGCCAGAAGGACCACCCAGCTGACCCCCAGACAGAGATCAAAGTGACGGCTTATTGTTGTAAGCTTTGAGTTTTGGATGGTTTGTTAGGCAAGCAGTAGCTAACTGATACGGTGTGTTCGTGTGGTAATAGTGACATGAAAATAATAAAATCATGTTCACAGTAAGAGTTCCCATTCACCCATTCCAGGACTAGGTAAAGGATGTTCTATACATTACCCTATTTCATTCTCACAACGTCTCTCCATGATGGGCATTGCCACCTCCATTTTACAGAGAAGGACACTGGAGCCCAGGAAGGTTTATGTTAATTGTCTAACGTCAGTTGCTTTGGAGTGGAGCTGCCAAGGTTGGAACCCAGGTCTGCCTGATTCTGGAGTTTGCTTTGAACTGCGTCCTGGATGCCCTCACCTGGTATACAGGGAAGCTTCTCCATGAAAGGCCAGATTCCCAGCCCGGCGTAGCAGACACTCTCATGAGCTCCTTATAAGGGCCTGGACCCTGCTTTCCCTTTGTGACCCTTCTCCAAACCAGTCCGTGCCTTTGCCCAGGCTATTCCTCCTTCCTGAGTTGTTCTTTCCTCCTTCTTTACCTGGAACATTCTTATTCATCCTTCAAGATCCAGCTCAGATTTCACCTTTTAGCAACAAGCAACACAAATCCATGATTAGCACAACCTATAAGAAAATTCAGTATATTATATAACTGGAACTCCAGAAGTTGGACTTGAGGGGAGGAGAGTCCTGGCTTCATTGGAACAGCAGTTCGATGGTGTCCTCAAGACCAGATCCCTTTCATTTCTCTGCAAGCTCCATCCCAAGTGGGCTGTAAGGTGGCTGCAATAGTCCTACCATCACATCCAGATCAGCCACGTCCAAATAAACAGATTTTTTGTTCTTACATCTCATGTTTTAGGAAACCTTTCCTATAGCTTCCCAACAGACTTTCCCCATGGCTCCCTGGTCTTGGGAAGCAGGAGAATTGCATCACCCTCCTGGGCTTCGACAAATCCAATCATCTCTGGAGCAGTAGATGTGGGAGGTCAACTGCTGTGACCAGGGCACACGTCCTCCAGGGAGCTGCTTCAGACTTTCCAGGCTGGACCAGCTGCCTACTCTGGGTTCTCATATCCATATCACAGGTCATCAAGCTTTACAATGGCTGGTTCACCAGTAAGGCTTCTCTTCCAACTTAGCTCTATTATTCTCACCCACAGTCCCCATCCTTAGAATTTCTTACCCAAAGTTTTTCTTTCCCCAGAGAAGGTGAACTTCACGACAGCAGGTGCTACCTTGCATTCTCAGCCCTCAGCAGTGTAGCAGGCCCAATGAGACACCCAATAACTATTTGCTACATGGTATCTCATTCGCTACAATTAGGACTCTAGATAAGAGACAAGGAATGTGGGAGGAGGAACTTACAAGAGGAATATTGAGGTATCACTTTCAAGGGAGCCTTGATAAAGATTTCTACGTGCCATAGCCTAAAGTTCAGTTGGATGCCCGCTGAGCTGAGAAAGCTTCACTGGCCGCTCGGCATCGTGCCTATTGACAGCTCTGAATAATAACCAACAACTATGGGTGTTTGTGGTTCACAAAAGGTCTGCCTATGCATGAGTTTTCCTCATGCTCACAGCGACCCAGAGAGTCACGTGGGAGCCTCATTTTAGAGATGACACCCAAGGACGTCAAAGAACATGCCCAAGGGCTTGGTTGCTAATTGGCAGGACTGAGACTTGACTCCTAAGTCTGAGTTGACCTCAGACTGGTGCTCTCTATCCTTCCTACAAATATCAGTGAACTTCTAGTCCTTAATTCTATCATCATCTAGGTTAATCCCTTGGGAGAATATGCAACCTTCATTAAACATTACGGTGCTTTGTATTTATTATCCAGCAAATATTCACTCTCCCCTCCTGGTCGGGGGCAAAATATATTTCCTCACCGCATTGATGTTGGGCTTGATTTGGCCAATGGAGTGTGGACAGAAGTGATGCTGTGCCAGTTTCAGGCAGTTCCTTCATCAGGCATGACAAGTTTCTGCTGGGTCTTGCTTCTCCCTAAGGAAATAGTGTGACCATATAAGAGATGCTCCTTCGGCCTACAACCCCCAATTGGGAAGATGCATGGATCAGATTCTCATCCATCAGGGACACCAGCCCCACCCCTGCAGCAGCCTCCAGGCTGGGTTCTTCTCTTCTGCTGATTCCTGGGGCCAAGAGTCACCTGGAGAGGAAAGCAGGGTCCAGATGCTGTCTCCCTGCTGTCAGGGTAGGAGAGGCTGGGGAATTGGGTTCCAGATCTCTTTTGGAGCCCTTAGCCTTGCTTCTTGATGGTATATTCCCTTCCCAACTTCCTTTCTTTCTGTTTCTCCTTCCCTTTTCTTTCCTCCCAGCCTGACCTGTCCACACCAGGCATCTGTAAGTGGAAAGGTTTTGGGCTAACGTTGTGTGGTTCAACGCAATAGCCCCTAGCCACATGTGACTACAGAGCACATGAAATGTGGCAAGTTCAAATTGAGATGTGCTGTGAAGGGAAAATATACACCGAGTTTTGAAGACTCAAATACAAGAAAAGAAAGTAAGATATCATTTTAATAATATTTTGTATAGATTCCATGTTGATGATATCATGGATAAGTTAGGCTAAATATATATATTATTAAACTTTATTTCACCTCCTTCTCTTTCCATTTGTGGCTACTACAAAGTTTTAAATGACATATGTGGTTGGCATTTGTGGCTCATACCGTATTTCTGCTGGATAGCACAGGCCTGGCACCTCTTTCTCATTTCCCCATGCTTATTAATTAATACTTTCTCTCACAAGGCACCACCCAGAGCCACGAAAGCAGTCTGACATTTTGTCGATAAATAATTAAGGAAAACAGAAAGGGACTAACGTTTCCGGAGGCAATGACTCTTTCCTGCTCAGCGCTGCATGATTTACTTGGAGCTGGGATTCCCTATGGCAGTAGTTTTGACATCTTGTACCAGAGATATCTCTTGTTGCAGGGGGAGGGTGGGGCTGTCCTGTGTGTGGTGAGATTTTGCACAGTGTCCACTGGCCACTAGGTTCCCACGGCATTCCCCCATTCATGACGATCAAAGCATCTCCAGATATTGCCAACTGTCCCCTGGGGTGTAAAGTTCACCCCACATTGAGAACCACTGACTTAAAGTATTCCTTTGACTCTTCATGTCTCTGCGAATGGTTTTATTACCCCATGTTGCAGACGAGGAAACTGAGGCACAGGGTTGCGAACTCACTTAGGTAAGTCACATAGCGAGCAAGTGGAGAAGCTGAGAGTAGACCCCACATCTTCCTCATTTGAAAGCCTGTGTGTGTAGACATCTGTAGGGTAATCCAGGGTCTCTGTTCCACTTTGGGGAATGTTAACCTTCAATATTCTGAACTTTATTAGAGGTCACTGTGGGAGTCCCCACCAGAAACCTAAAGGGATGAGCAAGAGGAAGGTGGGCTCAAGACGGAGGACACCATCTTTGGGCATGGATGTGGGTCCAGGTAGTGAAATGGAATCATTTCATGTCCTTGAATGTCTTCTTTGCATGGCCACCATGTCGTCCAGTTCCAGGGCACGGATCCCACACCTGGTGCAGGGGGCACCATTTTTAGTCTGCAAATGGCGATAGTGGTCTAGAACTGGGCAATATGGCAGCACGTACTTTAGGTCTGGTTCATCAGTAAAGGGCATCTCTGCCATTAGAGAGGGACAGAGACTGGGGACTCAAGAGGAAATAAGACCTGGAAGTTCATTGGCAATGAAATTGTCATGAGGGCTCAAGGATGCCACTTACATGAGCAAAATCACCCAAACAAGATGACAATCATGCATGAAATTTTGGAACAATTCATATCTCCCTCACTCCCACTCTCATTCATTCACTCATTCATTAATTCAGTCATTAGTTCATTTAGTCCATCAAACATTCATCTATTCACTCAGTCTATTCCCTAGGGAAGGAGTTTTCATAATGGTTCAATAGCACCTAGGCTTCAGAATCAGATCTGACTGGGTTTAAATCCCAGATATGTTACTGTGTGACCTTGGACAAGTTACTTGCTGTCTCTGAGCCTCCTTTACCTCAGGGGTAGTGAAATCAACAGCCTATTATGGCTGTCAGGAGGAATAAACATATAATGTATGTAAATTGTTCGGCACAGTCCCAAAGGCATAGTAAATGCCCAGTAAATGGTAGCATTGTCATTCATTTATTCATTCACTCATTGATTCATTCATCAGATATTAACTGAGCATGGCATGATCTCATGCCATGTGTTATATTGTGGTTCAGAGCCTGGGTGTTGGATCCCTGCTTAGGGTAAGGTGCAAGATTCCTTATCAGGCCGTAGGATCTAGTTCCAGGAAAAGTGTGGGTTTTCCTGGTAAACCATGAGCACAGGTGGTGTGGACTGAGAGTGGATCTGGGGGACACACTTGAAGGGTCACCAGAAGACTCAGTTCTTCTCCACATGCCTCCAATAGGCCAGGCTCTCCTCCACCAGCCGTGGCCACACCCCAAACAATTAAATCAGAACTTCTGGGGGTGGAGTTCAGGCATCAGGCAATCTCCTTCTTCAAGGAGACTTCCCAGATCCTTGCTGGGCTGACTCCATCTGCTGATCCAGGAGGCTAAATGTTTCCCGAACCTCTCACCTGGGTCCTCAGAAATCCTTCACAGTTACCTGGTACACAGACCACACTCATATATTTTGGGATGGATGAAATCCTGCCTGGTGTAGGTTCTGGTCTGCAAAATAATATATAAAGTCTTCCAAGCTAAACAAGAAGGAGGGAAAAGTAGCTGCAGCCCAAAGAAACCTGCACAATGGACCAATGATTTGGGGGCTGGCTGTTGGTCTGCTCGCCCATTCCACTGTGCAACCTTCATGAACCCAGACAAGTAAGAGCTCAGCCACTCAGGGTAAAAGGCCCTCCTCTTCCTTTCCCCTTCCAGGACCTCAGATACTACTTCTCCAGAAGCAGGCACTGAGCAAAGGTCCTGGAAGCACAGTAGGGAAACGGGGAAGAAAGACGGAAAAATGAAGGAAGTCAATAAAGGGGGTTAATGAGCAGGAGACTTCTGTGGCATGGGCAACTGGGGATCAATTCCACTGGGGAACTTTGGGAGACAGAGGAGACCATGCTCAGAGTTTTCCCACCTGAGGGTATCTATCCACCGATTCTTGTTTTTCACTGGTCGAGGGCTGTCCCTGGAGGATCGGTTCCCTGGGCCTTCTGACTGGCCTGGCTCATGGGCTGAGAAGGTTCTCATGGTCAGAGAAAACCCTCAGGCAGAGCAGCACAGACTTGAACTAAGCTACTGCCATGGCGGAAGGGTGGGGAGGAAGGAATGGAGATGCTGGGGGCCAGCAATACGGGTATGGCCTGGGCTGCATGGCCATGGAAGGCGTGATGGTCTGCGCCCCATAACATGAATGCAGCCCTCATGGAAAACAGCTCTGGTCTCCAGAAAGGTGCTTCACCCAACCCAGAAACAGATATTCTGGAGAATACAATCTGGAGCTACAGAAACTGTGTTGGAACCCAGCTCCAGTCCATACTGGCTGTGGGAGTGTGGGCAAATCCTCTCCATCCTCTATGCTTCAGTTTCCTTATACATAAAATGGAGATTTGATGAGAGTATATACCTCATGAAGATGTGAAGACTGAATGATATAATCTCTGTAAAGGGTTTAGCACTATGTCAGTGGTGATATTTGATAAGTTATTTTGCTATTTCAGCTTTGTGGAAGAAGGAGAAATATCAGAGATCCTGGATAGAAAAGAGCCCCAAATCATTACCTTACTCCTGCATATAGTCAGAGTAATATTGGTGGACCGCTTCTTGGCAAGAGAGGAAAAGCACAGAGGAAAAAAATAAGCACTGTTTAAAGCTGATAAAAGAATGGTGGTTTGATTCAGAAAAATGAGCCAGCCTCTGGGGCTGAGGAGAAGCTTCAGCTGCTTCGTGTATCTGCCGTGAGCTGCTGGATGACCACGTTTTCCGAGTCTTAGATCCCAGTTCCCCACTCATCATGTATTTGCCAAGAATGCGCTCCCTGCCAGGCATCGTCCTGGGCACCAGCTGTGCAGCAGAGAACAGAACAGACCAGCCCTTGCCCTGTTGGGGTTTGTAATCTACTGCTCCCCCACCAAAGAGGCTTTGAACTGCGTGCCAGGGAGATCTCAGAAAAGGCTGAAATCAATGGTAGGTGTGGTTGTGGTCTGGTTATTCTTAGCAGTGAGTTAGGGGTGGAAAAAGGTTCTTTGAGCTGCCAGGGCTGCATCACAACTTCCAGAGGGAGTAGCCAGCCCACGGTCCTTCCTGGCTTGTCAAGTTTGGTTGGAAATTCTTTCCATTCTGAGGCAGTAGGGAATGTGGGGAATGTGGGGTGGGCAGGGTGTGCCTGCTGTGGGCCCTTTGAGCCCCTTAACTAAAATTTCTGGGCTCTGGTGCCAGAGTGATGGTCAGACATAACGGGGGCTGTTCAGACAGCCAGACCTGGCAAGCAAGGCCCTGAGTCTGGGCTCCTGGCCCAGCTGTAGTTTTCCTTCTCCTGGCCTGACACTTTGATTCATGCAGAGTTTGAACCCAAGGAGGGTGAGAGGAGTTGGAAAGGAACTTGTCCTCAGAACCGAGACAGGAGTCAGGTCACCACCCCTGCCTCGCCGAAGCTCTGAACTTTTGAAGTCTATTATGGAGCTGAATGCAAATGAGACTTGGCCTTTTGATCCTGGCTTTTTGCTACAGTTTTGGAAATGAAGAGAGTGGGTAGCAGAGTGGCTGAGAGTCTTGGCTTGGCCGCTTAGTTGCTGTGTGGTACCAGGTAGGTTGCTTAACATCTCTGTGCCACAATTTCTTCAAAAGCTAATAAAGCCTACCTGATGGGGTTATTGTGAGGATTAAGTGAGTAAATACAGTGCTTAGAATAGAGTTTGGCATACAGAAAGGACTCATGACAAATGCATCAAGGATATATCTGCTTTTCCTTCCACTGTCCAGTCTGCTTATAGAACATTCCAGAACAATAGATGTGCAGCCCAGATGGGTCTGGTCTAGAATCTCAGCTTTACTCCTTATTACTCCTTATTAGCCAAGTGACAAATGGCTCAGTTTCCTCATTAGTAAAGTGGGAAGAATCATGGTAGCCCATAGAGTTGTACTGAGGAATAAATATGTGACTATAAAGTGCTTAGCACAGAGCATGGCACACAATAAGCACTCAATGCACATCACTATGGTTATTAATTTTTGCTAGGATTGTTCACCAGTCCACTCATTTGGTCATTAAACATGCATTGTGCTTCTGGCTTCAACACTCAGAGGACTCCAATGCACTGTTGCCCACCAAAAGCTAGTTAAAAGAGTCTGTGTGCTCCCCTTCAGGAAACAGGATGTTTTTTCCAGAAGAAAAGGAAAAAGAAGGTGGAAAAGCAGAAACAGCCAATACCCACTCCAACTCCTAGGTCTGCTGGTGCAGTTTGGGAGAAGGAAGATGAATTTGTACTTAAATTGTGACAAGGTAATGATGCCAGGAAACCAGGGCACACGTTCCCATAATTCCAATTCTGAGTCTTTACAAGACCATTTCAGAAGCTTGGGGCACATCTTTCTGAGAGACAGGATCTAATTTCCATCCTGTGAGATCAGGCAGGCCTTAGTGACTTGCTGTACCAATAAATTGTGGCAGAAGCATTGAGGCTAGATCTAACACACTTGTGGTCTCTACCTGAGGTCCTTGGAATGCTACCTCCAGGGCCTCTGAGCCATTGTGTAAGAAAGTTGATGTGTTAGTTTGCAGGCTGCTAGAAAGAATACAATATACAAGAACCGGAATGGCTTTAAAAAAGTGCAATTTAATAAGTTACAAGTTCACCATTCTAAGTCTATGGAAATGTCCAAACTAAGGTATCCAGGGAAAGAGACCTTAATTCAAGAAAGGCCAATGCATCTGGAACCCATTTGTCAGCTGGGCAGTCACATGACTGGTATCTGCTCATTCCTTGCTCCTGAGTTTTGTTGCCTTCAGCCTCTGTTCCTGTGGGGGTTCCTCACTTTGCCTCTATGGGGCTGGTTTTCATCTCTCGGCTTCCCTTGGTTATCTCCACGTTCTGGCTTGCATAACATCTCATGGTGATGTCTACCGGACTCCAAGCCTCTCCAAACATCTATGTCTCTGCTTTCCCTGCCAGAAAGTTTCTGTTGGCTCTCTCTCTATTGGCTTTTTTGTTTCTGTTATTTCTATAGGTTCTGTCTGCTGTGAGCTTTCTCCAAAATGTTTCCTCCTTTAAAGGATTCCAGGAAACTAATCAAGATCCATCTGGAATGGGTGCAGTCACATCTTTCTTCTAATCAAATGTCACACCCACAATTGGTGTGTCACATCTCTGTGGAGATAATCTAATCAAAAGATTTCAACCTACAGTATTGGGTCAGGATTAAAAGGAATGGCTGCTCCTAAAAGTTTGGGTCAGGTTTAAAACATGGTTTTTCTAAGGTACATAATACTTTCGAACGGGCACAGTCAACTACCCTGAGACCAGCACACTGGAGAGGCCACATGTAGGCTCTGGGAAGACGTTCCCAGACTTCCAACTGCCCCATGAAGGAGCCAGATGGGTGAGTGAAGTCTTTTTTGGACTCTCAGGCCTAACCCACCCTCCGGCTCAATGCCACCGAGTGCCCTCTGTCAATTGCACGTAGAAGAGAAGAACCTTCCAGCAGAGCCCTGCCTGAAGGTCTGACCCCCAAATAATGAGATATAATAAAATGGTTGTTGTTTTGAGCCAGTAAATTTGAGCTCATTTGTTATACAGCATTAGTGATCAGAACAAGTTAGGGACCATCAGTCCTAGCAGATCCATCAGGGAATAAGGCTGGGAGACTGCACCGTGACTTCCCTCCCATCACAGAGAAGAACATGTCTCACACACATTAGCATTTGAAGGTCCTGAATTAGGACTGACACAATGAATGGGCGTAGATTCATTTCTTCAATTTGCAAACACTGATTTAGAGCTTACTGGGTGAGAAGTAGTACTTCTAACATCTTCCTTTGACTTGACTTTAAAGAATGCTTAGTATGCACCCATGCCTTAAAGATCCTCGGGTCCGAGAAGTTTTATTGCTTGAAGTAAAATAACTTGTTGCCTGTGCTGGTTTGGAAGGAAGCATGCCCCCTAAGAAAAGCCATGTTTTAATATAAGTCCCATTTTATAAGGTAGAATAATCTCTATACAACACCGTATGTTTGAAACTGTGATTGGATCATCTCCCTGGTTGATGTGATTTAGTCAAGAATGGTTGTTAAACTGGATTAGGGGATGACATGTCTCCACCCATTTGAGTGGGTTTTGATTAGTTTCTGAAGTCCTATAAAAGAGGAAACATTTTAGAGAATGAGAGAGTCAGAGAGATTCAGAGAGAGCAACACTACAAAGCAGAGAGTCCACCAGCCAGCAACCTTTGGAGATAAAGAAGGAAGACACCTCCCGGGGAGCTTCATGAAACAGAAGCCAGGAGAGAAAGCTAGCAGATGATGCTCTGTTCACCATGTGCCCTTCCAGCTGAGAGAGAAACCCTGAACTTCATCAGCCTTCTTGAACCAAGGTATCTTTCCCTGGATGCCTTTGGACATTTCTATAGACTTGTTTTAATTGGGACATTTTCTCAGCCTTAGAACTGTAAACTAGCAACTCATTAAATCCCCCTTGTTAAAAGCCATTCCGTTTCTGGTATATTGCATTCCAGCAGCTAGCAAACTAGAACATTGCCCATCCCATCCTTTTTATTTTCCTTCATTAACCTCCTCCCCTTGTCTGTGAGTGGGTTGGCATGGAACTTCATTCACCAGCTTTTGCAACTGATTCAGCTGAGTAGAATAAAGCAGGAACATTAAAGAAAAGAAGGCACACTGCAGGCATTTGCAAATTACCTACACTCTCTGGGTAAGGCCCAGCAATTGGGAGAATGCAATGCATAACAATAACCATTTTTTTCAAAAAACCAACTGAGGAAAATAATTTGAAAGATTATTGAGTGCCAGGACCCCAAAGCTATAAACAGGATGTTTGAAAGTATTTCAAGCATAAAGGTCACAATCTGCAATTTAAATGGATAGCTTGTTGCCTTTCTTCTTGGTTATGGTTGGGCGCCACCAATTAGTTGACGTTTGTGAGTGTGTGTATGGGTGTATTTTCCAATTGGCCGCTAAATCCAAGTGGGCAAATTCTTTAGGGTATGAGAGCAGTGAGGACTCTTGCTACATGGGTGATACCTTCTTCCTCTCTCTGGAAAAATACGAAAATATAACCCAGCACAAACTCTCACTTCAGCTCTCTGAAGTGAATTTACCCTGAAGAGATGAAGAATTGAAAAATGGCCCCTTGGGTGGGGTTGCCATCTCTATTTATTGACTTGGTAAATGGGGTTGGAGGGGCGAGTTCTAACCAGCTGAAGGTTGACCTTGTTCCCTCAAATCTTTGCCCTGTGGACAAACACCTACAGAGTTTAATCTGGGGCTTGGGGTGAGGTGAAGGAGACAAGACCCAGATTCCACCAGGAAGACACTGTGGGCTGGTAAGAATCAGGGAGAGTCAGCCTTCCCTGCGGGTCCTTCCCAGGGCTGGGCCCTCTCAGCTAGTCATGGAAATGTGGGTGTGGCAGTGAGACAAGAACTGGCTGTCCTTACAGGGTTTCTCAAACTTAAATGCGCATGTGAATCGCTTGGGAATCTTTCTGAGCTGTAGATTCTGACTCAAGAGGTCTGGAGTAGAGTTTAAGTCTCTGCATCTCCAACCAGCTCCCAGATGAGGCTGACACTGCTTGTCCTAGGGAAATACTTTGATGAGAAAGACTCCAGACTAGTGCTATCTGGTAGAAGGTTCTTTAATCATGGAAATGTTCTCTGTCTGTGTTGTCCAGCACAGTAGCTACTAGCCACATGTGACAACTAAGTTCTTGAAGGGTAGCCAGTGAGACAGAGCAACCGAAATTTTAATTCTTTGAACTGTAAATATCTACATGTGGCCAGTGACAACTGCATTGGAGCTCACAGCCCCAGACTGTAAGTTCTGTAAGAACAGGGGCTATATCTTTAGCCAGTCGTTGTGTCCCCATCACTTAGCAGAGTCCATGACCCAAGTTCTAGTAGACATGTGTTCTAGCTTGCTAGCTGCCAGAAAGCAATATACCAGCAGTGGAATGGCTTTTCAAAAGGGTGAGTTTAATAAGTTGCAAGTGAACAGTTTTTAGGCTGTGGAAAGTCCCAATTAAAACGAGTCTATAGAAATGTCCAATCTAAGGCATCCAGGAAAAGATACCTTGGTTCAGGAAGGCCGATGAAGTTCAGGGTTTCTCTCTCAAGTGGAAAGGCACATGGAAAGGCATGGTCAGGGTTTCTCTCTCATCTGGAAAGGCACATGGCAAACACAGTCAAGGTTTCTTTCTCGGCTGGAAGGGCACACGGTGAACATGGCGTCATCTGCTAGCTTTCTCTCCAGCTCCCCAGGACACATTTTCCTTCTTCATCTCCAAAAGTCACTGGTTTGTGAACTCTCTGCTTCACGGTGCTGTGGCGTTCTCTGATCTCTCAGATTCTCCCTGCTTTCTCCAAAATGTTTCCTCTTTTATAGGATTCCAATAAATTAATCAAGACACACCCGAATGGGTAGAGACACGTCTCTACCTAATCCAGTTTAACAACCACTCTTGATTGAGTCACATCTCCAGGGAGATGATCTAATTATAGTTTCAAACATACAATACTGAATAGGGATTAGAAGAAACAGCTGCCTTTACAAAATGGGATTAGGATTAAAACATGGCTTTTCTGGGGTACATACATCCTTTCAAACTAGCACAACATGTACTGACAAAATTGTGATATAATTGGAGAAGGAGTTTTAAGCTATGTTAGTTAGAACTCTGTGGCTATAAGTGGCCAAAACCCACCTTGAACTTGAACCTGCCAAGGACTTAATTGGCTCTTCTAACCCAATGGTAGAAAGATCAGGTGGGGAACTGTCTTGGGGAGGGTTGAATCCAGGAATCAATTCATCCACCTACTCTTACTCTTGCCTTGTATCTGCAAGCCAGTTTCGTCCCTCAGGCTACGTTGTCCCCACTAAGCTCAAACCAACTTCACAGGTAGTTCTAGGATACTTCTGACCATGAGACTTCTGACCACAGACAGCAGCTAGAAAATTCCCAGGGAAGTTATTTGATTGGCACAGTTCGGCTCATGTGCTAACTCCTGCATCCATCACCATGGCCAGGGAAATGGGATTCTAAGATCGGTCTAGCTGAGTTCAAGGGACCCCTCTACATTCAGGGATGGCTCTCTCCAGACACTGGAGTGGGGCCTGGGAGGCAACACCCACAAAGGTAGGGTATGCTGTTCTGGGAAGACAAAGCAATAAATGTGTGATGGGGGGAGGGCTTCCAGCTTAGGTAAATGGTTGTCAGAATGCGTTTCCTTGAGCTAAACTCAGGTCTCTGATCATGTCAGGGGACGTAAGGATAAGATTCCACTGCCCAATTTCCATCGAAAGCCATGGGGTTATGGAAACCAGGGTATTGCAAGGGAAGGTGATATTTGCAATTGAAGGATGAACAGGAGTTTATTGGATGGAGAAGTGGGAAGAAGAAGACGCATTCCAGGGAGAGGAAACAGCACATGCTAAGGTGTGGCAGTGTGAAGGAGCAGGGTGTGCTGGGGAGGGAGAAGAGTCTGGCATGGAGGGTGGTTGGGAGCATGGGAGAGGAAGCTGCAGGTGGACCTGAGACCGGATTTTAGAAGGCCATGGGTGCTGAGTGAAGGGATTTGGGCTCTCGGCCACGGGAAAACAGGAAGCCCTTTCGAGGTCTTCTTCAGTGAGTGGGATATAGTCAGAGCATGTGTGTTCTAAGAGATTGCTGCGGTATGGTTTGGAGGATGGGCAGGTTGGGGGAGAGGAGGCAGAAAGCCAAGGAGGAGGCTGTCCCAATATGTCTTTTAGGAACTCCTGCCTCAGAGGTGGGTGGCAGAACATCAAGCTCCAGCCTGGCTGCTGGCATCTTCTCTCCCCTGTTTTGTGCTTAGCCCTTGAACAGTCTGGGACTCAGATCCCAGCTGCACCACTTCTTAGCTTTGTGACATCCAGTAGGCTACCTAACCTACCTGAGCTCAGTTTCCCTGTTTGGAAAATGGGGTCTGAAATACCAGCTTCATGTGGCAGTTGTGAGGTTGCAAGGTCAAAATGGATGTGATGGTGGCCTCGCATCAGCGTGGACACAAAGGAGGTGCTTAGCAAATGCTGTTGATGTCATTGCTAAAGTGACTCATGGGCTGGGGCTCCAGGGTGCATTTATTTGGAAAGAGATGGAGAGATGAAGGCATGGCACGCATAAAAGACATGGGTTTTTGGAATGTAAATGGGTCAGGCCAAAGACTCTGGAACCCCAAGGTAAAATCCTCCAGCTCATGGCACCCTCTCATCCCATCAGACACATATGTCTAAATTGGAACATGCCGGAAGAAGCTGGCTTCTCAGATACATTTCCCTAGAAACCAGGCTGAAGTTCCCAGGAAGAATGGAAGCATCACACTCTGTTTTAAGCTGAGTCTTGGATTGTCTTGTTTGCTAGACCCAACAGTCTTGTTTCCTAGTGGAAAAAAAAATCCCCAGTTTGGAACCAAAGTGGCCCAACCTCATACCTGCAAGTGCTGCGACCTGGGTAGATTCGCTTCACCTCTCTGGGTCTCAGTTTCTCCATTTGTAGAACGGGGAAGGGACTGCCCACACGGTGATGGGCAGGGAGATTAAATCGGCTGACGCAGGCAAAGCACATAGCACGTGGACACACAATTGCAACTCCAGTCTAGAGCCAGAAGTCTGCATTTGTTGAGTCCCTGTGAAGTGTAAACCCCTTGCTAAGTGCTAGCAAACTAATAAGGAATGGATCCTGCCTTCAAGGGCAGGCTGTGGCACACAGACAAATGAACACATGATAAATGATGATATAAAACAGTCTCTGGTACTGTCCTTTCTCTAGAAGCGTTGCATTAATATATGCTAAATATGATTTTTCTGTGGAAGCAATGTACTTGGAGATAATATTCACATCTTGGAGGTTGATGTTCCACACTTGATTTAAATAATCATAAACTCTAAAAAATAATGACCTGTACATGATAAGTTTGCTCAATGTAATAGTGATAAAAACACTGTTACAGTGATATATCATTCGATCCTCAAAACCACCCCGTGGGGTAGATATTATGGGCCCCATCCTACAGATGAGGAAACTGAAGCTCAGAGAGGTGAGCAATTTGCCTAAAGCCACACAGCGAGGAAGAGCTGGGTCTGAGATCTGAACCCAGATCCAACCTCTACTCCCTCATCCTTGCAACTAAGACACCCTGTATGGAGCATCCCGGGGAAATATGCAGCAATCAGCAAACACAGGAGAGCTGCTCAGGAGAGTCACTCAGTCCACAGATATTAATTGAGCACCTACTACATGCCATTCCTATTCATGTGGAGCCGACGGTCCAGGGGGAAGTACAGCCACACAATAAGTAATTAAAACATTCTGCTCCCCACTCCTCATAACCAATTTGCTGAATAAACTGATGCTCATTTGCCTTCTGCAAAATGTGCTGACTTCTCCCATGGCCCCCTGAAAGCCAGAAGGGCCAGACCAGCCCTGCCCAACCCGAGACTCTCTGATGGATAATGATTGCTCTGGGTCTTCCTGATGGGCTGGCCGACGTTCTCTCAGAGCTGGACCCAAACCGACCGAGCATCTGGGGGAGAGGGGTTTAAATGGAGGTCTGAGGCATGCATAGCTGGGGCAGCAGATCGGGGAGCAGCGCTCCCGAGAGAAGGAATGGCACATCACAACCCACCACCCCCTACTGCCACCTTGAGATGGGAGAAGACATGGCTGGAGAGAATCAGTTCAAAAGTAAATCAGGTCCCTATAACATATATGCAAAAGAGCAGTGGATTTCGAAGTGCATTGCGACAGGTGGTTGTGAAGTTTGGGATGGGCTGCTGTCCCACAGTTTGGGGGTTTTTCCTTTCTAGTTGCTCTAAGAGGCGGCAGACTGGAAGAAATGTTGGTGGAGTGATTCAGCAGTTGTACTCTACAATGGAGTATTATGTGGCGATGAAAAGGACTGAAATACTAGTGCAGCTTACAACCTAGATAAACCTCGAAAACATTATGCTAGGTGAAAGAGGTGAGTCTCAAAAGACCGTGTATCATATAATTCGATTTACATGGAATGTCCAGAATAGGCAAATCCTGAGAGACAGAAAGTAGATTAGTGGCTGCTTAGGGCTGGGCGGAAATGAACAGTGACTCCTCATGGGTACAGGGCTTCTTTTTAAGGTGATGAGAATGTTCTAAAATTGATCGTGGTGATGACTGGACAACTTTGTGAACACACTAAAGGCCACTGAATCATACCCTTTAAATGGGTCAACCGCACGGTATGCGGATTGTATCTCAATAAAATTGTTAAGATAAAACAAAAGGTAAGTCAGATCCCACAGCCTTTCAGGGTCACTCTTGGGTGACTCATTTCGCCCCAGAGAGCCTCACAGTCCCTTGTAAAATGAGGTGCTATGAGGGCTAAGAGAGACCATCTGTGCACCAGCAGCTCCTCTTTCAGAAATTGGACCCTCTTGCAGAAAAAAAAAAGGGACCAGGGAAAGGGTCCGCCTCGTGGATATTTTGGCTTGGGTGTGTGGTGTCACCGTGGCGGTTTCACCATTATCTGGGCCATTGGATCCCGGGAAACTGCCAAATCAGATAATTTTGGTGGTTTGCCTGCCTCTCAGGATCAGATGTCCTGAGCGATGGAACTCCACCTGGCCCAGTTCTCTGCAGACAATCCCCTTTTCAGTGAGCTGGTTTCAGCCAGTACATGCAAGGTCAAGGTATAGGGAAGACGGAGACCTAGAGAGCAGCATTTAACCCCTTTCTTTCGTGGCTGAATCCAAGAGCGTGCAATGGACTGCACCTGCAACCTTTAATGAACCACCTGTAACCTTTAATGAAGGTTAAAATACTGGAATTTGCAAATGCTTACATTAAAAATACTTCATGGGAGTCTAATGCACGTGCATGAGTGTCCAAATAAGAACAGCTCACAGCTCTATGCAGGTTTGCAAAGCACATACCCATGTAGCCAGCATCCAGTGCACAAAAAGAGCTTCTAGAAGCCTCCGGCAGTCCCTTCCAGGAACAGCCTCCCTACCCAGGACACCATCCTCACTTCTAACAGCTTGGCTGGTTTTGCCAATTTTTAAACTTTTTGTAAATGACAGCAGACAGCATGTTCTCCTTTGGGTCTGGCTTCTTTCATTCAACATTGTGTTGGTGACATTCAACCATGTGGCTGTGACAGCAATATGTTCATTCTCATTACTGAACAGGGTTCTGCTGAACAATACACTACTGACCAGCCCTTCTGTTGACGGACACTCGGGTTGTTTCCAATTTGGGGTTTTTACAAATAGTGCATTACTGTACCTGCCTTGCTGTGAAGGTATATGTGCATTTGTGTTGGGTATCAAATTTTTTATTTCTCTCAATATATAGATCGAGTAGATTCAAGGACGGCCTCATAACGTTATTACTCTCAGTCTCAATTATGGTGATATAAATAGGCTTTGGAGTTAAAATGAGCACAGAGCCAATACCCCTAAAGAATGGGGAAAAGATCAAAGGTGATGGTGGAGTTATATGGGGAAGGTAGGGCTTAACAAATGAGTATGATTGCTGAATCATTATACTGATATTTCTTTCAGCCTCCAGGATCTTAGAGCAGCTAGAAGTAAAAACCTAAAATTGTGGAATTGTAACCCATACCAAACATGGAAATCTGTTCTACAACTAATTGTTGCACTGTGCTTTGAAATTTATTGCTTTTTGTATATGTTATTTTTCACACACAAAAAAGAGTGATGATAAAAAATATATATATATATTCCTTCTAGCCTCCGATGTTCTGGAGCAGCTAGAAGGAAAAACCTGAGAGGATGGTATGGTAGCCCAGGACAGACTCTGGGATCTGTCCCATAATTACTTGTTGAAGAGTGCTTTGAAAACGATTGCGTATTTCTTTCTTTACTTTGTATATATGTTATATTACACAGTTTAAAAAGTTAAAATAGGCTTTCGGATTTGGAGAGAAAGGGGTAAAGCCACACTTAGGGCTTCTGATATTGTGCATGTCCCACCAATCGCTGTTGGTGATTTATGGCCCAGCTTTAGCAGAAGCCCCATATGACTATCACTGGTCCCCAGAATAAAGTGGGGGTTCTGCAGGTTTAGTGTGCAGAGCAATGGGGTGGAGACCCCCTACATTGCCTTACCCAGGGGTGGCCCTCCACGCACAGGTGTCCCCTGAAAACCCTCCACTTTGTTTCTGCCTTACACGCACCTCAAGACCTCGGACAACTGATTCAATTTCTTCCGTCTCAGGGTTTTCACCTGTAAAGAAAGATTAGAAATGGGTGATCTTCTAAGATGCTTCCAGTTCTCAGATGATTTCAGAGTAACTGTTGCTGAAAATTAATGAGGTTAATTATCATATTAATAGCAATCATTTGTAGAGGGCTTACACGGATCTAAACAATTGATTCACATTATCTCATTTAATTCTTCCCAAATGTATCCTCCCCATTTTAATGTTGAGAAAACTGAAGCATAGAGAGGTTTAACCCCTTAGCCAAGGCACACAGGTAGGAAATATCAGATTGGGGGGTAGGAACTGGGCTAATTAGTTCCTATCTCATATTTTTGTCTTTAATGAGACAAAAATTGCCCTCAATCGCTGTCTCACTTTTTTGTCTTGAATGAACTATTTCAGACATATAAAAAAAATGTGCACAGAATAATGTAATGAACTTCTGTGTGGCCACCATCCTGCCCCAGAAATAAAACATAAAAATCACAGTTCAAGCCCTTCCCATCCTATCTCTGTCCTTTCCCCAGCAGCAGTGATCCCCACTGTTCTGAATTTGGCGTTTAATATTCCCATATGTGTTTCTTTGCTTGTACTATATATATATATATATGCGAATATTTTCATAAAAAAATAAATGGAATTGTGTTTCAGGTTTTTGAACTTTGTATATAAATGGTTTTATTCTGCACGTGTCCTTTTGTAACTAGCTTTTTTTCACTCAACATTATATACATAGTTTTGAGACTTATTCACGATGAGACAGAGTTCTAGTTCATTAACCATCCCTGCTGTGTAGTGCCTCCATTTAAGAATATACCAGAATTGATCCATCCTCTCTCTTGTCGATGGGCATTTAGATTGTTTCCAGGTTTCTGCCATTAAAATGTACTGCACTGTACATCCTTCACTGTGTATGCGACTTTGCCTTTTTCATCAAAATGTTGATGGATCAACTCACCTGCCTCTCTCAGGCTTTCTTCTCAGCTGAACATATCTGTGATGGGGCAACTTCATTCAGTCTCTCCTCAATTTTTCCTGAGCATGTATGTGCCTGTTTTAATTTGGGACCCCAGAAAAGCCATGTCTTTTAATCTTCCTCCAGTATTGCTGGGTGGGAGATTTTTGACTGTTTCCATGGAGATGTGACCCACCCAAGTGTGGGTGGTAACTTTTGATTAGATGGTTTCCATGGAGATGTGTCTCCACCCATTCAAGGTGGGGTTGCTCACTGGAGCCTTTTAAAAGGGAACTATTTTGCAAAGAGCCACCCACGCAACCAGAGACCTTTGGAGATGAAGAAGGAACACGTCCCCGGGGCAGCTTCATGAAACAAGAAGCCTTGGGAGAAAGTTAGCAGACGTCACCAGGTTCGCCATGTGCCTTTCCAGTTGAGAGAGAAACCCTGAACTTCATCAGCCTTTCTTGAATGAAGGTATCTTTCCCTGAATGCCTTCGATTGGACATTTTTATAGCCTTGCTTTAATTTGGACATTTTCACAGCCATAAAACATGTCAACTTGCAACTTAATATATTCCCCTTTTTAAAAGCCATTCTGTTTTTGGTATATCGCATTCTGACAGCTAGCAAACTAGAGCAATCTACCATTTGCCAAACTCTGTTTCGTGGTTTGGGGACACAGGAGAGGTTAAAAGACACAGCTTTTGCTCTCCAGGAGTTTGCATGGGGAACGGGGACCCCAAGCAGCCACCACTATCAGATGTGATGGGGAGATGACAGTGGGACACTGAACAGAGAGACCAGAGATGAGGGGGCAGCTGTAGGAGTGACCAGCTGGCCCTGGGCATTCTGGGCATGCTGCCTAAACTCCCTGCAATTAAAGGACCTCCTCCTTCCAGTATCTGCACCAAGGACAAAGTCTCAGTGACCCGTCCCAGTTCCCTCTTCTCAACCTCATTCTTCCTTTTCACACATTAACAGTGATGTGTGAGTCAATTGTCCAGTGCTCAAAACCCAGATGTGCTTGAATTCCTGGATGATGCTTCCAAACTTGTGTCTCCAGAACCCTGGATTAATGGTGTCCTCACATTGCCTTTGATTTGGCCTCTGCTTCTGCAGTCCATATAGTGACAGGACATGGCTCTCGTGCATAATGCATGTACCGTGGGGACCACAATCAAGTCTATGTACACTAACCATGTAATCTGCACAAAATCCTCACGTGATTGGAGCTCCTATTATCTCCTTTAGGTTTTTTTCTCTGAGGTCCAGAGAGGTTAATTAATTTACCCAAGACCACCCAGCTTGGAGGTGGTAGAGCTGAGGCTCCACCCATCTCTGGCTGACTCCAGAGTCCTTCATCTTAACCCTTTGATCTCTGCCAGGAGTTGTCTGACATTTTCCAATAAAAGTCCCTGCTTTTCCACTTTAGATCAATACCATCAAAAGGAACTTGCTGCCTGGCAGAGCTCATTCGCTACTCTCCCATTCCTTCCATTTGCATCAGCTGCCTCAGGAAATTAGAGCAAGTCCTATTTTTAGATGCTGAGATTCAAATGACACTGATGGATGGGTCAGTGATTCCTTTCATGAATGCAGCTCCTAGGTGACACCTGATGATGTGCTCGGAAACTCTCCTACATCACCCCGTTTTTATCTGTATAATGTATGTCCGAGATTAGTGAGTCCCACAAGGGACTTTGGTCTGAGACAATAAAATTCTGGACTGCAATAGAAGGCATGGAGAGGAAAGAGGCTCCATTCTGGAACCCGAGGCAGCAACGCTGCGGTAGGGATAAGCACGGCAAATCCTCGGCCAAAATTAGAGTTTGTCGACTAGATGGGTCTAAAAGGAGCAGACTTTGTCTCTTCCTGCCCTAATGAATTGTGTGTGTGTTTTCAACAAAAGTCTTATAACTTCATTGCTTACTTTTTTATAACTGATAACAATCTCTAGGTTTCATGGGCCAGTGACAGGACTAAACAAGGCTTGCCAGGAATGCTGATAACTCCAAGATTTAGGCAAGGAAAGGAAAAAGGAAGAACCGAAGAAGAGGGTGAGAGGTCATCAGAAGTGCGAAGAATGAATACGAAATGTTTAGTATACGTCCTGTGCTGTGTACACCCCCCTACTTTAATCAGTTTCATTCTGTCATCAACACTGAAAGGGAATTTTCTTCCCATTTTATAGATTAGATAACCAAAGCCAAAGAGCTCAAACCACTTACCCTGGGTCACACAGTGGTGGTGACGTGAAGTTAATGTTGCAAAACTTAAAAAAAATTAAAAATAAAAGCAGGACTCCTAGTTAAAATTGAATACCAAAAAACAACAATTTTTTTTTAGTATAAGTATGTCCTATGCAATATTTGAGACATACTTATACTAAAAATCTAACTGGGCATCCAGTGTTTTAGTCGACCACACTATCTGAGGTTCAAACTCAAGTTCTGTCAAGTATTTTTCATATATACCTTTTCTATGGGGCATACATAACATTATGAAATAGAATTCATGATCATAAGCAACCAATATTTATTGATCTTGGCACTGTGCTTTACATTTGTCATTTCACCCAAAGTCCTTTAATCCTCACCCCACCCTGTCAGGTAAGTATTACTATTGATCCCATTTTACGAATGAGGAAACTGAGGCTCAATGAAATCAAATAACTTGCTTATAGTCACATTGTCAGAACATGGCAAAGTCCATGTTTGAATCCAGCTGTTTTGCTCAGGAGTCAGTCACTTTAAAAAGCAACTTTTTATGAAGTTAAAATTCAGCATATGCACCTTGTTAGTCAGGTTGTAATGGAGAGGCTGGAGGGAACTGCCTGAATATGTGGAGCTGTGTTCCAGTAGCCATGTTTCTTGAAGATGATTGTATAATGATACAGCTTTCACAGTGTGACTGTGTGATTGTGAAAACCTTGTGTCTGAGGCTCCTTTTATCTACCTTATCAACAGACGTGTAGAACATATGGAATATAAGTAAGTAATATTAAAATAAATTTAGATTGAAATGCTAGGGATCAATGAAGGGGTAAGGGGTATGGTATGTATGAATTTTTTTCTGTTTTCTTTATATTTCTTTTTCTGAATAGATGCAAATGTTCCAAGAAATGATCATGATGATGAATATGTAGCTATGTGATAATATTGTGAATTACTGACTATATATGTAGAATGGAACGATCAAAAGTTAAGAATGTTTGCGTTTGTTTGGTGTTTATTGGTATTTAAAAAAATTTTTAATTAATAGAAAAAAGATTTAGCATATGTACAGTGATTGCCCACTTAGATGACTTATCACAAACACAGGCACAGCTACCAACAGGCTCAAGGAGGCATTCGGGACCCCAGAAACCCCCTGGACGCCCTCCTGCCAGAGATACTACTGCTCTGGCTTCCAACACTCTTGTTGGTTTCGACTGTTTTGGAACTTAGTATCTTTTGTATCTAGTGTCTGTCCTTCAACGCTGCACTTCTCAAATTCACCTCTGTGCTTGTGCATGGCTGTAACTGGTTATTGTTCACTGCTGTGCAGTGTGCCACCATGTGACCCTACACAGTTTATCCAACCTACGGTTGGTGAGCGATTAGATTGTCTGTGGTTATATCAAAATTTGCTGCTTGTCAAATCCCAACCAAAACCAGTCCTGCCAATCCTAAAGAACATCTAGGACATTATACAAGATTCTACAAAGGTTTCAAGCACTAGTGTCACTTTCCAGAAACCTACGACTTCCAGATGGACCAGAGAAATCGTGAAACGCAGCGGGCCCAGCCTCTCCAGAACATCAGCTAGTTCCATCCCCCATCTCATATTATCGACGGCCTCTTCCAACATGAAAATGTTAGTTTGGGCATACCCCAAATACCCCTAAAGAGTGGGAGAAAGAGGACTTCCGGAGAAGATGGCGGCTTAGTAAGACGCACGGGTCTTAGTTCCTCCTCCAGAACAGCAACTAAAGAAACAGAAACAATATGAAACAGCTCCTGGAGCTACGACAGAGACCAAAAAGACAGCGTACCCCATTCTGGAACGGCTGAACGGGCAGGGAGAATCCGCTGTGGTGAGATACCCAAGGGGCGCGCATTTTCCCGGCCGGGACGGCTGGCGACTGCGGTCCCCTCCACGCACGTGGCTTCCCGGTACGACTGGTAACGTTGGATAGCGGGGCCCTCCCGCCACGCTTGGCGTCTCGGGCCAGCTGGGCAATTTGGAGCGGCACTCCCCCAAGCCGCGGTGGCCGGCGACCCCCCCCTCCACGTGCGGTTTCCCGGGCTGACTGCGAGATTCGGATCGGCAAGTTAAAGGAGCCACAGCATCTTTTACTGGTGGGCCCTGCAGACAGACGAGCGCCACGAGCGCCACCTACTAGGCAGGAAAAGAAAAACAGAGCCCAGAGATTTCACAGAAAATCCTTTCAACCAGCTGGGTCCCACACCCAGGGAAATCTGATCAAATGCCCAGACACCAGCAGAAAATAATGGATGACGCTCGGAAAATTGAAGATATGGCCCAGTCAAAGGAACAAACCAATAGTTCAAATGAGATACAGGAGCTGAGACAACTAATGCTGAATATACAAACAGAAATGGAAAAACTCTTCAAAAACCAAATCAATAAATTGAGGGAGGACATGAAGAAGACATGGGCTGAACAAAAAGAAGAAATAGAAAATCTGAAAAAACAAATCACAGAACTTATGGGAGTGAAGGACAAAGAAGAAAAAATGGAAAAAAACAATGGACACCTACAATGGTAGATCTAAAGAGACAGAAGCTATGATTAGTGAACTGGAGGATGGAACATCTGAATTCCAAAAAAAAACAAACTATAGGGAAAAGAATGGAAAAACTTGAGCAGGGGATCAGGGAACTGAAGGACAATATGAAGCGCACAAATATACGTGTTGTGGGTGTCCCAGAAGGAGAAGAGAAGGGAAAAGGAGGAGAAAAACTAATGGAAGAAATTATCACTGAAAATTTCCCAACTCTTATGAAAGACCTAAATTTACAGATCCAAGAAGTGCAGCACACCCCAAAGAGAATAGACCCAAATAGGCGTTCTCCAAGACACTTACTAGTTAGAATGTCAGAGGTCAAAGAGAAAGAGAGGATCTTGAAAGCAGCAAGAGAAAAACAATCCATCACATACAAGGGAAACCCAATAAGACTATGTGTAGATTTCTCAGCAGAAACCATGGAAGCTAGAAGACAGTGGGATGATATATTTAAATTACTAAAAGAGAAAAACTGCCAACCAAGACTTCTATATCCAGCAAAATTGTCCTTCAAAAATGAAGGAGAAATTAAAACATTTATAGACAAAAAGTCACTGAGAGAATTTGTGACCAAGAGACCAGCTCTGCAAGAAATACTAAAGGGAGCACTAGAGTCAGATACGAAAAGACAGAAGAGAGAGGTATGGACTAAAGTGTAGAAAGAAGGAAAATCAGATATGATATATATAATACAAAAGCCAAAATGTTAGAGGAAAATATTATCCAAACAGTAATAACACTAAAAGTTAATGGACTGAATTTCCCAATCAAAAGACATCGACTGGCAGAATGGATTACGACCCAGCAATACCACTGCTAGGTATCTACTCAAAGGACTTAAGGGCAAAGACACAGATGGACATTTGCACACCAGTGTTTATAGCAGCATTATCTACAATTGCAAAGAGATGGAAACAGCCAAAATGTCCATCAACAGAAGAGTGGCTAAACAAACTGTGGCGTATACCTACGATGGAATATTATGCAGCTTTAAGACAGACTAAACTTATGAAGCATGTAATAACATGGATGGACCTAGAGAACATTATGCTGAGTGAGTCTAGCCAAAAACTAAAGGACAAATACTGTATGGTCCCACTGATGTGAACCGACATTCGAGAATCAGCTTGGAATATGTCATTGGTAACAGAGACCAGCAGGAGTTAGAAACAGGGTAAGATAATGGGTAATTGGAGCTGAAGGGATACAGACTGTGCAACAGGACTAGATACAAAAACTCAAAAATGGACAGCACAATAATACCTAAGTGTAATGTAACTATGTTGGAACACTGAATGAAGCTGCACCTGAAATATAGTTTTTTGTTTGTTTGTTTGTTTGTATCTTTTGTTTTTGTTTTTTTCTTTTTCCTTTTTTATATATATATTTTTATTAGTATTATTATTTTAATTCTCTTCTCTATATTAACATTCTATATCTTTTTCTGCTGTTTTGCTAGTTCTTTTCCTAAATCGATGCAAATGTACTAAGAAATGATGATCATACATCTATGTGATGATACTAAGAATTACTGAGTGCATGTGTAGAATGGAATGATTTCTAAATGTTGTGTTAATTTCTTTTCTTTTTTTTGATTAATAAAGAAAATTAAAAAAAAAAAGAGTGGGAGAAAGATGGTGATGGTGGAGTTACACAGAGAAGGTAGAGTTTAACAAATGAGTATGAGTGCTGAATCCTTATATTGATATTTCTCTTAATCCCTAGTGTCTGGGAACAGCTAGTAGTAAAAACCTAAAAAATGTGGAATTGTCACCCATACAAACTCTGAAATCTGTTCTACAACTAATTGTTGCGATGTGCTTTGAAATGTATTGCTTTTTTGTATATATGTTATTTTTCATGAAAAAGAAAAACAAAGTTGATTGTGATGATAAAAAACATAAAAATAAAAAATCTGCTGCTGTGAGCAACAAGAATTGCTGCTATAAACCTCCGTCCAATCTTTCGGTGGCACCAGGAACTCCTTTCTGTTGGGTGTCTACATAGGAGTGGAAACACAGGTCGAGAGAGTGAATGTGTATTTTGCTTTAGTAGATACTGCCGCACAGTTTTTCAAAAACGTTTTTTTTTCACTTCTCTATGCTTCTACCTGCAATATGTCCAATTTCCACGTGCTCCACCTGCTCACCAGCACTCGGGATTGCCAGTCTTGTAATTGCAGTGTGATGGTGACTCCTTGCAGCTTTAATTGGAAGGTCCCTGATTACTAATTAGATCGAGCACCTTTTAATGTGTTTATGGGCTATTCAAATATCATCGTTTGTGAAAGGTCTGTCCAAGTTTCTTAGCCCTGTGTTTGGGTTGTCGGTTTTTTACGTATTGATTTGCAGACGTTCTATGTAGATTCTGGACAGGAGCCCTTATTTAGTTATGTGTATTGAAAATAACTGCTTCCACTTTATGACTTGTTTCTTTCACTCTCTTAATGGTGTCTTTAATGAAGAGAAGTTCTTACAATTTTAATGTAGTGAAATGTAGTCTTTTTCCTTTATGGAGAGTACTTTTTGTGTCTTGTTTAAGAAATCTTTTCCTACCCCCAAGGTTGTAAAGATCTTTCTCCTATATTGACTTGTAGCAGCTCTGTTGTCTTGCCTTTCACATTTAAAGCTACACCCCTACTGGGGATTAATATTTGTGTAGGTAAGTGGTGAAAGCAAAGCTCAATACTGTAAAGATGTTAACTAGATTCAACGCCATCCCAATCAAAACCCAACAGATTGTTTCTGTGGGAGGAACTTGGATAAACTGATTCTAAAATGCATATGCAAATACAGAAGTCCAAGAACAGCTAAGTTACTCTTGCAGAGGGAAACAGAACCAAAAACAAATGAAAGGACTTGCTTTACTGATATCAAGATTATTATAAAGTGATGGCATCAGACCATGTGACTGATATTGTCGCAAGATTAGTCAAATTGACCAATGGAGAACCATGAACCAGCCCCTATTTGCATGTGGATGCATGCTTTCTGACAACGGTGGTCCCAGAGAGCAGGGAGGGTAAGACAGTTCTTTCAATAAATATTGATGGGTCAATTGGATGTCTACACAGAGAAAAAAAAAGGCCTGTCTCCAGAGTCCCACTTTTAGCTGCTACGAGATGCCGCAGTGCTCTATTAGATGCTTAAATGATGCTGGTAGTACTGATTATAACATCACCCTTATGTTTTTCCCGATTTTGCTATTTCAGGATTCTTCCCAATCCATCGTCTTCCTAACAACCCCAAGAAGCAGGCAAAGAAGGCATTATTAGTCCTTTTTTAAAAATGGAATTTTTCGATTGAGGTGAAAGTCACATCACATGAAATTCACCTTTTAAACCGTGCAATCCGGAGGCATTTGGTACGTTCCCAATGTTGTGCAACCATGATCTCTTCCTAGTTCCAGAACATTTTCACCGTCCTGGAAGGAAACCCTGCACTCATAAAGCAGCCACTCCCAATGCCTCTGACCCCCTGGCAACCACTAATCTGCTTTCTGTCTCTGTGGATTTACCTGCTTTGAATATTTCATATAAATGGAATCATACAGTGTGACCTTTTATGTTGGATTTCATTCACTTAGCATGTTTTCAAAGTTCGTCCATATTGTAGCGTGGATTTGCCATACTTCGTTCCTTCTACAGCTGAATACTGGCCCATTGCATAGATACATCCCATTTTGTTTCTCCATTCATGGTTCCATGGAGGCTTGGGTTGCTTATAGCTTTTGGGTATTGTGAATAGCACCGCGATGAGCACTGGCATGCAAGTTTTTGTCTTCAATTCTCTTGTGCATATACCTGGGGGTGGAATTGCTGGGTCATGTGATAATTCTACGGTTCACTCTTTGAGGAACTGCCACATTGTTTTCCTTAGCAGCTTCACCATTTTACCTTCCCACCTGTAATGTACAAGACTTCCAATTTCTCCATATCCTCACCAACACTTGGTAGTTGTTTTTATTTTATTACGGCCATCCTAGTGAGTGTGAAGTAGTAGTCCATTGTGATTTTGATTTGCATTTCCCTAACGACTAAAGATGAGGAGCACCTTTTCATGTGTCTGTGGGCCATTTGCATATCTTCTTTGCAGAAATTTCTATTCAAATCCTATTGGTCCTTTTAAAGGATAAAGCAGCAGAGACTCAGAGGAGCAAGGAAGGAATCCAAGGGCATTTGACTCGCACTGGAGATACACCTGATTGATTCCAAGCCTGGGGCTCTTTTCACTTGGTGAGGTGTCTTGTTCCGATTCCTTAGGGGGTTTGGGTGGGGGGTAACAGGGAGAAGCGGCCATGGTGGCATTAAGAGCTCCAGAGCTCCACCAACATGTGGTGACCTCCTTGACCGGGCATCAGTCCTTGGACCTCTCCCTGGAAGACTTTTATCTCAGATCCTGCAAGAGGGTCATGGGTCAGGTGAGAAGAGGAATGGATGGACAGAGTCTACCATTTGGAATAGGGCTGGCGATTGGCAGGGGAGGGCAAAAGAGTTGGGGTCCATTCCAGGCTCTGCCATGAACTTGTTGTGTGCCCTTGGACAAATGGTTTCATCTCTCTGGGCCTCAGTTTCCACATCTTTAAATGGCCTAATTCTAATACCTATCACCTAAGCTTATTGTAAAGACTCAGTGGGAATTGTGCCTATCACTTAGCAAGGACTCAGTAATTGTTGGCAATCAATGTTCTATTAGGCAGACTTCTCCTCTTTGATAATAAAAAGCAATAGCTGCCATTAGTTGAGCATTTACTCACCATCAGCTCATACAATCCTCACAACCATCCCAGAGGGTTGGCATTATTTATATGTTCATGTTAACAACGTAGAACAGAGGCTCAAAGAGGCTCCGGGGTTCCAGCTGGCCCAAGACAGAGCCAGGATTTGAACCCATGTCACTCTCCTCCCTGTACGTGTCTGTAACACAAGGATCTGTCTAGGAGTTCCTCTGGAGATGGTACCCCGAGAATGCTGTGCTCATGATGAAGTGTGGGTGAAAGCCAGGGGGCATGTTGGAAGGTTTGTGAGGTTTCGGTGGTTTCCATACTCCAGGGGAAGGAATGATTTGCTCTTCCAAGAGGAGGCACAGTGTGGAAAGAAAGAGGGCAAAGCATCAAAGCAGGGTTTGCACAATGAAAACTGGATGAGACGAAAGCATTCCAGATCTGGTGGGATTTTTCTTGGGCCAGCCGGTAGGGAACAGCATCTGGGGTTCTTAGGGGTACAGGAGTCTCGAGTTTTAGCCTTAGCAAAGGATTTCTGAGTTGCATTTGTCAGATTCTCCCCATTTTCTGATGCAGAATGCTGCCTCGGGGCAATTTCTGTGTGCCGACTGCTGTTACATGTGGGCATAGAAAAAAGACTGGAAGGGTCTACATGAAAATGTTAACAATCATCATTTCAGAGAGGTGGGAGTAAGATTGTTTTGTTTTTCTTTATACTTTCTGACATTTCCTGAATCATCTGCAGTAGGCAAGAATTAATTGCATAGTTGGGGAAACAGTATGCTATAATGAAATGAAATGCAGATACGAATTCTTGTGGCAAGTTCCAAAGAAGAATAATCCATCCACAAGCTCCTTTAGAGTGGGTCCTTGTATCCTAAGGAGAAGAGATAGTAGGCTTGGCGTCAGAAAGTCCAAGTTTGAGTCCCAGCTCTGTTACTTTCTAGCTGTCCTAGCCCGTCGGGAGCCACTTAACCTCTGGGCCTCACTTGTCACATCTGAAAAATGGAGGTGCCACTATCTGCCTCCAAGGGTTGTTTTGATGGATCAACGAGATGATGTGTTTTGAAATTACGGGCGCCGTGTCTGGCCCCAAGGAGGCTCTCACTAAATGGTGGCTCTCTCCTATGCCACCCCACGAAACAGGTTTCTTTAAGCCCAGAGTTTAGCGGAAATCTTACAGCTCCTTCAAAGATGGGCATTATCATCCCCATTCTACAGATGAGGAAAGGGAAGGCCAGAGGGGCCGTGCGACTTGCCCACGGTCACAGAGCCTGGAGGAAGCAAGCTCAGAGAGGGGCGGTTACCAGTGAGAAGCCACACAGCTTAAACCCACCGTCTGTTAACCAACTATAATACCAAAAAACAAAACTGCCCATACTCTTATTTCTCGGGAGCTAACTCCGAGCCAGACGCCTGGGCACTCGGTGTCGTGGGCTCGGTTAACCCTCCCAGCCACCACCACCCTTGACCGGGATCCATCAAGCCCATTTCGCAGGTATGGAAACCGAAGCTCGGACGGTGAGGCCCCCCTCTCCCTAGCTCCGCGGCAGGCCGGGCATCCGGGTCTGCCCAGCTCCCCGGGAGGCTGCGGAGGGCCAGGTGGCACGCAAGGAGTTAAGCGGCAGGCAGTGCTGTGCCTCCGTGCGAGGAGCGCGCTGGGCTGAGGCGCGCTACTGGCGGCGGCGGCGGCGGCTGCCGCGGGGAGCCCAGGCTGGGGCCGTGAAGTCCCGGGAGCGCGAGGCAGCCAGCGAGACCGCGAGCGCGAGGCGGGGCGGCCGGATCCCCGCGTCCCACCGCAGCCGGCGCCCAGGGGCCCAGACGCCCGGGCGTCCCCGGGGCCGGGTGCCTGGCGCGGGGCCTCGCCGCTGCCCGGGGCCCCCCGCAGTCCTGCCCGCTCGCGGGAGCCCGGCTTCCACTTCCTCTCGCCTCCGCCCGCCGCCCCAGCTCGCGGGGCTGCCGTCGCCACCGCCTCCTCGCGTCCCCGGCCGCCGTCCCCGCCGCTGCTGCAATCCGGGGCGCACACTCCTTCCACTTTCCCGCGGGAGGCGCGGACCATGGCCCCCGCGCCAGACCCGGAGAAATAAGCCCCCGGTTCCGACCGGCGGACCGCCCGGTGGCAAGAAAGGAAATCCGGGCTCGGCTTCTCTCCCCGCCGCTGCAGCAGCGAGCAGCCGGGAGGGCGCCCACCGAGCGGGCGCGCCGAGCCGGACCGGCGGAGTGGCAGGCAGACAGCCCCCAGGCGCCGGCTGGGCTCCGCGGACGGAGTTTGCAAGTGGCCGAGACCCCGAAGGTAAGGGCTGCAGGGGCCTGGGCCAGGTGAGGTGGCCAGGGGGGTGGGGGGTGGGGGTCGCTCCATCAGGACCGGGGCGCCGAGCTGCTTGAAATTATCTCTGCCCCCAGAGCTGGGCTTGGGTTCCAGCTGCTTCCCCTCAGGCGAGGGGCGGGGGGCTCAGCGCCCAGAGCAGGGTGAGTGAAGTACCCAGAGCACTGAGAGCCCAGGTTTGGGTAAATGACAAACTTTCTGTCCTCCTGGCTGAGGGTGGGACATTAGGGCTCCATCCAGACATCCCTCCTTGGGACAGCTCTCTGGACTACCAAAGGCGCACACACACACACTCGGGGGCTTCTCAGGCTGAAGTTGGGGGAGGCGATGCACGCCTTTAATCTGATTCATGAATCACCCTCTTCTTGGCCAGCTCAGAGTTCTAAGGGAGAAGGAGCCCCTCATATGTCCAAATTGGCTTTGTCAAATGCTTGTTGGGGTCGAATTCTCTGGCCAATGAGGCTTCCTGTCATTTGGAGCCAGAATCCAGGACTCCCTGGTGGTGGGCTTCTGCAGAGTGCTTTGCAGGCTTTCTAATTGTCCGTTCTGGTGTGTGTGTCTGTGTGTATGTGTGTGTGCTTGTGTAGGGGGGGAGAGAGAGAGAGAGCCAGCGAGCACCAGAGAAAGGGGAACCCACTCAGCCAAATCGCCTCCTTCCAAATCCTTCCAGCAGCCCTAAGTGGTATTGCAGGAGTCATTTCAACTCCTTGGCAGAGCCACTGGGAAAGACAGGAGTCGCTTCCATTGTTTGCAGTTCCAAAGAGGAAAAAGAAAGAGCTGCTCCTTAGGTGAGGAAAGGATTTAGGGAAGTTTCCAGGAGTGCTCAATGAAATCATTCACATTGTCGGATTGGAGCCTGAAAAGGTACAAACTTTTTGCAGAGTGAGCTGGAATGGATGGCTCCTGGCATTCCCATCCCAACTCCGGGGATGTGGGTGGTCCCTCCACACTCCAGGCCCTTTGAGACACAGAGCTCATGAGTTTGGCCAGATTATGTTCCTCTCAACGAAAATCAAGCTCCAAAGAGACTACCTGCATCCGAGGATCATTTTGGAGCCATCCCTGGGATCAGAGCCCCGTAGATGTCATCGTGCCTCCACACTGAGGTCCCACCCTCGAGCCAGAGTCATCCCGATGGGCTGGTTGGTCAGTGAGGCAGGGATTGGAGGTGCCCCCCACCCCCAGGACCCAGAGGGTTGGAGACATTGCCCCAGCCTAAAGCTCCTCTGCTTGGGCTTGGCACCTGCATTAGAGAGTATTGTGTTGCCATGTGGTTCTTGGAGGACAGGCTCTGGGGTATCAGGTGGGGTTCTGGGAACCTTCTATCCTGGGTCCAAGTTAGAAGCTGCTTCCTTAGGCTGCTGAGTCCCGGAGATTCCTCCAGTGTGTCAGGGGCAGGCGCTCAATGTCCAAGCCACGACTCCGGAACAAAAGACCGAGTTTCAAGCCTGCCCTCAATTTGCAATATGATTTGGGGCAAATCAGTAGACTTCTCTGGGCCCCAGATGCTTCTTCTGTAAAATGAAGATATTTCTTATCACCTCAGAGGTCCCAGTTCAGATGCTCAGTGACTCTAGGCAGTTGCACAGATGAGATTTTCAGAATTCTAGGAGGAGATACAATTTAGTATTTAAGAGACCTATGACTCAGACGGATCTGAGTTAGGCCATTCACTTCATTCCCTACCCCCACCCTGTGACCATCACACACACACGAACTCAGTTTCTCCACCTGTAAAATGGGGAGTTAATAGTTCCTACTTCACTAGGTTGTTGGGAAGAGCAAATAAAATGGCCTATGGAGAACACTGAGTGTAAAGTTGGGCAGAGTGGAGCTGAGTGGAGGCAGCACCAAGACTGTCTGTTTTGGGGACTTCCCCTTGTTCCCCCTGAGGCCAGGTGAGCCTCTCCCTGGAGGTCGGCCTTCCTTCTCTCTAATCACCTGACACCTGCAGTCTCCGCCCCCTCCCTGCGTCCTCATAAATGCGCTGCTGGACCAGCAATTCTTCGTTGGGAACCCAGGGCGGTCAGGGACGGTTGGATGTGCTCAGCTGCTGCATTGCCATGACAACAGGAGATGGAGGTAAGCTGTCTCCATGGCTTCAACTTTGCAGCTGCCTAGGGACCCAGGGAAGAGAAGTTCAGTATGTCTAAGTGTCAGGTACCCAGTCTGCCAAAAGCCTGAGAGCTGCCCTGGCCTGGGCAGGTGGGGCCACTGTTCCCAGCAGAACAACCATGCTGGGGAAAGAAATGTCTTGTAGTCCTGTGGGGGGGGGGGGGGGCGGGGGGGGGATAATGCAGAGATTTGGGGGGAACAGCAGTCTTCTTTCTTTCTGAGTGACTCTGAAGCTTGGGACATTTATCTCCCTTCCCAAACTAGAGTTGCCCTGGGCTCATGCTGAATGCACTTGTGGGGAAGGCAGTACTCGTCCCTGCTGGCCTGAAGTGAGTTCACGGATCTGCAGTCGAGACCGGGGCCGGAGCAGTTCTGCTTGTGCTGGCTCAGTCCATGGGCTTTTCTTTTAGGACTCTGAGAAGATCAATAGTTTGCTTTACCTGGTAGAGCAGGATATGTGCGTGTGTGTAGATGTGTGTGCGCGTGCATTGTGTGCGTATGTGTGCATTCTCAAGTGGGCTTGTGCATATGTTCAGGTGAGTGTGACTTGCATAAAGAGCTAAAATGTGTGTGTGCACATGCATGTGTGAATGGCAGCAGTGTGAGTGTGTACTTATGAGAGTGCTTAGCTGTGGATTTACAAGCATGCATGTGTGCACATCTGCAAAAGAAGGTGTGTGTGTGTGTGTGGATATTTGTGTGTGCTTGTGCATATTCAGCGGTGTATGTAGTGAGTCACATGCATGTCTTTGACTAAGGATACACACAACCATGGCTACACAACTGTATATGTGCTGTGGGGGTCTGGGCAGGAATACCTGGGTTTGAGCAGTTGTGCCTGTCTGCACGGGTGCCTGTTGAGTGGACCCGTGTACTGCCTGTGCATGTATACACGCGTGTTTGTGAGTTTCTGCATGTGCACAAGTGAGCATATGTGTGTGAATTTCTGGTATGTGCTTACAGGCAGAGGTAGATGCATGTTTTTCAATGTATCTTTGTGCATCTCTCTGTGTATAGCACTACACACTTGATCATATCTCTCTGTGTGTGGGTGTGCTTCTGAGTGTGCATACCTCCGTGTCACAGTGTAACTTCTGTGAGTGTCTCTAGATCTGTATGTGAGTTTCTAAGCTTGCATATCTGGGAGTGCTAGAGTGATCATTTGGTTATGTCTCTGATTCTCTGTGTTTCTGAGGGTATGTACCTGGGTATATTGCAATGTAAGCTTTCTGTACATCTCTGTGTGCACACATATGTGTTTTTGAGTGTGTGTGCTCATGTGTAGCATTGCACACTTGATCACATCATTGTATGCATGTATGTATGTGTCTGAGTATTGGTTTCTGTGTGTGTTGCAGTGTGCATTTGAGTGTGTTCCCGTGTGCATGTGTCTCTAAGTGTGTGTTTCTGTGTATTGCAATGTAATTTCTATACTCATCTCATGTGTCCCAGTGAGATTCTAAGTGTGTAGACCCATGGCTATTGCACTGTATCTTTTTGCATGTCTTCAGGTTTATGTATGAGTATGTTTCTGAGTGCGTTTGTTTCTGAGGGTGTAACTTTTCTGCACATCTCACGTGTGTGTGTGTTTCTGAGGGTGTGTACCTGTGTGTGTTGCAGTTTTCCTTCTTGCATGTTTCCAGGTATATACTTGTGTTTCTGAGCATGTGCATATCTGCGGTGTATCCAAATGGCAACGTGGTATAGAGTAAGTGCTCCCAAAAAGGAAACGTCTCAGAACCTTCAAGACAGACCTTTTCCCTGCTCTTCAGGTCTGAGCTGTGCCTGTGTTGTGCATCTTTGGAGCATTGCTTCAGCAGGCTGGCATTCAGTGCCACCTCTGGACAGGGTGCAGGGATGTTGCATCTTAATTTTTCTAAGTACCTTTGCCTTGTGGGTCTCTGAAGCCCACTGTATCCCCCTGTCCCCTGGCCCCGTCTCCCCGGCCACCAAGCCTCTCCTACCCAGTGCCTCCACTTAGATTAGCTGGTGAACAAACTCGGAGATGTTAAAAGTGTGGGTTTAATTTTAGGCAGAAGGTCTGAAAATAGGCAGCCTGGGCTGCACTGAACATCTCGACAGCAGTGTTTCTAATTAGGAGCAACTTGTTTTCCTTAAATAAACAAATCAAGTGAGGAATGAAATTGCCTGAGATTAATGGCTCCCCGGAGCAGGTACAGATGCTGGGGAGATGGGGGCTGGGGCGGGCCTATGGGCCCTATGGACTGCAGGCATTACTGCTCAGATTTCTTTTCCAGAATTTGACCAAGAGTTGATGAGGCAGGAGCTGAGAATGGTGTGCTGGTGAAGAGGTCAGGACAGGTCTGGTGTTGATGCCCCTTCTGAGATTTGGCCAACATTTGGCTATTGGGGTAGACCCATCACTGTCCTCAATTCCTCCCTTCTCCTTGCACCCATGCCCTTTGCCACAAGGCTTTGCAGTTCTCCTTACTAAAGAGGCAGCATATATGCTCTTGCACCTCAACTTAGGGTTCGGCCACATGAATGACTTTGGCCATTAGAGAGAGGTGGAAGTGACACTGTGCCCATTCTAAGCTTAGGCCATAGGAGACCCTTTACGCTTCTGCCATCATTGGGAGAAGGTCTTCCCCAAGGTGGCTTCTGCCTCCCTGACCTGTCCCCAACATGGACACATTCAAGCCATCCTGTGCCTAAGCCTCTGTGAAGAACCACACTCACCTTAGCTCAGCTAAGCTCCAGCTGGCCACAGAAAGTTTAGCTAGACAATGGCTTTTATTTTATGTCACTGGGGTTGTTTGTTATGCAGCATTGGTCATAGCTAACCAATGCAGTTTCCAGCAGTCTGCACTTCCTTGTCCTGCTTGATGCTGGTGCTCATTCAGGACTGCATAATGAACGCCTGTACTTCTCACCATCGTGAATTGCTTCCACCCGTCCCAACATCAACCGTAACAATAATTAACAGCTAATGTTTATGGAGTATTTATAGGTAGCACATGCCATGCCAGGGATTTTATAGATATCATCTATTACTCACAACCTTGCTATGAGATTGTTTCTCTTCTAATCTTCTGTAATAATTTGTGAGACCAAGAGAGTTGAATTGGCTTGCCTAGGCCATGCAGCCTGGGAGAGGCTTTTCCAGCTGGTGTGATGCCAGAGACCATACTTGCAACCACAATACCATCCTGCCTCCCCCGTGCCAGCAGGCGTGCTTGACTTAACCAGCATCGTAGCACATTTTGGTGTTCTCTTAACTCACCTTAAGATTGGGCTGGCAGGAAGGAATCATGTCACAGAAGTAGGAGGTGTCTGGATGCAGAGAGGTTTGCTTGCTCATTCATTCATTCAGTCACTCACATCTTCATTCATTCAGCATCAGTATTTGCTGATGCTCAGTGTTTGTTCAGCATCTTCCAAGTATTATCCTCTGTGCTGGGAGCTGAGGATCCAGAGATGAGAAGCTTCACCTCTGTCTTTAAGGTGCTTATAGCCTGGGGAGGCAGTGGGAGAACCTGAACTCTGGAGGCAGGCGAGGCTGATTCCAGTCCAGACATCACCTCTTACTGGGAGCAGCTGCAGCCTCACCTTACTGGGTATGTTCTGAAGATCAAACGAGATAATGTTGAGAAAGCTCTTTCATACAATGCCTGGCAGGTTGTCACCATAAATGATAGCCTTGCCTCCTCTTCTCCTTTCTCCTTCTCCTTCTTATGAAGCACGCCGCTAAACAGCCCAGCCAAAGCCCAGCTGTGATGGAAGAAACAAGGGGCTGCAGCATCCCTGAGAGGTTGACTGACCATCCTGGTGTGTGTGACACAGAGTGGTGTTCCAGGATGCAAGACTTGCAGCTAGGAAAGTCCCAGAAGAACCAGGACAAGTTGGTCACACCAATCTTGGAGGAGGTGGCAGGCCCAGCTTGGAATGATCTAGAGCAGAAGTTGGAAGCTACAGTCCATGTTTCAGTTCTGGCCCAAGGCCTGTTTTTGTAAATAAAGTTTTATTGGAACACAGCCACACCCAATCACTTAAGTATTGTCTGTGGCTGCATTTGAGCTACAATGGCAGAGTTGAGAAGTTGTGACAGAAACCATTTGGCTTACAAAGCTTAATATATTTACTGTCTGGCCTTTTATGGAAGAAGTTTCTGACCCCTGAGCTAAAAAACTCAGCCAGGTTTCTGGGCCTTGGCCAAAGGAGATGGAAGCAAGAATTCAGGCAACTGGGATGGACCACGTGAATCAGGTGATGGGTTTGAAACGGTGCACTGACTCCAGAGACAATGTAAGCTGGGAGAATTCTTAAATGGGGAGATAGAGACCCAAGGAAGGGTAGAGACACCACCAAGTCTACCCAGCAAGTGAGAGGCAGGTGACTGTGGTCTTGATATCTGGAAATTTTGGAGGGAATCTATGTTTCCTTCCCAACTCCAACCCCAACAAATGTGTCCTGGGGTTCCAGGAGGCAGAAGGGTCTGATGCAGCCTGATGCTTCTCTGTTCAGATGTTCACATTCCTAGCTCAGCTTCTAAACACTGGGAAGTTTGATAATCCCTCTAAATTCTCTGGTTTGTCCTATAGGTGTAGGGTGAAGAGAAGACTCTGGATAGGGAGTGAAGAGAGCTGGGTCCCAGCTTTGCCACCCCTTGGCTTAGTGGCTTTGAGCTTGTCCCTTCCCCTCACTAGGCCTCAGTTTTCCCATTTGTATAGACAGAAGTTATTGAACCTCAAAGGACTTCACAGTCTAGCTCTTAGGATTCCATTTTCTTCTCAAATTGGAGTAGTTCCAAAACCTTAATGTGTGCTGGCCTCTGTTCCAAGGTCACCTGCAGAATACTGATCCCCAGACCCTCCTGCTGCTGCTCCTGCTGCTGCTGACAGGACTTGCTGACATCACCACCTCCATCATCATCATCATCATTGTCGCAATCACTTCTCTTGTAGCATTTACAAGGCCAGGCCTTGCAAACCGAGCTTCACTTTCATTCTCTCATGGAACTCTTGTAGCACTCCTATGAGTTAAGGTACTTCTGTCTCCCCTTGACTGATGTGGACCCTGAGGCTCAGAGAGGGTCCCTCATTTGTCTAGGGTCACACAGCCAGGAAGTGGCAGAGCTGCGATCTGAGCCTAGGTCTGTCTGACCTCAAAGCCTGAGCCCTCAACCACTCCTCTCTCTTGTCCCACCCCCACCACCCTCCATCTACCACCACCACATGTCCTTCCCAGGTAGACGTGCTAGAGTATTTCAGAAACTCCTCAGATGAAAGCCTCTGTTTTCTCACCCTCTCATTTATTAATGTGGAAATGGCATGAGCCAGACCAGAGTCCATCCTCACGGGTCTGATGACACTGAACCCAGGGCTGCAATGAGGGTGGAGGCCGGGCAGGCGTGGGTGTCTGTAAAGGGCGGGAGGCCCCTCCCAGGCAGTGAACAGCAGATGACTCGGGTAGGTCTGGGGACTGAGTTCACGGAGCTCTGACTCTGCAGGTTCATGGAAAGTCCCTGAGCCTCCGGGAAGCTGGAGCCACATGTAATGGGCATTGTGGGGGCACTGGAGCAGTGGCCTTGAAGAGCAGCTCATCTGTGTTTCTCCCTCCCTTGACTTGTCCCCAAGGTGGGCCCCATACTTTATTGAGATGACCCTAGCCTCTCCCAGACAGAGTCACCACTTACAAGCCAGCGACCTGGACTCTGCGTTTTGAATGCCTGCCTTGTGAGATAGCTAGAAAACACACAATCTTTGGAAAAGTGAGACTCATTTTTATTTTCACTTTGCTCTTAGATTTATTGTCATTATAACTTCAGGCCTTTTGTTTTTGGCTTTTATAAAGCAAATTTATTAAATTGCAAGTTTACAGTTTTAAGGCCATTCAAATATCCAGACTAAGCCATCCAGAGAAAGATACCTTGATTCAAGAAAGGTGATGGGTCTAAAACACCTCTGTCAGCTGGAAAGGAACATGAGGCTTCTCATTTCAAAGAACTTCCCCGGGGTTATTTTCCTTCTACATCTCCAAAGGTCTCTGGCTGTGTGGGCTCTGTCAACTCTTTCCAAAATGGGTCCCCCTTAAAGGGCTCCAGTAAGCAACCTTACCTTGAATGGGTGGGGATGCATCTCCATGGAAACCACCTAATCAAAAGGTCCCACCCACAATGGGTGGGTCACAACTCCATGGAAACAACTTAACCAAAAAGATCCCACCCAACAAAATTGAATGAAGATTGAATCACATGACTTTTCTAGGGTACACAACAGTTTCAAACTGGAGACCATTTTCCCTGAAAACTCAACTACGTAGAGAAGGAAAGTAGCCCCATTTAATACCACAGTGTCCCTATTGGAAGAGATGACACTTCCTTACTTGGAGCCTGTTTACTCTTACTTTGCACATTATTCTGATAAGACCTGATTTCCCAGGTCTATAACATGTGGAAGGAGCAAATTAGGAGTGTGTAGGAAGTCAGAGAAGCAGAGTGACAGCAGTCAAAAAGCAACAGCTGACAGCCTTGAGAACGAAGGTACAGATGAAGATTATAAAAATAAGAGGCGTGAAAATGAAAGAATTGCAGCTTGGAGGAACTTAGTATAGGGGTCAAAAGACTCCACTCATCTCAGTATTACAGTTCCTCATCTAAAAAATATTGATCCCATGTTTAAGCTAATAAATGTTACTGTGTATAAAGCCTCCAGTCGCTGGGACACTCACTTATGTGGAACTCTTTATCTTTCAGCGTTGGGTAAACAACATCTTATTGTCCCGCTCAAAAAAATGAACATTCTTTGAAATCTGCAAGATCTGGGTTCAATCTCAGCCACTTAACAAGAGTAAAGGACCCATTCTTTGGCCTCAGTGTCCCCATCTGTAAAATGGGCACGATGATGGCTCCTACCTCCTGGGTTGTCACAAAGATTCAGTGACAGCAAATATGTAAACCTGTCCTTCTTTGTGGCTGGCGGGTCACACCTACCCAACGATGGTGCTGTTAATCTTAATAATAAGGCCATGGGATGAGCTAGGAGCCGGCATCAAGGGATTGAGAAAGCCTTCTTGACCCAAAGGGGGAAGAGAAAAATAAGACAAAATAAAGTGTCACTGGCTGAGAGATTCCAAACAGTGTCAAGAGGTTATCCCAGAGGTTATTCTTAGGCAGTATATAGATATCACTTTTTTAGTTTATGGTGTATTGGAGTGGCTGGAGAGAAGTACCTGAAACTGTTGAACTGTGTTCAAGTAGCCTTGATTCTTGAAGAAGATTGTATAAAGATAGAACTTTTACAGTGTGACTGTGGGATTGTGAGAACCTTGTGTCTGATGTTCCTTTTATCCAGGGTATGGACAGATGAGTTTAAAAATGTGGATAAATAAATAATAGGAGGGGAAAAGGTAAAATAAATTTGGTGGATGGAAACATTAATGGTCAGTAAGAGGGAGGGGTAAGGTATACGGTATGAACGAGTTTTTTCCTTTTTTCTGTTTTATCTCTTTTTCTGGAGTCATGCAAATGTTCTAAAAAATGTTCATAGTGATGAATAAACAACTATGTGATGATATTGTGAGCCATTGGTAGTGCGCCATGTATAGAGAGTATGTGTGTGAAGCTTTTTCTCATCAGACTTTCCAGATAGTCCTCTTGGGATTGGGGACGGGGGGTGCGGATTATCATCACCATGTTTGGAAATGAAGAAGTTGGCCTGAGATGACCTGTGCCTGAGATATGGAAGTTGAGTGCCATGAGCAAAGCTGCAACTGGGTCAACCAGCACCCACCTCGCTCTCTTTCCATCTGGCAGATCTGAAGAACTTTTCTGTGTCAGTCGAGGAGTGTGTGTATGTGAGGGGTATGGGGTGTGGGGTGGGGGTGGGTTCCAGCCCTCTCTCTGCCCCTGCATCCCAGACATGGTGACTGCAGAGTGACGAGGGGCCAGGAGAGAATGTCAACGCTAAGACGACCACAGCCAGGTCTCCTCTGCCTCACATGCCTGCCTTCCCCTTGGAGCCAGAGACCCTGATACCAGACTGGAAAGCAAACCATCTCTTCTCTCCCAGAGAGGAGTTGGGTCCTTTAAGGTGGTGCCAATATCGCGATTTAGTTATTAGGACTCTGAACCCTTGCAGATGTGTTTTAGGAACGTTTGGATTCATTGCCACAATTTAAATTTTGCAAGATTTCCCGCTTGATATGGGAATATCAATATCTCAGAAGAAAACAGAAGTGGCACCCTCTCCATTTAAGAAGAAAACCTAGAAGCACCATCATCTTAAAGTTCTGGTCTTAATGAACCCAGGTGCTGAGTTATTTTTGGACCCCTTTTCCCTGAATCTTTGGAGGCCTGGACTTGGTTGGTGCTGAATGCTCTAGAATCCCAGGCTGGGACAGCCCACACCTTAAATGTGAGGTCCTCACTTTGGACCTGGGATTGCATACCAGCCGCTCTGCAGGAAGGCTCTGCATTGGGCAGCATTCAGTTGCAGAGGACAGAAACTCCTCTAGGTAGCTTAAGCAGGAGGGGACCCCATGCAGAAAATGAGGGCCTTACCAGTCCTTAAAGAGTGCAGGACAAGGCTCTAGATTGATTTCCAGTAATGACATCTAGAAAAATGCCTCAGAACTCACCCAATGAGGTTGCAGCGATTGGGAAACTGGGGGGAAATGAAGCTGTCACCAATACTGGTGGTGCAGGACGCCAGCCTCTGCTGGGATTCAGATCAGGGAAATGAGCATGTGTCCACTCTGCTCCCATCCCACAGAAGAGCTGGGGTCCAGGGCTTCTGCTACAGCTGCTACTGGAAACCACACGCCTCCTTGATGGGGCTCGGCAGAAGGGACAGCACAAACGTTTGCTCCCATCGTTTGGATCTCACACAGGAGCTCGGTCACCTGCAGAAACCAGGCTGGAAGACACTCTGCAAGATGGAGTTCTAACTCTCCAATGGCCAGCAGGCAGGAAGACCCACCACTAGGACAGGACATTGGGGTGGGGTTGAGTAAGACAGCCTGCAATAGATGCCACAGTCTCAAAGAAGTGCAGTCACATCCTCGTAAATGCCCAGTCGATGGGTGTGGGTGCCCAGTTCAACTCTGGTGTGATTCAGGTAGTTGGGGCTGAGAGTCAATCAAGCTTGCCTTAAGATCACAGCTCTGTCAACTTATAGGCTGTGTGATCTTGGCCAAGTTGCTTGAGCTCTCTGAGACTTCATTGCCTTACCTGTAAAATGGGAATAATGATACTTACTTTAAGAGTTTGTTCAGAGGATTCAGTGAGATGATGCCCAATGTAGAGCAGCACTTAGCAATGATCATCTAAGCCAGAGGCCAATCTCTTTTCTTTAGTGGGCATATCCTCCTAGCATGAAGTGTCCACAGACCTTTGTTCAGAATGAGTGCAGAGATGAGTTTGCCAACCTGCATCTTCCTCAGACCAGCTGGGGCATCTCCAGGAAGTTTTCTTTCTAAAAAAACTTCACCTTCTCCCTTCATAAACATTATTCGGTGATTTAGTTGATTCAAAAGCACATTCATTGGGGCAGTGCAACCGTGGCTCAGTGGCAGAAATTTCACCTGCTGTGCCAAAGACCCAGGTTTGATTCCCGGAGCCTGCCCATGCCCCCCCCCCCCCAAAAAAAAAGTACATTCACGCATCAATTCATTTTCTAACACTCCTTCTCTTGGAGCCTGTTTCGTTCCAGAACTCCCAGATCCTGTGGTAGGTCCTGGGGAGATGAAGGTAGGTGGAATGGGGTGGGGACCACTCCCGGGGAGGGCAGAGGAGACATGGATAAGTAACTGTCCTTGGTAGACAGGGCCTGCCTCACATTCCTGGCTGTGTCCTTGCATTGAGACAGGTCTGGTATGCAGTAGGTGCTCAATAAATGCTTGTTGAGAGAATGAATGAACGGAACCATAAAGTTTTATTACTATCTGAGCCCCAGGATTCTTAGGTCCCAGGCTGAGAACAGTGGCCTCTGTTTACCAACTTCGGAAATAAAGTACAGTATGTGTGAGTTCCCTAACCATCCCATAGCCTTTGGAGAAGGTCTATGTCCAAATGAAATGTGACAGTTATGTGGGGTGGAATTAATTGCAGAAAGCACTCTTTCAAACAAGAGAGAATTAATGGTTCAATGACATAATATTTCTAGGAGGTATTCTTCCTCTTGTTTCCATTTTTATGAAAGACTCCTTCACCAGAACTTTTGGCTTGGGACTTGGAACTGACCCAGAGCCTGGACCTTGGGAGAAACCTACCAGCTCAGCTTGAGGTGGGAGAAAAAGATGCAGGGTAGTACTTGCCCCAAAATAAATCAATTGGAGGCTGTGCAGGGTCAGAGATCCCAGCCTGGGCTCAGAACTCGGGCAGCCGGGTCTTACACCCCAGATCTGCCACTCATTTGCTCTCTGACCTTGAGAAAGCAAGTCTTCATCTCTGTGCCTCTGTTTCCTCATCTGTATAATGGGTATGATAACAATAGTGCCTTTTCCAAGGATTGTTCTGAGTATTGAATACATTCATTCATACAGAACCCTTGCCCCATGCCTGGCGCATCGTTACATGCTCAGAACAATATTACTTTTTATTACTTTTAGTGGGACGAACAGAAGACTATGTGAGGCTCTGAAATGTCAGGTTCAATTGGTTTTAAACAATGGAAACTCACTCAGATTGGCCACACCCGGCGGTGGGGAGGAAACGAGCTCTGTAATGCAGAGCGATGCAGGGGCATCAGATATGGGGTCAAAAGAGACCATTGACCATCCATGGGACCTCAGACAAGCAGCTCCACTTTTCTGCGCCTCAGTTTCCTCATCTGTGAAAAAGAAGTGATGAGCCAGTGTCTCTCGGACTGTGTGAGCGCATGCATTGAAAGGTTTCAGCACAGGAGGTGCACGGGGCTGGGACCAGGGAGCAGTCTGAGCCTCTGTCCGAGGCAGTCTGTTTGGGTGCTGGTCCTGGATCAATTGTTCATCACTTGAGTGACCTTGCGTGACCTTGGGCACTGACTTCACTGCTCTGTGCCTCAGTTTCCTCATTTGTAGAACTAAGATCACCATAATTGAATCTTCCTGAAAGTGCTATATGCAAATTCAGTGGCTTCAAATAGTGTATGGAGAGCACACAGAATGAATTATATAAGTGCCCGTGAGTGATACTGTTATTGCAATGTGGTGGCTTTTGTTTTAGCTCTCATCAGAGGCGGACACCATCAGAGAGCCGCAGGGTGGCCCCTTAACTGACCACAGGCAGAGCACTGAGGTGTGGGAACCATATCTTGTGTCAATACCATGTTTCTTTTATGCCGGCCTACTGCTCTGCTTGCCCCCTGGCTTTGGAAATGGCTCATCATGGGAGGTAGAACCACCTGTCTTCTCATTCAGAAAGAACCGGGTAGTGCCGTTGGGGCCCACACAGCCCATCTCTCGCTCCTCACCAGCCCTCAGAAGAGGTCCTCACTGTCCAACCCGCCCCGTCCTTGCCCCGCCAGCCCTGGGCTCCGGCAGCTCCTGGGGCAGTCTTAAAGCTCCGGCTGCTGTGACCACCACGTCTTTGGGTCTGAACTTCCAACCGTGCAGCCCAGATTTCCTGTGCTGAAGGGGGCTCCCAGAGGGTGGCTGGTCAGCCCTCCCAGCACCCCTGGGTGTTGTGGAGGTGGGAGGAAGCCCAGAGAAGGAGAGGAACTTGTCTGGGGTCTCACAGAATGGGTGGCAGAGCTGGGACTAGAATTTTGGACCTCCTACTCCCTGTCTGGGACAGGCCCGATAGCCCCTTGGAGCTCACGCTCATGGGTGTGGGTGAGTGTGTGGGTTAGTTTTCTGGTGCTGCTGTCACAGACCATCCCAATTGAGTGGCTCCAAGCAATACAAATTTATTGACCTACAGTCTGAAGGTCAGAAGGCTAAGATGGGCCAGCAGAGTTACGTGCCTTCTGGGGACACTACAGGAGAATCCACTTCCTTGCCTTTTCCAGATTCTAGAGGCTGCTTGCATTCCTTGGCTGATGGCCCAGCATTGCTCCAACCTCTGCTTCTGTTGTAACATCTCCATCTCTCACTCTCAACACCCTAGTGCTTACATTGGGTCCACTTAGATAATCAGAATAATCTCCCCATCTCAAGGTCCCTAATTTAATAATGTCTGCAGAATCCCTTTTATCCACATAGCAGAAACATATTCACAGGTTCCAGGGATTAGGACATGGACACCTTTGGGGCATTATTTGTCCTACCATGGTGAGGAAATGAATGAACCATTCCACACTCATTCTCTCTGCATGAATGTATTGAGTAGTTACTATGCACCCTGAATAAATATTTACTGAGCACCTACTATGTGCCAAGGTCTCCCTGGGCCCAGGGAATGGAGTATTGAACAAAAGAAACAAAGTCCCTGCTGTCTTGGAGATGACTCTGGGAGTGGGTGTTAGATTAAGAAACACATCAACAAGGGAGCATCATAATTTCAGATAGTGATGAGTGCTGTGGGGAAAATACAAGAATATGATGGTGGTCTGGTCAGAGGTCATCTCCGTTCAGGAACCTTCTCTGGGCCCCAACAGCCCCTCCCGTCCTCCCCTGCCCCGTCTGGCTTAGGGGTGGTAACCGCTTCACACGGGGCTTCTCCACTCTTTGTGGTTTCTCACACCCTGCCCTCCCCATTGTAACCCTCTCTGGCCACATAGTTTGGAGGAGCCATTTGTTACCTGCTGGGCCTCTGACAGATACAGGTGATTATTAGGTGCCAAGAGCTATGCTCTGCTCATTTTGTGTTTTCACTCACTTGATCTTTACAACAACCCTCTAGGAAGGTGTTTTATTATCTCCATCCTAAAATGAGGAAAACGGGTCTAGAGAGGTGCAGTCGAGTGCCTGTGGCCAAACCTGGCTCTTAAGTGGCAGGGCTGGGATTTGGACCTCTGTCTGACCCTGAAGCCTGTGCTTTCTTTCCTGCACAGCACGGTCTCATTTAAGAATGCCCAGAGTGCCTAAAGGTGGAGGTGCAGGGAGATTTTGAGACAAGCTGGGAGAGTGGGGCTGGGGACCTCAGACACGGCAAAAGGACAGCCTCAGGGGTTGAGAGAGTCTAAGGCACCCTGATGCCATGGGCTCCCATCCCATAGAGGGTCTCCCATCTGCTCGTTCACTATTTTTTATTGAGTAATTATTATTTTATCTGTGTGCCAGATCGGGTGGAGACAGTGGGAGGAAAAAACAGGTATAGCCCTGTATGCAATTCCAATTCAAGAAAGCTGCCAGGAAAGACGGTCTGTGAAACTGGAGGTGCACAAAATAGGGCATTTGACAAGAAGGGTTTTCTGAGTAAAGGAAAAATGAGCTGGAATCTGGAGGTTGATTTGGTAAAGAGGGATGGGAAGAGCATTCCAAACAGTGAGGACAGCACGTGCAAAGGCCCAGAGGTGGGAAGGACAGCGGTAGGAACCAAAGGGATTCTAACGCTTTGAGAGTGGAGAAGAGCTTGTGAACAATGAAATTGCACCATTTTCAGTGCCTCAAGGGGTCCTGTAAGTGTTTGCTCTTTTTCCTTCCAGTAGTGGGAAGCCTTGTAAAGATTTCACATAAAAGGGTGTGAAATAATTCCATTAAACCCTGGGCAGAGTAACAAGAAAAAATCTAGCCCCCATGTGAGGTGGGAGCCCATTGAAATCCCAACAAAGGGTGGGGAGGACAGCAACAATTTCAGCTTCAGTATGCAAAACACACAGCCTTCCAAGGGAAAGAGAGGTGAGCTTGGAAAAAAAAGGGTCAACAAATTAGGTTTTTAATCTGCTTTAAGTTGAAAAAATGCCCCAATCTTCCTTCCATTGTCACCTGATGGGCTATAGGCTATTTTAACTTTTATTACAAAAAAGAATTTTTTTTTAATTATAGGAGTCTTTTCTTTTTGAAAAACAAATCCCAACAGTGTTTTGATAAGATAGGATTAAAAATGGCACTGGGGAGATGCCACAGAAAGCTTTGATTTTTCTTTGTGGCATCTGAACTGATTTAAATAATAATTATATGTTTCATTAGCATGCAGTATCCTCTCCTCTCTTCCTGCCCTCTCCAACACACCGCAAGGAACCAGCAGCTCTGTTTCTAAAATCTTCCACCCTCAGCTCCTGGCCGCAGAGGGACAGGCCTTAAAGAGACCAAGATTTCTGACCTAACAGCTTTAGGTACGAGCTTGGCTCAGGCACAAGTTCTCCCAATTCACACCTTTGTAGCTTTGGGTAATTTATTTCATTCAATCCTCCTAGCTTCTAATCACTCATGTGGATAATGGAAATTATGATACTATTTCTAGGAGATTCTTTTGGTTGTAAATGACAGAAAGTCCAGCTCAAATATGATCACACTCTTATTCTCAGGCATAAAAAGGGATATATTGGCTTCTGTAACTAAAAGGGCTTCAGGCTTAGCTGGATCTAGGGGACAAGAGCTCTAGGTCTCTGCATCTCTCTCCTTCCCCATCTTTTGGGTCTCCTTTTCTTCGTGTGGACTTCTTTCTCTTGTGAGCTCTCCTCTTGTGGGCACAAGTGCCCATCAACAGCTCCATGCTTACATTGTGCCAGTTGCAAGCCAAGTTCTAACAAGTCTAGGATTGAAGCTCGTGGCCTCCTGGAACCCGTCCCAGGCCAGGGAAATGGACTGTGCTCAGGGGCCAGGCTGAGTCAGAGGGTGACTCACCCTTTGTGATCTCCGGAGTCTCAAAAAGAGCTAGTGGGAAAGGAGGAGGTCCTCAAAGGTAAACCAGGACCCAGTTCACCAAAGAAGGGGAAATGAATGCTGATCAGATTAAAACGAGCAAACCACAAGCCAGGCCATCTACTCTGCTTCAAAGGGTTGTTGTGGGGATGAAATGAGATTGAGATCTGGCATACAAGGTGCTTAGCACCAGCTGTAGCATGCAATGTACTCAATAAGTACTACCTATTATCACTATTAGTATTATAATAAGTACTACCTATTATCACTATTAGTATTATAATTACTACTACTACTATTGCGTTCATTACTGGCCTGGGGCTCAGCAGGTATTCAGGGCAATGGAAGGGACCCCAGACCAGGATTAGCCTGGACATCTGCTGATGCCTGAATGACCTTGAACCGGTCACTTCTCCTCCCTGGTCAGCTGTGGTTGATGTAAGCAGCTGCTCCCTAACAAACCTCCATCTCCTGTGTCGTGTTATGTGCTGTGATGGCTCTGAGGATGTAGAGATGGGTCCCAAACCCAGAGGCCTCCAGGGGCAGGTGGGTCCTGCAGGAGTGAGACAGAGCTAAGGGGCGGCTGGAAACCAGAAGCCTGTGCCCTTCTACAGGGGTCAGCTGCCGCCAGCTCAGCCCACTGTCACCAGGTGAGAACAGGAGCCCAAGGTGACCAGATTTCCAATTTTGCTTGCAAAAAGAAATTCCAAGGTTTTATGCAAAATCTGCCCAATTGTAAATGTTGGCCACCCGTGAGTCAGTTTTAAAACAGTGCAAATCACACATGCCTGTGGGTTGAGTCGGAGCACTTCTTGTAAAGCCAAGTCTCCCCAGCGCGGGGACTCAGAGAGTGCTTTGTCTGATCCACAGCGAGCACGTGTTGTCAGGTGACTTCGAAAGACACACTGGTGCATGGTTCCGGAAACCTGGGCCTCCCTCTTCACGTATTTTGCATTCCCTTTGACATCCACAGGAGCAACTGTTTTACTCTGAGCTGTGCTATTTGTAACTAGTGCTGAGGATGGGGTTCACTGAGAACAGCCACTTAGAAGCAGTTCATTCTGCTGCCTGGGATTATTAATGTTTTCTCTGATTTCCTGCTTCACACTATTGATTTTCTGGAAAAAAAAAAAAAAAAAAAAAACTTCCTTTGCAGAGGCTGAGAAGGTAATTCAGCTGCTGTCCCTCCATCCAAGGGAGGGTTCAGTCCTGGCTCTCCTGCTTTCTCACTGTGTGGCAGAGGGCAAGGCACTTTGCCTCTCTGAGTCTCAGTTTTCTTAGCTGCCATTTCAGAATCCTTGTGGCTCCTATCTCCCAGGGAGGCTCCAGGGATACAGTAGATGCTCAACAAAGCTTAGCTTCTCCTGCAAAACTGCAGCCCTAGTAGTTTGGAAGCAGGAGGATGACAAGGCTCCTTATACTTACTGAGAACTCACTCTGTGCAAGGTCGTTTCCAAGACTACCCCCTTTACAGCCCACAGCAGCCCTGGTTTATGGCTTTATTGTCATTATCTGGGTTTTTTTTTTTTTTTTTTTTTTTTTGCATGGGTAGGTACTGGGAAACCAACACCGTGGGTCTCCGGCATGGCAGGCAAGAACTCTGCCTGCTAAGCCACTGTGGTCTGCCCTATCCTGTGTTTTTTTAACAGCTGAAGAAACTGAGACTCAGAGAGTGGAAGGGACCTGCCCAAGGTTGTACAGCTAGGACATGGAAGAGCTGAGAGTTGAAATTGGACTTGCCTGATGCAGAGGCCCTGTCCTCTAAGGACACCTGTTTGTAGTCACACATGGCTGCACACATGGGCACGAAAAATCTTTTAGTTGCGTGCTGGCCAGGCTCTGCTGCTGGCTTACTGTGCCATCTCATGAGGCTTTCTTGACCTCTCTGGGCATTTTTTTATCTTGCTCATAAAACACATCTCCTTTTGTCTACCTCAGGGCCTTTGCACATGCTATGCTATCTGCCTAGCACACCTCCTTCTCCATCTCTGCTCCTCTTCATATGGTTAATTGCAACTCCTTCCTCTGGTCTTTGGGGAAGAATTATTCTCAGAATTCCTCTGGGTCTCCTCTGCCATGTGCTCTCCAAGCTCCTTTTTATGCTTTCAGGATTAGTGATCACAGCGGTGTGTGGTGCTTTTATTAACCTGTGTCACCTCTACCAGACTGTCCACAGGGGTCAGGAAACTGTCTGTGCCGTATTTAGCATCCTTCCTAGCACCTGTACTGTGAGCCTGCCACAAGCATACAACAAACAGTTGTGGATTTAATGATGAAGTTTCAAAGGGGGTCTTAGGACTCACATTCACTGCTGGTGGGAGTGTGAATTGGTACAACTGCTTTGGGAAACTTCCAGTATTTACTAAAGCTCAAAGATACACCCCCTATCATTGCTATTCCACTTCAAAATATACACTCAGCAGAAATGAGTACATATGTTCTTTTTTTCCATAATACTCGTAATGGCCAAAAACCAGAAACTTCCCAAATGTCTGTTATGGTAGACTAGATAGGAAAGATGAGGCTCAGTCATTCTAAGGAACAGTACACAGCAGTGAAAATGGACTAGAGCTACATGCCCCAAAAGGAAGGATCTCGCAAAAATAATTCTGAACAGAAGAAACCAGGCCAAAGGAGCCCATACTGTATAATTCTGGTTTTATAAAGCTCAAAATAGAAGCAACACTAAACTATAGTGTTTAGGGATCTGAGCTTAGGGTAGAGGTCACCCTGAGTGGGGAAGAAAGAAGAGGTGTCGATTAGAAGAGGCACAAGGAGAGACTTCTAGGGTACTGGCAGTATTTTATTTCTTTGCCCTGAATGTGGGTTACCCGGGTTTGTTTCTTGTGGGATAATTCACCAAACTGTACTTCTTTGTTTTGTGTTTTCTTTCTGTATGTGGGGATGTGATTCCCATAAAAAGATCCCCTGTGTCCCCACAGATAATTACCTCTGGAGGGACCCCTGCCAGCATCCTTATCTCTTATGCACAGAGAATATTCTCTGACATTCTGTTCTAAGTCAGGTCATTCTCTAGTTTAGTGCAACAAATCCTCCCGGTAGGTGTACCCCCTCTATCCTATAAGCCCCCCTAGGGGGTCCACATTTACATGTGTGAAAACAATCTGAGCACCTTTTTTCTTGGCACAGTGGCTGCCTGCCCAGAGGACACAATTAGCCTCCCCCTTTTTTTTTGAGAAAGTGATAAGGATGGCTGGTTAATTGCCCTAAAGAGGGAAAAGAAGGAAAGAAAACAAGAAAGAGAGATAAAAATGAAACACAAAAGCATTTTCAAGTCTGTAATTTTGTAGCGTCTATAATAAAGACAGGAAGATAAAGCCTGTTCTGGACGGAGGTTCAGATGACAGGGCTGGGACCCGTGGCTGAGCTGACTAGGTTAGGGCCCTGAAGCTCTCAGATGGGGCAGTTGAGTTTCCAGACCCAAAAGAAATAGGTCTTTCGATTGCCTGTCTCAGCTGCTTTTTGCGGTCCAGACGTCCCTTTCCATGCTCTTGAATCTGGGCCCTGGCTGGGAAGCAGAAACACTGTGATTTTATAGGCTGCTGGTGCTCGAATCAGGGCAGATTCGGGTCAGCCAAGGACTTCCGGAAGTCTGGCTAATGGTTTCGGATTAATAACTGATTGATGATGTTATTCCGTCCATCCATCCATTTAAGAAACATTTGTAAATCCCTTACTCATCATGCGTTCTGCAAATATGAGTTGAGCCGACCCAGGGCTGGGCTCTCTTAACTAAGCAGCAGAGATATCATTAGGGCGAATGATTGGTTTCATTTGGCCTGGGATTTCCCCCGATTTGGCAGGGAGAGCCCTGCGTTCTGGGAACCACCCCCCCACCCCCGCCCGTCTCAGGCAAATGGGATGGAGGTTCGCCCTTGAATGGTGAACAGGTGGCTTCTGACGCCCACCCTCCACCCCCCCAGAGCTCGTCCCTATCTGGTGCGATTGGCACTTTGACAGAGGCAGCAGAGGGTGCGGTGACATCCCAGGCATGGGTGTCCCAAAGAGGCTTCCTGGAGGAGGTGGTGGCCACTGAGCTGAGCCCTGCGAGAATAGAGTCAGGCGGGGTTGGAGATTGGGGAGGAGATGGAGATGGTGTCGCTGACAGATGAGAGAGGCCTGGGGTGTTTGAGGAGGCGAATGGGGTGCGCTGTGGCTGGTGGCCGGGTGGGGGTTGCGGTGGGGGGAGAGTTGGAGTGGGGCTGAGGGGGTGCTGAGGGGCCGTGCAGGGTCATATCATGGTAGGCTTTATGGGTCAGGCGAGCACCAGGCAATGGGGAGCCCTGGGTGGGTGGGGCCGAGGACGGGTTGGTGAAGGGGGATGGCGGCATGAGATTTCTGTTTAAGGGCTGCCCCTGGCAGGTGAGGAGAGAATGGAGGAGGGAGTGGGAGTGGGGAGCCTCAAAGGAGGGAGGGGAGAATTCAGCAAAGGCTCCTGGAAGCAAAGGGACTGGAGGGTAGCAGAAACACAGCATGTCAGGCTGGAACGGAGAAAGCAGCAAGGGCGCAGAGGAGGGGGCGTTACAGGGGAGGTGGGAAGGTCCTGGTGTGCACAGGTGCTCCGTGCAGGCTTGGGGGTGGATCTGGGACCTCCTCAGTCTGTCTTTGCCTTTGATGTCCTCTCCGCCAACCCTACCCTGACCCTGGGTTCAGAAGCACAAAGAAGAAGTCCAGGGGCCAAGCCAGGGGAGCAGCCTCCGGGGCTGTGTGTGGGCACACGCGTGGGGCAGACCTCCGTGTGGCTCTCCCAAGAAGTCTGGAAGAAAAAACCCTAGTTGGAACCATGAAGCAGCCTTCCAGCCAAGCCTCAGGAAGGTCTGTGGCCTGGCCCTGCTCCCAGTCCTTCCTAGGGCCTCAGTTTCTCCCCAGATCCCCTGAACTCCCTGCCCCAGGCCCTGCCTGGCTGGTGCCCCTCCCCACCTTCGCCCCAAAGAAGCTGAGCTCCTGCTTGGCCGAGGCCCAGTGTGGTCACCCTTCAAGGGTTGCCTGGGGCCCCTTCTCTTGCCTTCCCTGTGTCCTGCTCCCAGGCCCCTCCCTCCTGTGACATCCTATTGATTGATCGACTGGTCTAACGACACATCTGCCATCTGCACAGGGGTTCTCAGCCTCGGCACCGTCGACATTTTGGACTGGATGATTCTTTCTGTGGGGTCCATTCCGTGCCTTACGGAATGTTGAACAGCACACCTGACCTCTAGATGCCAAGAGCACCTTCTCCCCCTCCAGTTTGTGGCAACCAAAAATGTCTCTAGACATTGTCCAGTGTTCCGTCGGTTGCAAAATTGAGCCCTGGTTGAAAAAGCACTGGTTTGGATCAGTCATAATATATTTCCTGGGACTTGGCAGTTGCCACCCCCACCCCTCAAACATAGAGGTTCTGTCAGGGGAGAGGAGGGAAGAACGTGGCTGCAGAAGAGATAATGAACAATGCATGCGACTCTCGATACCAAATAGAGCTTTTGATCAGAGTGGACAGGCTGAGATCCACCCTCTCGTTTTATATCTGGGGAGCCTGAGACCCAGAGGGAAAGGGACCTGCCCAAGATGTATACAGGCAGTTAGAGTCACTGTCGAGATTGGCGTGCAGACCTACCCTGCCCAGTGCTTCCTGTCCACGTGGCCGCCTAAGCATCTCCCCGGGGGGCCTAGTTCGCTGGGTCTCCACCGGGGCCTTACCTGGGACTGGTCCTCTTCTCTAACCTCTGGGACTTTTTAAAAGATGAAAACCTACTCCATAGGCTAATGGTCAATTAATTGCTGTCTGTGGCCAGATACCATCTCTCATTTTTTTTCCCTAGAAAGTAATAAAGCACTCCTCTGAGGTCAATCCGGTTCTCTCCAACGACTCCCTTAGCTAGCTCCCTGCTTCCTCCCGCACCCCCGCTGCAGCCCCAAGGGAAAATCCTGTGCTGGGCGCTCTGGGACCGCTTGGGGTTCCGCTCACAATGGGGACATTTAGTCGTGCTCTCCTCCCCCAAGATGCTCGGAGGAAACCGGAGGAGAAACAAAACCCAGCATGCATGCCCGTGCTGCGGGAGAAAAAGGCCGGGCCTGCTCCGATTTCAGAGAGTTTTGAGAAAGCGTCTCTGTGCGGCTCGTGTTCCCTGCGGGCGCGCCCATCGGGGCGGTGCCCAGGGAGGGAGGATAGAGGCCCCTTTCAGGCTGCGGCAGGGCGGGGAGCGACGAGGACAAGGGCCCGGACGTCCCTGGGCGCCCGGCTGTGACCCGCGGGCTGCCCCACGCTCCAGCCCGGTGCTTGGCGGCGGGAGAAGCGCGGGGCCGGGGCGGGCGGTGATGTTGGGGTAACTGAGCCCTGAGCAGGGTGTTTTCAGCTGCACCGTGTTAGGGATTTGGGCCAAGTCCCCCTCGGGGTGGCTGAGCCTGTTCTAGGGTAAAGGTGACCCCCAGGAACCGGCTGGGCCCGTCCCAGGGACACAGGGCTCAGCAGCAGGAGAAGAGCCCAGGTAAGGGACTGCAAACTCAAATGCCTCCGGGGGCCAGGGAGGTAACGTGAGGCACGTTTGGTGCAGACAAAGGCAATGTGAGGAGCCCCTCCCACACCCCAAGGGTGGCTTTACCCGAGCAGATGTAGCTTAGCATTTGCCACGGGATGGGGGTGGCAGTCCTCAAGCCAATGCACATAGGTTCAAATCCCAGCTCCTCCACTTGCTGGCTGGGTGACCCCAGATAACCGATTTCATCTCTCTCTGCCTCAGTTTCCCCATATTTGAAAGTGGGCGAGTGCTGGTACTTACCTGGTAGGGCTGCTGTAGAAGATTAAACGAGTTAGCACCCACAGAGCACTCAGGAACTTTACTGGCTGCTGCTCCCCTGCAAGAGAAGCAGGAAATTGGGATTTGTGTTTGAAAGCTCCAAGTCGTTAAGTGTTGGCAACAAATTCAAATTAAAAAATAAATAAGTACAGCCTGTTCCCTGGCCCTGAACAGCCCACCAGCCATCACGGCACCCTCTGGGCTAACCCAGCACCAGCTCGACCACTTCCTCGTTCTTGACCTGGAACAAGCTACTTAACTATTCTGTGCCGTGTTTTCATCTTCCATTGTGTCTGTCAGCAACGGGGGGGGGGGGGGGGGGGGGGAGTGGCATCACCCCTAAGCCTGACAAGGCAGCGGGCATGAGCAGTGACAGGAAGCTGGAGACAGTAGCCAGAGACCGAGGCAGCCAGGGGAACAGGTTCTCTAGCCACCGTCCTATGTCCTGCAGGTGATCTGCCAAACTCAAGTGGAAGCCAGAGAACCCATTTTGTGGTCCACAGCATTCATCACCCAGATGGAGAGAAGGGAGGGACGGGAAACAAAAGCAGGAGCTGAGAAGCGAGGGCGAGCTGATGCCTAGCTGGGCGGCTGCTGGAAGGGTTTCCTTAGTCTGGTGAAGCGCAATGCTCCACCCCCAGCTGTAGCAATGGGTTGAAGGCATCGTCGTCCTTCTTGAAGGAGGGAAGGCTGAGGCTGGGAGTAAAGACTGCAGGGCCCCGGGTGTCCCCAGAATGGGTAAGTGGCCGCTTAGAGATGATGAGGGATGTATTCATTTCCTATGGTCGCTGCAACAAATTCCCATGCACTTGATGGCTTAAAACAACACGGATTTGATGTCTCAAGGTTCCAAAGCTCAGAGTCCCGAGTGGGTCTCACTGGGCTAAAACCAAGTGTTTGCAGGGCTGAGTTCCCTCTGGAGGCTCTCGGGGAAAATCACTTCCTTGCCTTTTCCAGCTTCTCGACCCCCTTGGGTCTTCAAAGCCAGCAGTGGCACCACCTCTGCTGCTATCGCCACACCCCCTCCCCCTCCCCTGACCCTCCAGCCCCCTTTCCCTTGTAAGGACCTTTGTGATAACATCGATGACACTGGGTGATGTTGCCATGTCAAGAGCCTTACCTGCATCATGCCTGCAGCGTCCTTTTTGCCACGTGAGGTTACAGCCCTATACACAGCAGGGTTTGGGAACTGTGACATCTTTGGAAGTGGCCCTTTTTTCTAGGAAGTTTCTCAGAGGGAAACTATCTTCCCACTGCAATCTTAGGAGTCCAAAATCTCCCCATTAACGTCTCTTTCTTAGATTAATGATGTTCCCAGGCTCCAACACTTCTTGCTGTACCTTCAAGAATTGCCCCAGAGCTGCGTGTTTCCTCTATAAATGGGCTTTAAATCAACTCACTGCTTTACTCAACTTCATCCGAAGTGATACTACATGTGAAATCAAGGCTTAATGTTCACTTATAATTTTTCTAATTAGTCCCATTGAAATGATTGCATAATTATTAAAATTGTAAGCAGAGTTTATTTGTGGGCCACCTGAAAGCACCTCACAGAACACATGGCAGTGAAATCTGGATCCCTGTATTGGAGTCCCCTGTTAAAAGGCAACTATGCCTACTGGATGGTGATCAGACCCCAAATCCCAGCCTACAGCCTGCAGGAGAGTGTTATGGGGAGAATACTGAGATAGGAGTGAAGAGACCTGGGTTTGGTTCTGGTCCTGCTCTGTGATCTTGCCAAGTGGCATTCTTTCCTGGGGCCTCAGTTTTCCCATCTGTGTGATGGGGTTAGGCTGGAAGATTCCTAAGGTCCTCTCCAGTTCAGACATGATACAGTTTTGCTCTCAGCCCATTAGTACATTCGTGATGAGAGACTGAGGCATTGGGGAGGCGAGTTTTGATGTAGATGGAGTAAAGCTAGAGTATGGGGTGCTATCTGGAGCATCATAGGGGCTCCCCCTATGCCGAACCTCCATTCCTTGTTCTTGTTCCTCACCTACCACCATAGGCACACATCAGTGGTGACTCTTAAGGATGGAGAATGAATTTTGTTTAGCTTTGTAGCCATCACGTCAACCCTGGAATAAGGACTCAATGTATTTGGTTGTCGAATGACTAAATGATGGAAGAAAAGGCAGTCAGATGTGTGTGAACAGTCCCAAGGGATCAACACTGGCTCAAAGGGCTCCCTTAAGACCGGAAAATCCCAGAAAACTTAGTGGCAGGCAAAGGTCCAAATTCCATCTCTACCGCTCTGAGCTGCTGTGTGGTTGTGTGGGCAAGTTACTGCCCAAGCCTCAGTGTCCTCAGCTGTACAATGGGGAAAGTAACATTCCTACTAATGGGGTCTGGTGTGAGATTTAAGTGAGGTAATCCATGGAGAGTGCATAGCGCAGTGTCTGGCACATGGTTACTGCTCCGTGAAAATTAACCATAACTACTGATATTGTTATCGTCACACCTCCCACGATGTCTGGGGCACATGTAGAGAACCCCATAAAAACCCGTGTCCTTCCTGGCCATTCAAGGGGGTGTAGGGAGCTATTGAGGCCCCATGTACGAGGCACATGTCAGGTTCTTTGAAATATATAACACCCCCACCCACCCACCCCCACAGTTCTGCATCAACAAGCCATCTGGTGTAGCTCAAATATTGTTCGAATGTAATATTTTGAGACTGTTTTTGAGATGCTTCCTATGTGCTTGCCAAAACTCCAAAAATCCCACATGAGCAAAATATATAGGATTTTTTTTTTCATCATTTCATTTCTCCACTTTTCAGCAGTCAACAACAATGCCGTTTCACAATGCAGCTTAGAGGAATAGTCAGCTGAGCCATCTTCTAACAAAGCCAGTCACAGGGACAATGCACTGTGTCATTAGAGAACAGCATGGGTTTTGTTTGTTTTTTACCCTTTCCTTTTTAATCGATTCAAGATCATCAAGTGGAAATCTGACAGTTTCAGCAGGTGATTGGTGATGTCCATGTTATTATATTTTTGGCTTAAAAACCATGACAGGCCAATAAATAGCATTTATATTATTTATATTGTTCTGCCAATCTCCTTTTATGTTACTCTACAGAGACTCTTGCTTACATCCTGTTTAGATTATATGTGACAAACGCCTTATAAAGTAATTGCTTTTTAAGCCATGTACTTACTCAGAAGAAAATCAACATATGAAAAACTTTTCTTCGAACTAATAAAATATCTGAGTAGAAGCGAACGGTACACAGTACCTTGCTGTTAAAATGCTTTTGAATTTCATGGGAATTTTATCTTTTATTTTTACATTTTATTATAGCATCACATGGTCTGGAGCCAGGAATGTCCCAGCTCCGCTTCTTGGCTCTTCCAGATATGACCAGGTAACTTCAGAGCAGCCATGTAGTGGAAGAGTTAGGAAGCGCATAGTAGGGGCTTCATAGAAGTTCATTTCCCTGTAAGCTGGACCTGATAGTAAAGGGATCAATGGATGATTTTTGGTTGGATTTGAGCAGAGCCTTTCTAAGAATGGAATCCTGACCCTGTCTATGTGTTTAATGGCTTAACACATTTAAGAATCTCTTTTGACAGCTTGCTGAATTCTGCTTGGGTGGACACGAATGGTAGCGGGTATCAAGAAATCTATTTAAGTCCACAAATTCATGCATGCCCAAAATATCAACTTTCTTAAGTCTCTTTAAATTAATCCAAATTAGACTTGGAGTCTCTACCTTACTGGATTGCAAGAAACTTAATTTTAGTCGTTGCAGGAGAGCCTTACCCCAGGATGGACAGATCTCCCCAGGGCCTTATCTTGTCCACCTGATCACCATAAAAAATAAAATGAAATAACATAAACCATTCATCCATCCTGCACGTTTCCTCCAAGTCTAGAAACTGTTACTTTTGGGCCAAGAAGAGGGCAGGGGACCTTTATTTTAGGGCGGTATTTCTGGAAACAAGGGTCTAACCGCTGCCCTTGGACACTCCCAGATTGGTCAGTGACCTTTGTCTCTTCCCTGTTTCAGAAAAATCGCTACCTTACCCCCATCTCTTCCCCATGACCCTCCCGGCACTCATGAAGTTCAGACGTCCATCGTCTCTTGAAAAATTGGGACATCCCAAGCAATGCTGAGATGGAACTGAGTACCAGGCCTGCCCCTCCAGAGGGATGGGCTTTCCCACCCGTTCTTTGTCATCAGCCTCCATGCGGCCCCTCCACCTGCCTTGGCCCCTGTAGGCATTTGAGTCTGCGATCCTGCCCTGACCCCCTTAAAACCCAGGAATAGCAGGCGGTGCCACGGTGGCAGAGTTCTCGCCTGCCATGCCGCAGACCCGGGTTCGATTCCAGCAGCCTGTCCATGCCAAAAAAGAAAAAGAACATGGCAAGAAAAACCAAGAATAGCCTGTGGCTCATGGGATGCTTCTGTTTCTTGCCTTGTTAACAGCCCTGAGACTGGGCATCCTGGTGGGCCTGGCCACTTCCTAGAGATGGGGAAGAGAGAAACATACAGGGACGTCAAATGTGCATTAAGTCCTCCAGAAATGATCCTATAGTCCACTTGAGGCTCCTTCAGTGCCATGTGAGCACAAGCCACAGGGCTGCCTGAGGCTGGACGCGCGTCAGCCAGTGTCCTGCACTTGGTGAATTTTCCCTTGGGCTCTGCAGGGACAATCTCTTCCTTGGGGTTGCATGCCAAGTCCTTCCAGGACCACCAGAGCTCTGGGTCAATTATTGATGTTAATGCTTCAGTCTCTTCCCACTGATCTCCTTCCTGGTAGGGTGTCAGGGAACTGGACACCCTGAGATTAAATTTCCCAGGAGTGGGGGTGGGGGCTGGTGGTGAGTGCATGGGGAGACTGGTTGGTTCACGGGCACATCACCCCAAGACACAGTCAGAAGCGAAGACAACCCTTTCACTTGATTGCAAATTTTTTTGCTTTGGGGAAACACCTGAGTCTCTAAGCACTGAAATACAGCCTGGCAGGATGCTGAGTGTGCTCTCTGCTTCCTCCCCACCGCAACAGGCCTCTGGGTGGGGCTGATGCCCAGGACCAAACTGAGGAATGGTCAAAAGAGCACCAGAGGCAGAGCCCAGTATCTGCCCCGTCAGTGCTGTGTGTTCTTGGACAAGTTGCTCTGCCTCTCTGGGTCTCTGTTTCCATCTCTGGGAAATGGACGTGGCAATGCTTTTCTCTTGGAGGATAAGGGGGTGTTATATGCAAGATGGCCCTCCATATCTCCTCATCTCCTTGCTGGGCCCAGTGTTCCTCTTTGATAGCACAAGTCATCATGCTATCACACTCAACTTCCTCCTCTCCCTCTACATTCATTCATTCCACAAATAATACTAAGTGCCTATTATGTGCCTGATGCCATTTTAGGCACTGGGAGTCAGCGGTGAATAAGACGGACCCCATCCCTGCCCTCATGGAAGTAGAGCCCACGAGCTACCGCCTTTGCATCTTTTCTGCCTATACCCTCCCCTCCAGCTACTCTGATCCAGACCACCTCTGTTTCCTGCCTGGGTTCCCGTAACACCCTCCACACTGCAGCTAGAATTTCTTCCTGAAATACAAATTTAATCACCTCACCTCCTCAAAGACCTTCTGTGGCTCCCTACTGCCCCTGGGATAAAATAAAAACTCACCACGTTCCAGCCCTTGGTGCCTCTTGTCTGTCCCAGAAATGAGTCATTTTCTTTCCCACTCATTAGCATTAGCCTTTGCTGTTCCCTCTGTCTCATTTCCTTTCCCTATCCTGGTACCATCTTCTCAGGTGTCACCCTTAACATCTCACCCCCCTCCCTGGCGCTCTCCACTGCCCCATCACAGTCCTGAGGATGACAGCAGCCAGCACACGTTAATCGTGCTTTCTGTGTATCAGATGCCATCTCAGCCCCTTAGTTGGATGAACTCATTTAGTCCTCACGACAAACTCTATGAAGCAGGTACCCCTGCTGTGCCCTTTTACAGAAGCAAGAACCCCAGGTGCAGAGAGGAAGGAGGCTCCCCTGGGGCTCCAAGATATTACAGGTGCCTCTGACTGCTCGATCGCGAGCCGCGTGGAGGCAGGGACTCTGTCCTGCTCATCCCTGCATCCCCAATGCACAGGGCCTGGCACATAGTAGGTGCTCAGCCAACTCTTGCTGAATGATGAATGATGAATATTCAATGATATTGATGAATATCAATGAATGTGATATCAGTGATATCACAATATTTGTGCTGAATAAATGATCTAGTGATACTGATGGCACTACTGGGACTGCTCAGGGCTGCCTGAACGTGAGGGAGGGTGGGGGTTGTGGCTCCTCTTGGGCTGTGGGTTGGTTCGGCCAGAGAAGGAAGCTGGGTCTTCCCCCAGATCCCTCCCGGTGAGCCCCCTGCAGCCGCTGCAGCCTCCCCTGCCGGGGAGCACGGTGTGGGAGGAAGGACCCTGCCATCATTTGTTGTTCTCAGTGTTGACTTTTTCCATGACAGACTGCCCCGGCAGGCAACTGGATCCGAAGACTCAAAAGCATGAGGGGGAGCGGCAGTTCTGGCTGCGGGGGCTTCTGAGGGTCCCCCCTGTGCTGAGAGATAAAGGGAAGTTGGTCCCATGGGCAGGGGCTTGGCTGGGGTCCCTAGTAGAGATATTAGACCCAGCACGGCGACACGAGTGCTGCGACTCATTGCAGCTTCATAGTTAATCTAGGGGCTCGGCTGGACTAGGGGTGCCGGCTGCCAAGGAGGCAGCTTCTTTGAAGACCCAAAATGAAATGAACCTCCGTGAGTTGTGCAGGAGGGTGGCTGGTGAGATGGGTGGGGAAGGGCAGGCCGATTCTAAGGACTCACTTCAGAGCCTGAGATCCGGGGTTGCTTGAAATCCTATCTTGGTCACTCAGTAGCTATATATGATGTGAATATGATATGATATAGCATAGTATAGCATGATACAATGCAATACAACACAATATGACACAGCCTAATGCAATGTTCTGTAAACCCAGGATTCCACAGAAGCAGAAAATAATCAGGAGCACAATCTTTGGAGCTAGATGCCAATATTCAAATCTCAGCTCTGCCACTGACAAGCTGTGCAACCCTTGGCTCTGCCCGATTGCCTCTCTGAGCTTCAGTTTCCTCATCCTGTAAAGTGATGACAGTCACAGAACCCATGTCACTGGGTTACTAGGAGGACAGACGAAAGCGTGCGTGGGGAGGAGGCAGGGCGTGGCGGTAAAGGGAACGGAGTTTGAAGTTGTGCAGCCTGGATTTCGGATCTCGCTGCCACTTGAGACTTTGGGTGAATTATTTCGCCTCTCCAAACCTGTTGCTTCATCTGTCAAATGGAAATGTTAATCCCAATCTACATTGCAGAGCTGCTGTAAGAAAACCCCGTGATGCATTTAGGGGCTTAGCACAGAGCCTGGCACAAAATAAGGGGTGTTCTGGGGTGCCTCTAGTTGTTGTTATTTCTAGGACTGGTTTGTTTGGCCCAGTGACTCCTGGGCAGCCTGTGGTGGGTCAAGAGCTGGTCAGAGTCGGGAGATTTCCTCTAGCAAGCAGGCTGTGTGACTCGCTGCCGGGGCTTGAGTCGTGTCCCCCATAAAGACACGGTCAGTTCTTCAGCCTTGTTCCTGTGGGTGAGTGCCCATTTGTAAATAGGACCTTTAAAGACGTTACTGTTTGTTAAGGGGCGGACTCATCTGTGGAAGGGATCTTCGTCAATCCTATTTAGACGAGGTCAAATGGAATCAGAATGGGCTTTCATCTATATGACCGGAGGTCTCATAAAGAGAAGAAATTCGGGCACAGTCGGTAGAAGCCCAAAGTCAGCAGAAAGCAGAAAAACAGGCCCAGAGAGCAAGAGAAAGCAAGCACCAGGTGACACAGGACAGTCACGTCAGAATGCTTCCCACCCCGGGAGAAAGCAGGACCTCGCCGATGTCCTTATCTGGGACTTCCAGCCTTCCGAACCCTGAGACAATGAATGCTTGCTCTTTAAGCCAATCCATTGTATGTGGCATTTGTCATAGCAGCTCTGGCAAACTAAGACCCTTGGGTAAGTCACTTCCCCTCTCTGGGCCTCTCAGTTCCCTTGTCTGCAAAATGAAATCTCCACCTCATGAAAATAATGAGACCCCTCGATTGCAGGATTCACTGAGGTGTCCACAAGGCACTGTCACCCTGATTAACTCTAACCATGGCGCCGCATCATCGCTACCCTCCCATTCCACGGATGACAATACTGAGGCTCAGGGAGGGACTGTCACCTGCCCAAGGTCACACAGAGGTGGGAGGTAATCGTGGACTGAAATTCCATTGCTGATAAACAACAGGCAGCCTCCAGAAAAGGAGAGGTGCTTATTCTATGGGGGAGGGGGGAGGGGAGGAATGCAGCTCAATCCCTCCCCCCAGCCCCCTGAAGAACTCCTTCTCTCCACCCTCTGGAGGGAGTGGGAGCCAAGTCCTCTCTGATGCCCCCTGCCCAGACCTGGGGTCCCTTCAGAGACGCATTCTGGAGTCTTCAGCCCTGAGATTCTGGCACTTACTAGTACCCTTTATCATCAGAATCACTCATTCACTGAGCACCACTGAATACACAGACTATTTACTGAGCCTTTACCAGGTGCCAGGGTCCGTGCGAACCGTTTTACCTGCCCTTTCACTTCCTCCTCCCAGGAAGCCAAAGGAAAGTGAGATTTCAAGATTTCAAGGATATGACGCTAGTGAACCGGAAGGAGAGTTATCTGAACTCCACAGGGTCTGATCTGATTCCTATGTCTTTGCTCTTAAAAAGCCTGCACTATTCTTTCTCGGTGCGGTGGGCTAAATAATGGTCCCCAAAGGTGTCCATGCCCCAATCCCCAGAACCTGCCAATAGGTCACCTTGCATGGCCAAAGGGACCTTGCAGGTGTGATTAAATTAAGGGTCTTGAGATTTTCCCGGATTATCCGGTGGGCCCGATGTCATCGCAAGGGTCCTGACGTGAGGGAGGCAGAAGGCTCCGAGGCAGGAGCAGGAGACGTGAGACAGAAGCAGATGTCGGTGTGGGGGGGGGGGGATCCAGGGTCATGAGCCAAAGAATGCAGGCAGCCTCGAGAAGCAGGAAAGGGCACGGAAAGGGATTCTCCCCGAGAGCCTCCAGAAGGGATGTAGCCCTGCCAGTACCTTGAGTTTAAGAAGTCTGACCTCCAGAACTGGAGCAGAATAAATTTACATTGTTTGAAGCCACTCAGTTGGTGGTGATTTGTTACAGCAGCGGTAGGGAAATTAATACACTCAACATAGCGAGAAAGCAAAGAAAAGGTGTTAAAAGCATAAAGTCTTGAGAGATAGTGAATGAAGAAGTGGCTGTCCGGTGGTACCGAACAAAGAACAAATGAATGAGTAGATATGCAGACGCATAAGGGACTGCCTGTTTGAAATCCCAGTGGGGGCTCCGTAAAGGAGTGATGGGCATTGCCACTGCATCTAATCGTTTTTCATTTGTGTATACTTTTGTTAAATCCCAAATCTTTCGCCGGGGTTGGGGGTTGGCTGACAAATTTTTTAGAAAAGTACAAGCTCTGAAGGGTGAGCTAGACAAACATTTACAAAGGTATATAGAGCCCCAGTCATCAAGATCAAGATAAGAAACATTATCATCAACCCTAAAAGTTTTTCCCCCCTTCTCCTGGTTGACACCTCCCCCTCCCCGAGGTGACACTCTCCTGATCCCTGTCCCTGTAGTTTTGCCTGCCTGCGGACTTGGTATAAATGGAGCCACGCAGTGTCTTTTCTCTCGAGTCTGGCTTCCTTCTCTGTGTTATGTCTGTGAGAGGCATCTACATCCACGCTGTCACATGTATCAGAAGTTCGATTCTTTTCCGCTCCATTTGTATCTGCTCTCCTGTTGAAGGGCATCTAGGTTATGTCTTCGTTTCCTAGGGCTGTTGCCACAGAGGAACACAAACTGGGTGGCTTAAAACCACAGGAGTTTAAGAGCTCACAGTCCTGGAGGCTGGAAGTCTGAAATCTGCAGAGGAGAATACTTCCTTGCTTCTTCCTATCTTCAAACCCTGCTGCAATCGTCTGCGTCCAATTCTCTGCCCCTTATAAGGCCACCAGTCATATTGGATAAGGGCCCACCCTCGCCCAACTTGGCCTCATCTTTTTTTTTTTTTTTTAACGTTTCCCCTTTTAACCACATTCAGTTATGTATTTCAGTATCGTTAATTATGCTCACAGTCATGCAACCATTCCCATCATCCATTACCAACACATTTCCACCATTCCAAACAGAAACTCTGTACTTTTTTTAAAAAGAGAAAATAGGAATAAAAGTAAAAAGAACACCCAAAGCATCCCATCCTTCCTATTGTTTATTAATTTTTTTATCTTTTTTTTTTCTTATTCTTCTGTCCTTACACTCGATAAAGGGAGGGTCAGTCACAAGGTTTTCACAATCACACAGACAGACCTTAGAAACTCTATAGTTATGTAATCTGCAAGAGTCAAGGCTACTGGATTACAGTTCAACAATTTCAGGTATTTCCCTCTAGCTGCTCCAATACACCGAAAACTGAAATGTGATATTTTATATATTGTATGAGAATAATCTCCAAAATGACCTCTTGACTCCATTTGAAATCTCTCAGCCACTGAAACTTTATTCTGTTTAATTTCTCTTCCCCCTTTTGGTCAAGAAGGATTTCTCAATGTTACAATGCCGGAATCATCCCCTAGAGTCATGTCCCATATTGCCAGGGAAATTTACACCCCTGGGAGTCATGTCCCACATTGCGGAAAGGGCAGTGAGTTGGCCTGCAGAGAGAGAGGCCACATTTAAGCAACAAGGAAGGTTCTCTGGGACTGGAAGGAACTGCCTGAAAATGTAGAGCTGCGTTCCAGTAGCCATGTTTCTTGATGATGATTGTATAATGATACAGCTTTCACAATGTGACTGTGTGATTGTGAAAACCTTGTGTCTGATGCTCCTTTTATCTACCTTGTCAAAAGACGAGTAAAACATATGGCATAAAAATAAATAATAGGGGAAATAAATGTTAAAATAAATTTAGTAGATTGAAATGCTAGTGATCAATGAAAGGGAGGGGTAAGGGGTATGATATGGTATGTATGAATTTTTTTGTTTTCTTTTTATTTCTTTTTCTGAATTGATGCAAATGTTCTAAGAAATGATCATGATGATGAATATGCAACTATATGGTGATATTGTGAACTACTGATTATATATGTGGAACGGAATTATCATATGTTAAGAATGTTTGTGTTTGTTGTTATATATATATTTAAAATTAAATAAAAAATAAAAAGAAAGAAAGAAAGAAAAGTTCTCTGGGGGTGACTCTTGGACATAACAATAAGTAGGCTTAGCTTCTCCTTTGCAGGAATAAGTTTCATAAAGGTAAGCCCCTAGATCAAGGGTCTGGCCTATCAAATCGCTGGTCCCCAATGCTTGTGAGAATATCAAGTCTTCCCCAAGTGGGAAAGTTTAATATTTCCACCTTTTCCCCCAGACCCTCAAGGAGACTTTGTAAATACTTTTTAATCTTCTGCCCTGACTACTCTGGGATGTATCAGGGCGTCACACCATCCTATACAAACCAACAAGATCTCACTCCCTATTTAAGGTTTCATGATTCATGGTGTTTGAATAAGCTGACCATATAAGTCAGATTACATAGTGTACGATCAAAAATATAAATTTTGCACCAAATAAACATCTCCCTTTGGGCTCCTCCAGAAGTTGAAGTTTTAAAATACACTCAATTATTATTATTACTGTCTAATCTGATTTACCTTAGTTCTACCCAGATCAGCTTCATTCATATCTCTAGTCGAAGTCGGATCACTTTTTCAGTGTTTGTAGCAGTGGCTGTATGGGGTAATGCTGACTTCTGTCGCTGCAGAACTCTAGGTCTGAGTCTCCAGTGTCACTCAAATACCCAAAGCCCCAAGAAACAACCAGGTTATACACAAAGAGCTCAGTATCTCAGAATTTAGTAGTCACCCTTACAACTCCTGAATAGATGTGACTGCTGTAAGCGCTTACAGTTTAGGGACCTTTATAATAGGCCCCAACCTGACAACGTAAGCTCTTGTATTCAATTCTCAGAGTTTGTACATTATAGTTAGTGAAGCATTATAATATTTGTCTTTGCGTTTCTGGCTTGTTGCATGCAACATACTGTCTTCAAGCTTCATTCAACTCATTGCATACCTCATACCTTCATTTTTGCTGGCCTCATCTTAACTAACGACATCATCAAATACCTTACTGCCAACTAAGGTCGTATACACAAAACTGCATGTTAGGACTCGGACAGGTCTCTTGGGGGGACACAATCCAACCCGTAACAAGTCGCTTCTCCAGTTTGGACCCATGATGGACAGAGCTGCCAGGGCGTTCTTGTACAAGTCTCGGGTGGGTCTAAGCACGCGTTGCTCCCAGGAAGTATCCCTGGGAGGGGCGTTGCAATGGCCTGCCCAAGGGGAGTTTACTTCAGCAGAGACTGCCAGTTCTGCAGTCTGGACCTAACCTTGGAACACTTTCCTTGCCCACATCAGCTTTCCAGAAGCTCCATCCTCATCTCCCTGCGGGACTAGCAGGCAGGCCGGGCCAGGCCATCACCAGGCTTTTAAGCCCAGAGGCCCACAGATTCCCCACACCCCACTCCAGGACAGCCTCTGTCAGCCGACTTGAGGTTTCAGGTGGGTGGAATTTAGACAGGAGTGGGAGGAAAAGAGAAGCCCCCACTCTCCTTTCCACATGCCCTGTCCTTTTGTGTTGGACTTTCACATTTGCTGAGCTGACAAGGCAGAATTTTAGGTTCCAGTGAGGGTGTGGCCAGTGGAACAGCAAACCAGCTTCATAATTTGTGCCACATCTTCCCCTATGGTTCACCTATTTTTCTCTTTATGACCTTACTTTTTTGCTTTACTGAAAGTTGTTTGCTTAAGAAGTTAACTTTCCTGCAAATATGAAATCAATATGATTTGCCATAAATAGAGGTTAATCACTATAAATGCCGTTATCTGCCTGGGCTCTGAGCCTGAGGCCTCTCTCTGCCATGAAGGCAGATTGGCAAGTTTTAAAGAGGCCTTAAAGATCTATTAGCACCAAACGGAGATGTTCGTCTAGACATAAAAGGGTTGAAAGAAAATTCAAAGAGAATGACTTCTCTCACTTTGTGATTGAATTTTGTTCAGCACTGCAATGAAACACCTTTGCGTTGAAAAGTGTCCCAGTCTAGAAGCCAGATCTTTGTTGTTTTTTTTTTCCATCTTGTACCATAATATTGGATCAGTGACTTTGCCTCTTTGGACCTCAACTTCCCTATCTGTGCAATGGGGCCACCATAGCACCTGCCTCAGAGGCCTATGGGCACCCAATAAATGACGGCTCTTGATATTCTGATTGTTATGGCACCATCTGAGCCTTGTCGCTAAGGATCAGTGCCGGACGGGGGAGTGAATGCTCAGGACATTTCTACATTGCAATTCTCTTAGGGCTCCTGCTGCCAAGCAAACTCATCTGTTAGCTTCAGCAAAGTCCTCTTGCCTTTCTGGGGGAGTGTTTATTGCCCTTGGGATTCTGCCAAGGTTAAGTGGAGAAAATAGCCCTGGTGAATTTCACACACTTTGTCATTTGCTCGCAGACATTTAAGTCAGATCAACTGGAGGGAGAACGGGATTCTCCCCAGGGTGCCTGCTATTAGGGAGCTGGGGATGTGATAAGGGGCAGGGTTCCCCTTCAGTCCTAGCCCAGTCCTGCTGTCCACTCACTGTGTGCCTTTGGGTATGTCACTTCCCTTCTCTGGGTCTCAGTTTGCAACTTTGTAAAATGGGAATGTTCACCCCTACCCCATCGAGCGCTTAGGATAGGATGAGATAATGCACAACATATACTAGCCAGGTATTTAATGGAAAGAATTATAATTGCTCTTTCTTGAGGAAGCCACGGGCTGCCTTTAAAGTTTCTGTAAAGCTGATTCTGCCTCTTGGGTTTGTGGTCATCTCAAATTTCAAACCACACACACACACACACACACCTTCCATTTCATCCCAGGTTTCTGCTGATTAGCCTGCTCTTCCCCATGTCCCACACAATAGGTGTTCGTGAGCCTGTGTAGGAATTCTGCAACAGCTCTGAATCAGTTGGGACTTTTTATGTTGAAACGGGGGGGGGGGAAAAGCACACAACTCAATGGACTTTCTAAGAACAGAATTGACATTGGCTCACAAACAGCAAAAGACATAAGTATACGTGCTTCAGGTATGGCTTGATCCAGGCTCAAAGAAAACTATCAGACCTCAATTTCTCTGCATCTGTCAGATGTTTTACCTTTAAGCTTTGGCTCCCCTGATGTAGCAAGAGGACCCCAGTACCCCAAGCTCACTTCTCCCGAATCCCCAAATCCATAAGAAGCTAAAACTGCTGTCTCCCAGCCAAAGTCTCATTGGTTCTGCTCAGGTCACCTGCCTGTTCCTGAAGCAGTCCCTGAGGTGGGAGAGGAAAATGGGCTGCCAATCAGGACCCACTTTTGGAGTTCAGGGCGGAGTCAACGTCACTCAAAGCTCATTGGCTAAAGGAGATGTGAATTCTGCAAAAGAAATTCTGGGAGAAGGAGGGCAAGGGGCAAAAGGATGCTGGGGCTTCAATCAGCCAATGCCCTGCCAGCTTCCTCAGACAAAGGAATGATAGATTTTCCATTAAAAAACCCCAGCAGTGTGGCAGGATTGAAGGAGTCAGTTTCTCTGCGTTGAAGTCCTGATGAAGAAATTCTGTCTCTGGAACTCTTGGTTTTGCTGTTAAGCCCTTCAGCTGATTGGAGGTCCACCCGTGTTATGGAAGGTTATCTCTTTTACTTAAGGTCAACTGATTGTAGATGCTAATGCCAGCCATGAAATGCCTTCACAGTAACAACTAGGCCAGCGTTGCCAAACAACTGGACACCATAACCCTGCCAAGTTGACACAGAAAATTAATCACTCACATTCTCCATTACTGTGTAGGAGCCATAGAACTGGGATTTTGACCCATTCTCTCCTATACCTTAGCATCCAGCACTGCACTTGACACATAGCAAATGCTCAGCAAACCTTGTTGAACGGATGTCCTCATTCATGTATGTTCTAGGGGGTTCCCCTGGTCCCGCTGAGGCTACGGAATTGCCGGATCAGGTTGTCTGCAGGCATCAACAGAGACGTCAAGATTGAAAGGCCATCGCGAACTGGGGCTGGGAGGCTTCCTGTATATCAGGGTTGTGTGGTACCAAAATTCCCCTCCTTCTTTGAAATTCCATTTTCCAGTCTCTCCTGATGCCACCCGCCCGGAGCCTTGGAGTTCAAGCAGACCCCTGTGTACTACAGATCTGCTGCATGTGCTTCCACAGTCACCTCCCTGTCACTGGCTTTAAATCATCAACAGTGTAGCAGCGTGGGCGGCGGGGGGTGGAGGAGGGGCGGAGTCAAAGGGAGGCTTCCACCCCTGGTGAGAGCAAAGCTGTCCAGAGAGTACGCCCTTCCCTGTTTTGGCCACAGCTTGACCTGCAGTGACTCTGAATGAATTTGGCCAACAGTGGTGCTGACAAATAAATAAATAAAACGTCCCAAACAAGGTCCCCTCTGTGTGAGTAGCACATTAAAGATCCGAGAGGACTTATTTAACTTGGCATCCTCCCTGATGGGTGGCCAAGAAGCTGAAGATGGCGTCTCTGCTCCCTGAGATTTCTTGTACTGGGAAGGAAAAAAAAATAAACTCCACCGGACCTAGGGTGGGTACCCTAGTTTTCTCACCTCAAAGACATTCTCAGGGCTGGGTGCTGGCTGTGTACCTCGGCCGAAGAAAATCTCCAGGGTGTGTTCGCAAGCCTATGTGCCTGTGTATGTGTGCACGGGTTCCAAACAAGAGTTAGCTTTCAGCTTGATCTGTATTTTTGTGCCATTGGTTGAGTTTAACATAATTTATGGCTCAGAAAGGTTAAGAAACTCGCTCAAGGTAGGCTCAGCAACTCTGTGCCCAGCACTGTGCTTTTTGCCCACAAAGTCCACGGGGAGACAAGAAGTGATGATGATGACGTGACGTCATGATGATGGCAGTGATGACCAGGGTATGACATCACTGGTGACGTCATCGGTGTCGACAATGATGGGAGTCAAACTCCAGGGAGCACCCACTGTGTACCCAAGCATAGTTCAAAGTGCTTTCATTTACTTTATTTAATCATTTTCACAACCAACCTGTGAGAAAGGATCTAGGATCACTGAACCTACCCCTTGCCAGTTGTATGATGCTGGGTGTGATATTTCATCTCCAGGAGCCTCAGTTTCTCTATCTGTAAAATGGGGATAAAAATAGCACTCGTCTGTAACATGTTCAGCCAATGCCTGGCACCATGTACGTGTTCAGGAGGTGAAAGGCGTGCTTTGTATTCCTCATTCCACTCCCCCGACAATCCTGTGAAGAAGGCAGTATTGTCATGACCCTAATTTCACCCAGCAGTAGGCAGAGGCTTGCCCAAGTTCTCCCAGCTAGGAATGACGGAGGTGGAGTCCAGAGGTGGGCATGGACCCTCACCCCACTACCTACCGGCTTGAAGAAGCTCATTTAGTCATCTCAATTTCTGAGGCACAAGGACCCCCTGGCTAAGGCTGGCCACAGAGGATCACTCAAAGCCAAATGGGCTCCAGAGCCAACTGGGGATGGTCAGCCCCCAGCAGGGCCCATGGTGCAGGGAGAGGCTGGAGCTCCTGTGCTCATGGTGTAAGGTCACCTAGTGACTGGACTAGCCTGGCTGCCAGAGACACAAGTGGCTTAACTCCCACATAACGAGGCCATGGGGTGGCAGCAGTGATGCTTCCTGATTCGGACTCAGAAGGATCTGGATGTTTTTCCCGGTCTGCAAGTGGATGCCCACACAGTTAGCTATATTAAATATATTACTAAAATGAATTTCACCTGTTTCTTTTTATTTTTTTTTTTTATTTTTTAGCGAGGCTACTAGAAAATTTGAATTACACCTACGGCTTGCATTTTATTTCTTCTGGACATCACTGCTCTAGAGCTTCCAATCAACAGAGACAATTTCACAGCTTACTTATGAGTTTCAGCTCTAGAGTCAAATAGACCTGAATGCAAATGGCAGCTCAGCCACTAACAAGAAAGTCACTTCCCCTCTCTGGACCTCAGTTTCCTTGTCTGCAAAATGAAGGTGATAAGAGTGCCTGCCTCATGGGGTTCTTTGCAGGTCAATGAGAGGATATGTGGACAATGCTGATGACCATGGGTCCAGCAGCAAGTGTACATCCCGACAAGGGCAGTTGTGATTGTTGACATCAGCTATCCCAGTGGAGCATCTCCAGCCTTCAGGGACCTCTAAGAACCTGGAAATATGGGAGGGGGAGAGTGGACCATATTCAATCTCCTCATCTTACAGACAGGTGAACAGATGACTAGAGAGGTTAGGCAACTTGCCCAAGGACACACAGCAAGTAGGACCTAGTTAAGGGCAGAACCTGGATTTGAACCAGATCATCAGGCTCCTGACCACTGTGCCGTTGCTCTGGATCACTGCTGCAGATTATCATAACAGTTCTCTTATTATCCCCATTTAAAGATGAGGAATAGGATCAGAGAGGTTAAGTCACTTGTCTATGGTCACACAGCTACAAGCAACCGAGGCAGGCACAACATCCTTTCAGCTCCTTGACTCTAAAAGCCCCAGTTTGTCCCAAGTGTGCTCTCCTCCTGTCTCCAGCTCAGACCCTTCAGCAGCCAGTTGCAGCTGCTGAGCCCACACATCCTGGGCTGTGAGAAAGGCCCGCTATGGTTGAACTGTGCCAGTCCATCTGCTCTGTTCATTGTGAGCACTGACAAATTACTGTTTTCAGTTGAAAAGAAGCTCCAAAGAGTTTTTCAGCTGCTCAGCAGGAGACGTAGATGCTCCAGGATTAACGCCTAGAAGCGGAGCCTTCCATGGCCCAGGGCACTGCCTGGTGGGGAGGGCGGGGCTTGGCGGGGAGGGCGGGGCCTGGTGGGGAGGGCGGGGCCTCACGTTGTTTCCCGCAACGCAGCCTGAGCAGAGGTCAGGTCTCAGGCAGCCGCCCTGTCCTGCTGGGCTGACCATCCCCTGGGTCTGTTGAGAAGGTTCAAGGATGCAGAATTAGACTTTGCAGCTTCCAAGGGGACAGCGTCCTTCCGACTCCCACAGTGAAGGGGCCTGAGCGGGCCTCTTAGCCGTCCTCCTGAATGACCGTCATGGGCCAGCACACATTGGGAGCCTTCATTTTGTTCAGTTGGAGGAGACCATTGAGAACAGCTCCTGGCTCAGTGGGGGGGGGGGGAGGGGCAGGGACTGTCTGGGATGCAAACACCTTGCCTTGCTGGGTGACGAGTCATAAACTCACCCCTGTCTCCAGTTTCCACCTCAGCTGGGCCCTTTCTCCTCAAGTATTGTGTGCATTCATCAAATCAATATTTATTGAGCTTGGGCGATATTCCAGACTCCACTAAGGACTTTACAGCATCCTCTCCTCTACTCTTCATGAAATCCCCGTGCTGTACTGTTATTATCCCTGTGTTACAGATGATGAAACCGTGGCCCAGTCGCTTGCCCAAGGTCACAGGGCTGGTAAGTGGCAGAGCAGGATTTGGACACCAGATCTCTCTTGTACCAAAGTCCCCATGCCTAGCTGTGCTAACCTTGGCATGTTCTCTGCTTTGCTTCCACATCCCCTCCCCACATGTGTAGACACACGTGCCTGCGTCTATTTATTCTCCATCCTGTCCTTTAAAAGCATTTATGGCGGTAGCTGCTTTTGAGTGTGCCAATTAGGAAACTGGGCTCTGGCATCAGATGTTTCTAGGTACAGACCTCAGCTCTGCCACCTACCAGCTGAGTGCCTCAGTTTCCTCATCTGTGAAATGCGGATAATCAGAGACCCCACACCTAGAGCTGCTGGAAGGATTCGGGGAGGTGATGTGGGCACGTGGTGTGGTTCCACACATAGTGGCCAGAGCTAGATGGAATTCCTGGACAGCGCCCTCCAGCACAAGGCAGCAAGTGACCATTGGTGTCACCCCCACTTCCAGGGCTTTGTCATTCCCCAAAATGTCTTTGAGCCTCTAAAATGTGAATGTGCCAGGCAGTGCGTTAAGAGCCCCTCTGTTCACGGTGCCGATGGTAGTCTTGGAGGGCAGGGAGATGATGAGCTGGGATTGTACGTGTGTATCTCCGCAAGCACCAGAAGTTCTTACTGGGGCAGTCTTGCCCTCCAGGAGGCATTGGGCAATCTAGAGAAAATTGCCATGGTCATGACTGGGAAGGGTTGCCGGTGGATGGAAGCCACAGATGTTTCTGAACATCCTGCAATGCACCTCCACCCAGCAAAGAATCATCTGTCCCTAAACATCAGTAGTGGCGAGGGCGGGACATGCTGGTACATGCACAGCGAGCACTCCGCTAGCCATCTGCTTTGAGACCCCACAGTTTCGTGGGGCGGGGCCAAAGCATCAGGCAGCATCACCCGGCCCTCAGCCTCCCTTCTCCTATCAGCTGCTTGCAGCCAGATAATCAAGCCTCCTCACGTTTATTCGAACCCAGGCAGAGGCAACTGTAAAAACAAATCCCTTTGCAAATGTGTTTTTATGTAAACACAACAGGGGGTGGCAGCTGCCTATGGAGAGAGAACCCTGTGGCTGGAACTTCGCAGCAGAAACAACCGGGGAATATTTCTGCTCCCGGAGCAGAGCAGGCAGTGTGCCAGTGAGGGGGTGGGGGTTGGCACGTGGGGAGCCAGGTGCTCTGGGAGACCATCCTTCCCAGGCTGAGCCATCCCTTTCCTCCAGGTGAACATCCCAGGGGCCAGAGATGAAAGGTGAGCAGCTGTTGATGCTCTTGCAAGCATCCCTTTCACAGCAGGGAAAAGCATGGTGGTGTTTCGTTTTTTATTTAATATAGCTCACCTACAGTCAAATTAGCCTGTTTTGGTTTGCAGTTCTGCAGGTTTTGACAAATGCATACAGTTGTGTAACCACCAGCAGAATCAAGATAGAAAACAGCTCCACTCCCCTCAAAAATTCCTTTCTCACTCTGTAGACGATCCCCCCACCCCCCACCTTAGCCCCTAGCAACCACGGATCCGTTTTAATTTTGCCTTTTCTAGAATGTTGTGTAAATGGAATCTTACAGCATGTAGCCCTTTGGATCTGACGTCTTTCAATCAGGGTACTACCTTTAAGAGTCATTGGTTCCAGCTTGTGTATCAATAGTTTGTTCCTTCTGATAGCTGAGTAATACCCCATTGTATGGATGCTGCCCAGCTTTGTCCATGCACCTTCTGAAGGGTGGTTTTGCTTTGGGCAATCACGCATAAAGCTGCTAAAAACATTCACACACGGGCTTCTGGGCCAACACGGGTTGTCAGGGTTGTCGCTTCTCTTGGGTAAATACCTAGGAGTGAGGTGGCCGGGTCAGATGCTGAGTGTATACTCTCCAAAGTGGCTCCACCATTTTATGTTCCTACCACTGATATGTGAGAGTTCGAATTGCTCCACATCCTTGTCAGCACTTAGAATTGTTGTGTTTTTTTTTCTCCTTGAGTCACTCTAGTGGGCTTGTTGTGGATTCTCACTGCGGTTTTCATTAAAATATAGGTTGTTGGGCAATACTGTCCCAGTGCCCCACTTAGCAGTCCTGGCGAGGGGCAGTGGGTACAGTGGTTAGGAATATAGACTCTGTAAGCAGCCACACTGGATCTCAGCTTTGCCACTCACTGGCCCTGTGACTTCAGGTGACCACTCTGAACCTCAGTTTCCTCCTCTATGAAAGAGTAACGATGGTAACATTTACCACTTGAGAGGGTTTGATGAGGTATGTGGTAGAAGGCCAGCCCAGAACCTATCCCAGGGTTACAGTTCGTTGTTCATTAAAGTCACCATGATTATATTTATTGGGCACTTCCTGTGAATATGAAAAGCAGTAGGTATAATGAGTAGAGCTACCACCCCCCTGGTTCAAATCCTGGCTCTGTCACCTACACCTAGGACCTGTATACCTAAGTGTTGTGCATTTTTATCATATGTAATTATCCCTCATTAAACAAAAAAAAAAAAAAGAAAAAATCCGAAGCACCTGCAGAGCACATAGGAAAGCCCCGCGGAGTGTTAGTTTGTCATCACTGTTATAAGGTATCACTACGGAAGTGAGGGAAGTAACGCTCACCTCACATGGAAACTGAGGATCAGAAAGGGGGTTAAATTGTGCTCAGTCCCTCTGATCCCAGAGGCTGGGAGGAATCCTGATTTTCCACAGCCTCCTGCAGTCACGTCCCCTTGGACTGCTTTAACTGTCTAGACTGGAGGTTTTAAAAGTTCGGTCCCCAGACTTGTTGGAAATGCAGGTGCTCAGACCTCAGACCAGACCCGCTGTATCACCAACTCTGGGGGCAGGACCCTGCGATCTGTGCTTTAACAAGCCCTCCAGGGACTTCCCCTGCACTCCCCCGGTTGAGAACACCTGAGAACCACCATTTTACAACTTCCCTAAGGATCACAGGGTGGCCCTGAATTGCCTAAAGGAATCATTTCAAAAGGCCAAGTCAGATCCCAGATGGGATATAAAACTTTAGCCCAAAGTGGCTAAGTACCAAGGGCTTTCTCAGGCCTTGAAAACTCTCCTCTCTCTGATTCCAGAGCCCTCAGGGACCAACTTGCTCTGAGACGGGTACAGAAAAGGTCCCCCCTTTGTCTGACTGGACTGGCATTTGCAGGTGGAATTCCTTCAGGAGAGGTGTGCTCCAGGCGGTCAACCAGGTCTTGTTGGGAGTTGCCACTTCTTGAGCAGTAAAGAGAGCCATGGAGATGAAAGGGCTATTCTAAAGCAGGGTCACCACTTCTAAGGAGCCCATTTTCCCTTTGGGGAGGTAAAACTTCTTCATAAGAGGCAGTAGTGTTGCCAAAAGCCCTTTGGAACCACGCAGCCCTGGATTAAACTCCCAGCTCTGCCACTTCGAGCTGTGTGGCCTTGAGCAAGTCACTTGACCTCTCTGGGCCTCAGTTTCTCACCTGATTAGTATAGGAAGAATAACACCCACCTTTCAGAGTCATTATGAACATTAGAAACCATGTGTTTCAAGTTTCTAGAAGCTCAGTAAGTGAAATTATAATTGTTAATGCTTGAAATCAATACCAACTCTAACAGTTTTAAAAGCTAAAAAATAAAATAAAATAAAATAAGGTCTTGCCATCTTCCTGAGTGCAAGGAACACATCTTCAGAGGATTATCCACAGCACCTGGCACACAACAGATACTCAATAAATGTTGGATGAAGAAAAAAAGCATGCTGTCATGCTGGACCCCAGACTGATACACAGATCTCTTGAATTGAGGGAGGAAGATGTTGCCCCCAGAGGTGATGGATTTGTGCAGTTTGTGCTGCATAAACTCTCCCCTTAAACTGATCCTCTGGTTCAGGGCAGGCCTGTGGCTGGTGCTCAGTGAATGTTTGTTGAATGAATGAATGAGCGAATTGTATTTCGTATATGAAGGGGATGGGGGTCAGTAAGTAAGAACCAGAAGAAATTTTAAGGCAATTTGTAGGTTTGATTTTTTTTTTTCTACAAAGGAGGAACTGTAAGCACAGAGAGGGTAATCCACTTGCCCCAGGCCACACAGTACTAGAATGCACTGATAGGTGGAACAGGAGGAGAAAGGAAGGAGAGAACCACAGCTTGAGTCCCCAAAAGAGCCTGGGGCTTGGATGTTCACAGTCACTCACCTCCTTCAATGCCAGTACCCACTACATAGTTCACAGGGCCCAGTACAGGGCTCCTTGTTAGAAACACTTTGACAGAGCATTAAACCAAGCGTGGAGCCCTTCTGAGCCCAGGTCCCCAAGCAACTGCACAAGTCTCATGCCCACAAAGCCCCCCGAGACCACTTCATTTACAGACAAGGAGACCCCAGCTCAGAGAGGGTGCATTGCTCACCTAGGATGCCCAGCCTGTCTGCTGGCAAGTGTGGGTGAAACCAGGAAGCTTTGTGGTCCCCAATTCCACCACCCCCCTCCCCTGCTTCATTTTCCTAATCTTGCCAGTGACACCACAGCCCAGGCTGAGAACCCCAGTGTCCTGACTCCTTGTACAGTGCTTCCAATAGGAAGCGTCCTCAACAGAAGGCAGAGGAGCTCCCCTGGCCCCAGGGACCTGACCTGAAGTCACACCGGCTTCCGCGGCCTCCCTCTTCCCCCCTTGGATGTAGCAGAAAGACCTTCCTCCTTGCCGCGCGGGGGGCGATTTATTCCTGGGGCTGTGTGGGCGGACGCGTGTTTGTGTGGGGGTTGCTTGTCTAAATTTAAAGACGCCGTGACAGCAACGACCTATTAATGTTGAGGCTGGCGAGGACTTTTTTAAAAAAGAATCAGAAATAAGTTGCGCGATAAGACGCCGCCTCCGGTTCTACCTTGTGCCCCGTCCCTGTCCCCTACCTCATCCTCCGCCTCTGCGCTGTGCTCGGCGGTCCCCTGGAGTCCGGTAATAATAATGCGGGACATCTGCTGGTGCCGGACGCCCGGGGCTGGGGACGCTTGAGAAGTGGCACGAGGTGCCCATTTCATAAGTTGAAAACGTATCCCCAGAGACTCGAGTTATTAAGTGGCTGGACTTGAGCAGGTCTGGAACTAGGGTGATCCTAAGCCTTCCTTACCTCGGGCTTTCTGACATCCCATGTTTGTCTGCATTTGCTTTGAACAAGAAAATGAGGGCTGAGGTTTTAAGTGCCCGACCTCAGTTAATCCTTTTCACCGCCCTGGTTGCACCAGGTGCCTTTATGCTCGTCCCATTTTGTGGATGAGGAGAGGCTCAGCGAGGTGGAGAGGCTGCCTTGAGTTCTTGGTGAGAGTTAAGTGATGAATCCAAGATTTGAACCCAGGTCTGATTGACATCAAAACCCCAAGCTTCGGGCAGTGCCACGGTGGCTCAGTGGCAGAGTTCTCACCTGCCGTGCCGGACCTGGGTTCATTTCCCCGTGGCCTGCCCATGCGAAAAGCAAACACACACAAAAAACCCCAAGCTTTCTCTCTCTTTTCAGACTACAACTAATTGCAGAAACATTTTTTTAAACATACAGAAAAGCAAAATAACACACACCTAAAAAAATCACTCCTAAACCTATCCCGAAGAGGAAACATCTTTCTGTCATCAGTGTGTTTCCTTCCAGCTGTTTTTGTCCACCAAATGAGGAGGTTCTTGGCCCAGGCAACTGACCCTGGGTGTTCAGTAATTGCCGAGCAATTTAGAGATGACTCGAAATAGATAATTCATGAGCACTCGTCTCTGGTCACTGGAAGGCAGCGAGGCGTGGCTGTCTCCCAGGGAGAATATCAACCTCGAAATGGGAGGAGAGACAATCTTGGGTGCTTAGAAGAGAATTTCAGAATCAAAAACAACCCCTCTAATATTGAACCTGACACTGGCATCCCAGCAGAGACATCTAGAAGTCAGGGGTCCAGCGTGGAACTTATTATAATAGAGCACTAGAATGAACGCTTAGAATTGAGCTCTGGACCCTTCGACCAAAACTGTATGAATCTGGAGTGAAATGGCTCTAAGACCAAGAGCAGGTTGCCGTCCGCTCCTCTACTGATTCACAAGAGTGACAGCCAGAGTATTGCTGAGACAATTCTGGTCGTCACAACTTGGTGGCAGGTGTGGGGGTGAGTGCTACTGGCGTCTAGTGGGTAGAAGCCAGGGATGCCGTGAATATCCAACAATGCACAGCCTTCCCCCTGCCACAGAGAATTTTTCCATAAAAAAAATGTCAGTAGGGCTGAGGTTGAAAAACCCTGGTCTGACTTTTAAAGTCATGTGCTGGTTTCTTCATTTGCCAGTCCAGGGTGATGAGAAACTGTGTTTGCCCAGAGCTAGAAGATTCATTTTCTGGTTTTATTAACCATCACTGACATGTATTTTGGGGGCAACTCCCATGGTGCCTGGTTTTTCTCATTTGTGAAGTGGGTTTAAGGATTTTTGTGTTGTAAATAGGATGGATAACTAGGGATGGATGCATATGCATGTGGGGGGGGCAGGCGGTGGGAGGCCTGGGGAGGGGGGTGTTCATGCAAGCTGCCTCTTTTTGGAATGTAGGTGGTACAAGTGCATACACAGGCTTTCATGCCACCTTCTCCATGTTGTGATGACGCCAAAAGCCTGAAGCATCAGTTGGTTGCTGGCCGTGATTGCCTCTGTAGGGTGGGATGGCTCTCTGGTGGATGCTGGAGAAACTCCTCGGACCTCTGAAGGTGTGGGGAAGATGCTGTAGGGTCTGGGGAAGGGGCTTGTCACCTCATTCCCAGTTGAGGAACCTCAAGAGGGGCACGGACTTGCTCCACAGACTCTGAGCAGATAAGGGAGAAAGGCTCCCTGAGCATGGGTGCCAGCTCTGAGAACTGGAAGGGGGGGGCTTCTGGACTGCCCCTACTGGCCCTTCTGAGAGAAGAGACCCCAGGGTCAGAGGTCAGGGAATGGGGCTGCAGCAGGAGGGGACATCCTATAGGGGTGATGACTAAGGGTCTGGAGTTGGATCAACTGGGTTTGAACATTCTCTGCCACTCACCAGCTCTGCCCTCCAACAAGACTCTTGACTTCTCTGGACCTCGAACGCCATACTTGTAAGGTACGAGAACAACACTAACCTGCCAAGTAGGGCCATTGGGAAGAGTTGTTCTAGTTTGCTAGCTGTGGAATGCAATATACCAGGGATGGAATGGCTTTTAAAGGGGGAATTTAATAAGTTGCTAGTGTACAGTTCTAAGGCTGAGAAAATGTCCCAGTTAGAGCAAGTCTATAGAAATGTCCAATCTAAGGCATCCAGGGAAAGATGCCTTGGTTCAAGAAGGCCAATGAAGTTCAGGGTTTCTCTCTCAAGTGAGAAGGCACATGGTGAACACGGTCAGGGCTCCTCTCATCTGGAAGGGCACATGGCGAACACGGCATCATCTGCTAGCTTTCTCTTCTGGCTTCCTGTTTCATGAAGCAACCCGAGAAGCATTTCCCTTCTTCATCTCCAAAGGTCGCTGGCTGGTGGACCCTGCTTCATGCTACAGCATTCTCTGCTCTCTCCGAATCTCTCATTCTCCAAAATGTTTCCTCTTTTATAGGACTTCCGAAACTAATCAAGACCCACCCAAATGGGTGGAGACATGTCATCCCCTAATCCAGTTTAACAACCACTCTTGATTAAATCACATCTCCAGGGAGATGATCTGATTACAGTTTCAGACATACAGTACTGAATAGGATTGGAAGAAATAGCTACCTTTATAAAATGGGATTAGGATTAAAACCTGGCTTTTCTAGGATACACACATCATTTCAAAGCAGCACAAGAGTCAATCACACAATGCGAATGGAAGGGTCGGGTAACATAGGAGGTGTAAAATAAACAGTAGTTCACCTAGTTTTCTTCCTTCCCAGGGGGGCACCAAGGCCTAAGGCTGGGTGGGACCCAGGAGGCCTGGAGTCACTGCATGACTGGGGGTGCCTCTCCCCTTCCCCTTTGGGCCTCAGTTTCCCCATCTGCCAAACAAGGAAGTTGGCCTGCAGAAGGTGAAGGGCTGTGACAGGCTGTGAGCCCACGTTTAGTCCTGCTCTGAGCCAGCTGTAGGGGCAGCCAGCTCTCCAAGAGCAGAGGGTGTTCCAGGAGGGAGGAGAGCTTGAACCTGGGGGCTGAAAAGAGGGAAGCAGAGCCTACTCCCCCACTTTGACTTGGGCAAGAAAACTGGGCTTGGTACTTTGGGGAAGGACAGCTATTCTTGCTGGGGAAATTCCTGGTGGAAAATTCCTCTCTGAGGAAGCGATGTCAATGGGAGCTCTTACCACTCCCAGATTAGAGTTGCGCGGTGTGGTCAGCGTGGGGCCGGCAGGTGGTGATTGCTCGGGCTGGAGGTGGTGGACGGCGGGAGCTGGCAGGGCGCCGTGAGTGCCCTGGGAAGACTTGGCCTGGGCCTGGAACAGCTTGTCCCTAGGCCTGACTCTGTGACGGTGGCTACTCTTTCAACCTCCCTGAGCCCCACGTCTTTAAGATTTCAGACTGCTGATTCCTGAGGGCCCTTTGAACTCGAGAGTCCTGTGGCATCACTGAACATTTACTGGGGTCCAGGTTCACAGGTGGCATTTGACATGGACGTTTGAGTTTCTCTGGACCGTGGTTTCCCCTTCTGTTCCAGGAGATTGTTTCACTAGGCAACGATCTCCAGTCTTCCTTCCAGCTCTTTGTCACCCACTAAGGAAGATGCTGAGTGACTACAGTGACTGGAAGCTCTGGGGATAGACAGAGTGATCTTCCTCAATGGCCCCTTTCTCCCTGTTAGCGCCGCTGCCAGCCTCTGTTGTTGATGTAAGTAGGGGTTGGCAAACCCTTTCTGTAAAAGGCTGGATAGTAAATGTTACAGGCTTGGCAGACCACACGCAGTCTCTTGTTGCAGCTTCCTCCTCCCCCTTTTCTTTCTCCCTTTTCTTCTTCATAACCCTTAGAAATAAAAAACCATTCATAGTTGGAGGGCTATACAAAAACCAGCCATAGTCTGCCGGCCCCTGTATAGAAAAGGATCGGCCTCTTCACCTCCTACATGGGCTCTGCACGCTTTGCACCATCAAGTCAAGTCCAAGGTCTGCTCTTCGGGTCGGATTAAGTCCAAGTCCCTCCCAGAAAGCCTAAGCCACCGCTGCCAAGTGTCTGAAGCTTGGCCATTTCTCAGCTCTGCCCACCTACAAACATTTCTTGTCCCCAGATCAGCTTCCAGGAACCACGGAGACATAACCACAGCCCATGAGGGACAGGAAGGGTCTTTGGGCCCCCCCCCACTCCCCAACCCCTCATTGGGCACTTTAGAAAGCAGGTGTGGGTCACACTGCAGTCAGGGACAGCCGCAGGCAGGATGCACGAGCCCCTGCAGGGTGCCGCTCTGCCCACTCCCCTGCTCCCTCTCACCACTCTGTCCTCGCCCACCAACCCGTTCCAGGAAGGCACCACGCCCCTGCCCACTTCCAGCCTGTGCCTTGTCCTTCCCTCTGCCTGGAACTTTCTTGCCCCAGATCTCCCTATACCTGCCTCCTTCTCATGTTTCTGATTTCAGCTCAAATATCTTCTTCTTGGAGGGTCTTCTGTGACCACGCAGGCTGATGTAGCTCTCCCCCGCTGTCCTCCATCAGCAGGGCTTTCAAATATTGTAATGGATGCACAGTGAGGAATGCATGCACAATTTGCAGTGCGATGCAGGATTCAAACACACACTCACACAACTAAAGCAAAATAATACTTACCCTTACGGCATGTAATTCACCGTAATATTCTACTCTGTTCCATCCCATCCCATCCCATCCCATCCTTTCCCTTCCCTCCTACTTTCTGCCCTCATCTCCACCACCCACTGTAGATCTGCCCCTGTGGGTAAACATCCTGCCCAGAACCAGCAAAACTATCCATTATCTCCCCCAGCCAATTAGCAACTATTTAGGAACTCAGTGCAAATGTGTACTAATTGACCCACGACACAGCAGCTCCGGGAGAAGGATGACTCCAGATGGCTTAATGATAGGGATTTAGGGCCTTTCTTTTGAAGTCCCTCTTGGAGGGGAAAGTCATCTGGGCTCAAAGGAAGGCTGCCAGCTGCCTGACAGGGGCACGGCCAGCAGGGAGGGTGATCTGCATCTTGGGACCCTTTCATCCAACTAATGGACAGGGGGCAACCCTCCATGCACTCTTGTCTGTCCTTCCTGCAACTCAGCCTGCCCTGCCCCCACCCAGAGCTTGGGCTCCCCATTGAGTCTGCTTTTTCAACTATACAGTTGCCCTTTTAAGACTAACTGTAGCTAACACTTATTGATCCCTTATTGTGTGCCCACCACCCCAGTAAGGAAAGCACCCACACTTTCTCATTTAATCCTATCACCCTGGGGGGTTGGCCTGTGGGCTGCTCTGTCTCCAAAGTTCTCTGCTCATCTTTCATCCACCTCTTCTGCAGGCTGATTTTTGCTATTTCTCTAGGCATATGAGGGTAGCACTAGAGGTTGTAGGTCCCTAGTCCAAGGACTCAGCAGACCCCAGAGTGTGTCAAATCCCAACTCCATATTCTGGGGTGAGAACTGATTGGCAGGCTTTAGATCTGAGCCCACCTTTGGGCCGCCTCAATGCCAGCAGACAGGGTTATGGGGTTCCAATGTGGTCACTGGGATCTACCCCTGTGAGCAGGGGCTGAGGTCATGCCTAGATGAGTCCCCCCAGAGTGCATCCTCCACACCTACTTTGGGTGGTCACCAGTCATATCAACAACTCATTAACCCTTCTTCTTTTTCTGAGATGGAATCTGAGCAAATGGTATTGTCATAAGAAGGGGGGACATGCTTTTTCTCCAGTTGGCCAAAGATGGCGTCAACGGTTTCATGTTGAAACTGGTGGGCCAAGCTTAACCTATGGTTCAGAGGGCGGCCTCTGGAGCCAGACTGTCTGGGTTTGAACCCTGTTCCACATCTTCCTAGTTGTGTGACCTTACACAGGTGACTCGACCCCTCTGAGCCTCAGTTTCCTCATTGGTAAAGCGAAGCTAGCAAATGGGACCTTTTCCATAGAGCCCCTGGCACATAGTAGGTGCTCAGTAAATATTAGCTTATGCTGTTATTATGGTGCCACGTATTTTAAACATAGTAATCCACTTAACCTTCACACTGTCCCAGTGAGGCAGATCGGTCCCATTTGCAAGTGAGAAACTGAGTCTCAGAGAGGTTCAGCCATGTGGCCGAGGCACGAGTACCTGCCTCCAGGTCTGCAGCCTTTCCATGTTTCCTTCCTGATGTCAGTCCTTCCCGCATGCTGTGGCCAAGCCTGCTTCCCGACAACAAGTGAAGATGGTCATAAAGTTTACCCGTGCAACAAGAGGCACTGCAGTCATTACCCAGGGAAACGAAATTTTAATATTTATTTATAATGGGCACCATATGCTCCCTCTGATTTTTTTATTTAATTACATCATGGCAGATGGCTGGGTGTTAAAGGCCATTAAGCTAATGGCACTTTGCCTTCCCATTTATTATCTTGAGTTTTGGGGATGATGAATGAAAATGGACACAGGTGGTGAGCTGCGAGCACCGGATGGCGGTGGATGAGTCCTCTTCCTGGGAATAGAGGGAAGGAAATGTGGGGGCTCTGAGGACTCTTCCAGGAAGGTGGGGGTGTGAGCAAGAGCCAGTATGTGCTGTCATCGTGAGTCTGTATCAAAGTCTGCCCTGTGAGCACATAACACGCATATGCACTATCTTTGACTCAATAATCCCACATTTTTGACCCAGAAACTAAATATATATGTCCCATTGCAACTTTGTACTACAAAGTACTGGAAGTAACCTGCATATCCATCACTGGACAGCCCAATCATTAAACTATGGCACATCTGTGAATGGAAGGGTGTGTCCCAGAGGGCATCCACATTTGGGGGCACAAGAGCTTTTTCCCAGGGTTGGTTGGGTTAATAAAATGGTGGATCCTTAAAAACTACAAGGAAAAGCCACAAGATTCCCTACATTTTTAAGTAGCATTTCTCAGGCTATTTCGCTATGTCCTTCACTTTAAAATGGCTGGTCCAGTAGCAAGAAGGTTGAGAAGAGACTTTGATTAAAAGAGTCGGGGGTCATTGTGCCTTAGAATACCTGGTTTAGGGATGGTGTTCCATGTCTCCATACTCAGGAAGGATCCTTCCAGTGAGGCTGGGGTACAGCTGGGAGGTGTAGTGGGTTAGAGAGGAGGCCATCGGTCCCGGTAGTGTAGGTGGATTCTACCATTGCATTGAGATCATTGTCTCGGGGCATTGAGTTGCAGACAGTTCTGTATTTGAATTCATGCTCTGATTCTTCCTAGCTGTGTGCTCGGGCAAGTTATTTGAAGGCTCTATGAGCCTTAGCTTCCTCCTTGGTAAAATGGCTAGAAGCCTACCTACCTCTCATCATTGATGGGGCACCCTATATTACCATCTGGGATCTGTACAAAGGATCTAAGTCCAGGATGTTTTTTGTAGCATTACTTAATTGGAAGGAGACAATTGGTAATATTTTGCATATGCAATGATAAGGAAAGGGTTGAATAACTCATGGCACATTCCAAGTAATCAGTATCCTTTATGATTAGTTTAAGAAGTGAGGGGCACTTCCTCTGAGTGGGGCAGTGAGACAGGAAGGGAAGGAACCAATAAAAAAGGGTGTTCTATCGAGTCAGCCACCACTGAAGGTGACTGAGGCTAAATCTCACCAGGGAAACTCAGGAAACCTATGCAATCATAAGCCTCAGAGTTATTCTCTCCAAGGGTGATGGAGTTGGGATATTTCTACTCTGATTCCCAACAGTCTTTGATTGAGGTTGCTTCCAAATGTTAATTCCCTAACACTCCCAGCCTACCAGGCACGAGGGCATAGAATCTGTCCAAGGTTTCTGAGAAAATCCTCAGGCAAAGAGCTGTAGACACAGGAATTTGGAGGTTGACTCTCTAGGTGGGGTATTAGAGCTTCTGCTTCAGATCTACCACACTGGCCACAATGAAAGGCTGACAATGTTAAGTGTGGACATGTACTTGGAACAACGAGAAATTTCGTACTCTACTAGAGGGAGTTGGAAAACAAATTGGCCATTTTGGAAAACAAATTGGCATTACCTAGAATAGTTGGAGATACATATGGAACCAGATCTAGAAATATCACTTCTAATTTGTGTGAGTGTGTGTCTCCTACCGTTCTAGTTTGCAATCTGCTGGAATGCGATATACCAGGAATAGAATGGCGTTTCGAAAGGGGAACTTATTAAATTGGTAGCTTACGGTTCTAAGGCCATGAAAATGTCCAGATTAAAGCAAGGCTATAGAAACATCTGATCTAAGGCATCCAGAGAAAGATACCTTGGTTCAAAAAGGCCGATGATGTTCAGGGCTTCTTTCTCAAGTGAGAAGGCACATGGCGAACACGGTGACGTCTGCTAACTTTCTCTCCTGGCTTCTTGTTTCATGAAGCTCCCCCAGGGGTGTTTTCCTTCTTCATCTCCAAAGGTCTCTGGATGCATAGGCTCTAAGGCTTTTTCCAAAACGGTTCCCTCTTTAAGGGCTCCAGTGAGCAATCCCTCCTTGAATGGGTGGAGACACATCTCCATGGAAACCATCTAATCAAAAGGTCCCACCCACAAATAGGGGGGTCACATCTCCATGGAAACAATAAAAAAACTCCCACCCAGCAATATTGAAAGAGAATTAACTGGCATGGCTTTTCTGGGGTCCACCACAGATTCAAACCAGCACACCTATCCATAGTCATAGCCTTCATAAATTCTTGTGTACATGTCTCAGTGTGAGAGTTTTTGCAGCAATGGGTGAGGCGGATCCATTCTCCCCAACCC